>NW_024465384.1:0-342500 GCF_017591425.1 Ochotona curzoniae
TGCCTCTGGGTCCTGCTGGGTCCTGGGAGCGCAGGGGCCAGAGATCAACCGCCTCGTGGGTTGTGCGTGGTGCCGCACCTCCGTGAGGCCCCATGAAAGGAGTACCCCATCGCAGTCTCTGTTTTGGTGCTGGGCAAAGTGTGGGTGTAGGATGTGTGTTGTTGCTGCGGCAGCTGGTGCAGCCAGCGTCGGGGACAGAGAGCGAGCAGAGAGAAAGGTGGCCAGGGCAGCCCGTGGCGTGTTTGGTGGTGGGGACCGCCAGGGCCAGGCTCATGGAAGTGTCCCAGGCCTAGCATACCAGCACCTTGGTGTTGACCAGCATGCACGGGCTTGCTTCTAACCGGACCCTGACTGAATGCAAGCGGGAGAGAGCAGGGCCTTGGGGTGGGCGGTGAGATGGGGTCCTCTGCTGCAGAACCAGCCTCCTGCACGGCCCCCCACCTCCTGCATGTCCCCACACGGTCCCAGCACCACCCTGCCTGGACCATGGTCCCCAGAGGTCTCCGAGCTCTTTCCTTAACCTCCAGCCGCGGGTGCCCTGGTGCCAGGCATGCGTTGCTGAGGCCCCCGGTTGCATGGGTTGCCACTGCCACGCTGTTTTCCCCTGTGGCCCTGTGCCCTTGGGCCCAGAAGGGAGGCCGAGCGCCAGCAGTGGTGGCTGCTGAGGACCCGGGCCCCTCGGTCCTGCCCTGAGGCCCAGCAGCGCTCACCTCACTTCTTCCCCGTCCTGTCTCCTCAGGGCCAGGTCCGTGGCCCACATTTTCCCACAGAACGCCCGTGCCTACAAGGCTGCAGAAGTGCTGCATGACTGGGCCCCAGAGGCCAGCCCCATGCGCGTGGTCCCCAGCCCTAGCACAGCTGTAGAGGCACCACTGAGCTCGGCCGAGCCGGTGGAAGGTGAGTCATGTCATGGGATGCCGTGGGGCTGCCCTGCTCGTTCACGCATGGCTCCTGTGGTGTCCAGAGCCCCAGGACACGCCCCGAGCCTGTTGTGGGCCCAGGCGGGCATTGTTGGTGCTGGTGGCTGGAAGTTGTTCCCAAATCCCTCACCCTCTCGCGTGGCCCCTTTAGCCCTGACCTCCAGGGTGCGATGCCTGGCTGGAACGAGGTGGTGAGGCAAGGGTAGTTCCCTGGGCAATATGGAGCCGGATTCCTGACCTTGGCCAGGAGCGGGCGTGACCAGAAACCATGGGCTTGTGATTGAACGGTCGACCCGTGCATGAGAATAGCTGCAGATGTGCCGTGCAACCGGCCCCATTTGCAGTGCCCGTGTGTGTACCCCAAGAGGGCTTGCCAGCTTGCCAAGGCTACGGGTTCCTGGAGTGTCCAGCACCAGGCCCGCTGTGGACGGAGGGCGGGAGGGAGGAAAGGAGGGCACTGCAGGCTTTGAGAGGCCATGTGGCCAGCCATCGGTGCCAGGTTGTGCAGCGTGTGGGGGGCAGGTGCCCAGGCAGACTGAGGCATGAGCTGAGGGCATGGGTCTTCCATGGCTGCTGGGGCTAGCTCGTTGTGGACCCTCACGTGCGTTGGTCTCACTGAGGCTACCTTGCCCCTGCTTTACAGTGGACACCGTCGCCGCCTCCGATGGGCAACAGGCTGGCAATGACCAAAAGGCAACAGTGGGCACAGGCCGCACCGAGGTGGAGCCCGGGTAAGTGTGTGTGTGTGTGGCAGTGGCTGTGGCCATGAAACATGGCTGGCCAGGCCTGAGTGGAATGTGGGGTGTCCCAGGTGCCATTGGAGGAGGCGGCAGGCTGGGCTGTGGAAGGCTGGTTCCTGGTGTTCCAGGAAGGTTGCATTCTGCCCCTGCACTCCAACTCTGCTATGGTCAGGGCCCGCCAGGTCTGTAGAGGCTTTGGCACTGTGCCTTGCCAAGAGCTGTCCCTGGTGCTGGCTGTCAGCCATTTGTGTAGAAGCCCCCTGGGGTGCTGCCTGTGTGCCTCTGGGTCCTGCTGGGTCCTGGGAGCGCAGGGGCCAGAGATCAACCGCCTCGTGGGTTGTGCGTGGTGCCCCATCTCCGTGAGGCCCCATGAAAGGAGTACCCCATCGCAGTCTCTGTTTTGGTGCTGGGCAAAGTGTGGGTGTAGGATGTGTGTTGTTGCTGCGGCAGCTGGTGCAGCCAGCGTCGGGGACAGAGAGCGAGCAGAGAGAAAGGTGGCCAGGGCAGCCCGTGGCGTGTTTGGTGGTGGGGACCGCCAGGGCCAGGCTCATGGAAGTGTCCCAGGCCTAGCATACCAGCACCTTGGTGTTGACCAGCATGCACGGGCTTGCTTCTAACCGGACCCTGACTGAATGCAAGCGGGAGAGAGCAGGGCCTTGGGGTGGGCGGTGAGATGGGGTCCTCTGCTGCAGAACCAGCCTCCTGCACGGCCCCCCACCTCCTGCATGTCCCCACACGGTCCCAGCACCACCCTGCCTGGACCATGGTCCCCAGAGGTCTCCGAGCTCTTTCCTTAACCTCCAGCCGCGGGTGCCCTGGTGCCAGGCATGCGTTGCTGAGGCCCCCGGTTGCATGGGTTGCCACTGCCACGCTGTTTTCCCCTGTGGCCCTGTGCCCTTGGGCCCAGAAGGGAGGCCGAGCGCCAGCAGTGGTGGCTGCTGAGGACCCGGGCCCCTCGGTCCTGCCCTGAGGCCCAGCAGCGCTCACCTCACTTCTTCCCCGTCCTGTCTCCTCAGGGCCAGGTCCGTGGCCCACATTTTCCCACAGAACGCCCGTGCCTACAAGGCTGCAGAAGTGCTGCATGACTGGGCCCCAGAGGCCAGCCCCATGCGCGTGGTCCCCAGCCCTAGCACAGCTGTAGAGGCACCACTGAGCTCGGCCGAGCTGGTGGAAGGTGAGTCATGTCATGGGATGCCGTGGGGCTGCTCGGCCCCAGGGCTGCTCGTTCACGCATGGCTCCTGTGGTGTCCAGAGCCCCAGGACACGCCCCGAGCCTGTTGTGGGCCCAGGCGGGCATTGTTGGTGCTGGTGGCTGGAAGTTGTTCCCAAATCCCTCACCCTCTCGCGTGGCCCCTTTAGCCCTGACCTCCAGGGTGCGATGCCTGGCTGGAACGAGGTGGTGAGGCAAGGGTAGTTCCCTGGGCAATATGGAGCCGGATTCCTGACCTTGGCCAGGAGCGGGCGTGACCAGAAACCATGGGCTTGTGATTGAACGGTCGACCCGTGCATGAGAATAGCTGCAGATGTGCCGTGCAACCGGCCCCATTTGCAGTGCCCGTGTGTGTACCCCAAGAGGGCTTGCCAGCTTGCCAAGGCTACGGGTTCCTGGAGTGTCCAGCACCAGGCCCGCTGTGGACGGAGGGCGGGAGGGAGGAAAGGAGGGCACTGCAGGCTTTGAGAGGCCATGTGGCCAGCCATCGGTGCCAGGTTGTGCAGCGTGTGGGGGGCAGGTGCCCAGGCAGACTGAGGCATGAGCTGAGGGCATGGGTCTTCCATGGCTGCTGGGGCTAGCTCGTTGTGGACCCTCACGTGCGTTGGTCTCACTGAGGCTACCTTGCCCCTGCTTTACAGTGGACACCGTCGCCGCCTCCGATGGGCAACAGGCTGGCAATGACCAAAAGGCAACAGTGGGCACAGGCCGCACCGAGGTGGAGCCCGGGTAAGTGTGTGTGTGTGTGGCAGTGGCTGTGGCCATGAAACATGGCTGGCCAGGCCTGAGTGGAATGTGGGGTGTCCCAGGTGCCATTGGAGGAGGCGGCAGGCTGGGCTGTGGAAGGCTGGTTCCTGGTGTTCCAGGAAGGTTGCATTCTGCCCCTGCACTCCAACTCTGCTATGGTCAGGGCCCGCCAGGTCTGTAGAGGCTTTGGCACTGTGCCTTGCCAAGAGCTGTCCCTGGTGCTGGCTGTCAGCCATTTGTGTAGAAGCCCCCTGGGGTGCTGCCTGTGTGCCTCTGGGTCCTGCTGGGTCCTGGGAGCGCAGGGGCCAGAGATCAACCGCCTCGTGGGTTGTGCGTGGTGCCCCATCTCCGTGAGGCCCCATGAAAGGAGTACCCCATCGCAGTCTCTGTTTTGGTGCTGGGCAAAGTGTGGGTGTAGGATGTGTGTTGTTGCTGCGGCAGCTGGTGCAGCCAGCGTCGGGGACAGAGAGCGAGCAGAGAGAAAGGTGGCCAGGGCAGCCCGTGGCGTGTTTGGTGGTGGGGACCGCCAGGGCCAGGCTCATGGAAGTGTCCCAGGCCTAGCATACCAGCACCTTGGTGTTGACCAGCATGCACGGGCTTGCTTCTAACCGGACCCTGACTGAATGCAAGCGGGAGAGAGCAGGGCCTTGGGGTGGGCGGTGAGATGGGGTCCTCTGCTGCAGAACCAGCCTCCTGCACGGCCCCCCACCTCCTACATGTCCCCACACGGTCCCAGCACCACCCTGCCTGGACCATGGTCCCCAGAGGTCTCCGAGCTCTTTCCTTAACCTCCAGCCGCGGGTGCCCTGGTGCCAGGCATGCATTGCTGAGGCCCCCGGTTGCATGGGTTGCCACTGCCACGCTGTTTTCCCCTGTGGCCCTGTGCCCTTGGGCCCAGAAGGGAGGCCGAGCGCCAGCAGTGGTGGCTGCTGAGGACCCGGGCCCCTCGGTCCTGCCCTGAGGCCCAGCAGCGCTCACCTCACTTCTTCCCCGTCCTGTCTCCTCAGGGCCAGGTCCGTGGCCCACATTTTCCCACAGAACGCCCGTGCCTACAAGGCTGCAGAAGTGCTGCATGACTGGGCCCCAGAGGCCAGCCCCATGCGCGTGGTCCCCAGCCCTAGCACAGCTGTAGAGGCACCACTGAGCTCGGCCGAGCTGGTGGAAGGTGAGTCATGTCATGGGATGCCGTGGGGCTGCTGCCCAGGCTGCTCGTTCACGCATGGCTCCTGTGGTGTCCAGAGCCCCAGGACACGCCCCGAGCCTGTTGTGGGCCCAGGCGGGCATTGTTGGTGCTGGTGGCTGGAAGTTGTTCCCAAATCCCTCACCCTCTCGCGTGGCCCCTTTAGCCCTGACCTCCAGGGTGCGATGCCTGGCTGGAACGAGGTGGTGAGGCAAGGGTAGTTCCCTGGGCAATATGGAGCCGGATTCCTGACCTTGGCCAGGAGCGGGCGTGACCAGAAACCATGGGCTTGTGATTGAACGGTCGACCCGTGCATGAGAATAGCTGCAGATGTGCCGTGCAACCGGCCCCATTTGCAGTGCCCGTGTGTGTACCCCAAGAGGGCTTGCCAGCTTGCCAAGGCTACGGGTTCCTGGAGTGTCCAGCACCAGGCCCGCTGTGGACGGAGGGCGGGAGGGAGGAAAGGAGGGCACTGCAGGCTTTGAGAGGCCATGTGGCCAGCCATCGGTGCCAGGTTGTGCAGCGTGTGGGGGGCAGGTGCCCAGGCAGACTGAGGCATGAGCTGAGGGCATGGGTCTTCCATGGCTGCTGGGGCTAGCTCGTTGTGGACCCTCACGTGCGTTGGTCTCACTGAGGCTACCTTGCCCCTGCTTTACAGTGGACACCGTCGCCGCCTCCGATGGGCAACAGGCTGGCAATGACCAAAAGGCAACAGTGGGCACAGGCCGCACCGAGGTGGAGCCCGGGTAAGTGTGTGTGTGTGTGTGGCAGTGGCTGTGGCCATGAAACATGGCTGGCCAGGCCTGAGTGGAATGTGGGGTGTCCCAGGTGCCATTGGAGGAGGCGGCAGGCTGGGCTGTGGAAGGCTGGTTCCTGGTGTTCCAGGAAGGTTGCATTCTGCCCCTGCACTCCAACTCTGCTATGGTCAGGGCCCGCCAGGTCTGTAGAGGCTTTGGCACTGTGCCTTGCCAAGAGCTGTCCCTGGTGCTGGCTGTCAGCCATTTGTGTAGAAGCCCCCTGGGGTGCTGCCTGTGTGCCTCTGGGTCCTGCTGGGTCCTGGGAGCGCAGGGGCCAGAGATCAACCGCCTCGTGGGTTGTGCGTGGTGCCCCATCTCCGTGAGGCCCCATGAAAGGAGTACCCCATCGCAGTCTCTGTTTTGGTGCTGGGCAAAGTGTGGGTGTAGGATGTGTGTTGTTGCTGCGGCAGCTGGTGCAGCCAGCGTCGGGGACAGAGAGCGAGCAGAGAGAAAGGTGGCCAGGGCAGCCCGTGGCGTGTTTGGTGGTGGGGACCGCCAGGGCCAGGCTCATGGAAGTGTCCCAGGCCTAGCATACCAGCACCTTGGTGTTGACCAGCATGCACGGGCTTGCTTCTAACCGGACCCTGACTGAATGCAAGCGGGAGAGAGCAGGGCCTTGGGGTGGGCGGTGAGATGGGGTCCTCTGCTGCAGAACCAGCCTCCTGCACGGCCCCCCACCTCCTACATGTCCCCACACGGTCCCAGCACCACCCTGCCTGGACCATGGTCCCCAGAGGTCTCCGAGCTCTTTCCTTAACCTCCAGCCGCGGGTGCCCTGGTGCCAGGCATGCGTTGCTGAGGCCCCCGGTTGCATGGGTTGCCACTGCCACGCTGTTTTCCCCCTGTGGCCCTGTGCCCTTGGGCCCAGAAGGGAGGCCGAGCGCCAGCAGTGGTGGCTGCTGAGGACCCGGGCCCCTCGGTCCTGCCCTGAGGCCCAGCAGCGCTCACCTCACTTCTTCCCCGTCCTGTCTCCTCAGGGCCAGGTCCGTGGCCCACATTTTCCCACAGAACGCCCGTGCCTACAAGGCTGCAGAAGTGCTGCATGACTGGGCCCCAGAGGCCAGCCCCATGCGCGTGGTCCCCAGCCCTAGCACAGCTGTAGAGGCACCACTGAGCTCGGCCGAGCTGGTGGAAGGTGAGTCATGTCATGGGATGCCGTGGGGCTGCTCGTTCACGCATGGCTCCTGTGGTGTCCAGAGCCCCAGGACACGCCCCGAGCCTGTTGTGGGCCCAGGCGGGCATTGTTGGTGCTGGTGGCTGGAAGTTGTTCCCAAATCCCTCACCCTCTCGCGTGGCCCCTTTAGCCCTGACCTCCAGGGTGCGATGCCTGGCTGGAACGAGGTGGTGAGGCAAGGGTAGTTCCCTGGGCAATATGGAGCCGGATTCCTGACCTTGGCCAGGAGCGGGCGTGACCAGAAACCATGGGCTTGTGATTGAACGGTCGACCCGTGCATGAGAATAGCTGCAGATGTGCCGTGCAACCGGCCCCATTTGCAGTGCCCGTGTGTGTACCCCAAGAGGGCTTGCCAGCTTGCCAAGGCTACGGGTTCCTGGAGTGTCCAGCACCAGGCCCGCTGTGGACGGAGGGCGGGAGGGAGGAAAGGAGGGCACTGCAGGCTTTGAGAGGCCATGTGGCCAGCCATCGGTGCCAGGTTGTGCAGCATGTGGGGGGCAGGTGCCCAGGCAGACTGAGGCATGAGCTGAGGGCATGGGTCTTCCATGGCTGCTGGGGCTAGCTCGTTGTGGACCCTCACGTGCGTTGGTCTCACTGAGGCTACCTTGCCCCTGCTTTACAGTGGACACCGTCGCCGCCTCCGATGGGCAACAGGCTGGCAATGACCAAAAGGCAACAGTGGGCACAGGCCGCACCGAGGTGGAGCCCGGGTAAGTGTGTGTGTGTGTGTGGCAGTGGCTGTGGCCATGAAACATGGCTGGCCAGGCCTGAGTGGAATGTGGGGTGTCCCAGGTGCCATTGGAGGAGGCGGCAGGCTGGGCTGTGGAAGGCTGGTTCCTGGTGTTCCAGGAAGGTTGCATTCTGCCCCTGCACTCCAACTCTGCTATGGTCAGGGCCCGCCAGGTCTGTAGAGGCTTTGGCACTGTGCCTTGCCAAGAGCTGTCCCTGGTGCTGGCTGTCAGCCATTTGTGTAGAAGCCCCCTGGGGTGCTGCCTGTGTGCCTCTGGGTCCTGCTGGGTCCTGGGAGCGCAGGGGCCAGAGATCAACCGCCTCGTGGGTTGTGCGTGGTGCCCCATCTCCGTGAGGCCCCATGAAAGGAGTACCCCATCGCAGTCTCTGTTTTGGTGCTGGGCAAAGTGTGGGTGTAGGATGTGTGTTGTTGCTGCGGCAGCTGGTGCAGCCAGCGTCGGGGACAGAGAGCGAGCAGAGAGAAAGGTGGCCAGGGCAGCCCGTGGCGTGTTTGGTGGTGGGGACCGCCAGGGCCAGGCTCATGGAAGTGTCCCAGGCCTAGCATACCAGCACCTTGGTGTTGACCAGCATGCACGGGCTTGCTTCTAACCGGACCCTGACTGAATGCAAGCGGGAGAGAGCAGGGCCTTGGGGTGGGCGGTGAGATGGGGTCCTCTGCTGCAGAACCAGCCTCCTGCACGGCCCCCCCACCTCCTGCATGTCCCCACACGGTCCCAGCACCACCCTGCCTGGACCATGGTCCCCAGAGGTCTCCGAGCTCTTTCCTTAACCTCCAGCTGCGGGTGCCCTGGTGCCAGGCATGCGTTGCTGAGGCCCCCGGTTGCATGGGTTGCCACTGCCACGCTGTTTTCCCCTGTGGCCCTGTGCCCTTGGGCCCAGAAGGGAGGCCGAGCGCCAGCAGTGGTGGCTGCTGAGGACCCGGGCCCCTCGGTCCTGCCCTGAGGCCCAGCAGCGCTCACCTCACTTCTTCCCCGTCCTGTCTCCTCAGGGCCAGGTCCGTGGCCCACATTTTCCCACAGAACGCCCGTGCCTACAAGGCTGCAGAAGTGCTGCATGACTGGGCCCCAGAGGCCAGCCCCATGCGCGTGGTCCCCAGCCCTAGCACAGCTGTAGAGGCACCACTGAGCTCGGCCGAGCTGGTGGAAGGTGAGTCATGTCATGGGATGCCGTGGGGCTGCTCGTTCACGCATGGCTCCTGTGGTGTCCAGAGCCCCAGGACACGCCCCGAGCCTGTTGTGGGCCCAGGCGGGCATTGTTGGTGCTGGTGGCTGGAAGTTGTTCCCAAATCCCTCACCCTCTCGCGTGGCCCCTTTAGCCCTGACCTCCAGGGTGCGATGCCTGGCTGGAACGAGGTGGTGAGGCAAGGGTAGTTCCCTGGGCAATATGGAGCCGGATTCCTGACCTTGGCCAGGAGCGGGCGTGACCAGAAACCATGGGCTTGTGATTGAAGGGTCGACCCGTGCATGAGAATAGCTGCAGATGTGCCGTGCAACCGGCCCCATTTGCAGTGCCCGTGTGTGTACCCCAAGAGGGCTTGCCAGCTTGCCAAGGCTACGGGTTCCTGGAGTGTCCAGCACCAGGCCCGCTGTGGACGGAGGGCGGGAGGGAGGAAAGGAGGGCACTGCAGGCTTTGAGAGGCCATGTGGCCAGCCATCGGTGCCAGGTTGTGCAGCATGTGGGGGGCAGGTGCCCAGGCAGACTGAGGCATGAGCTGAGGGCATGGGTCTTCCATGGCTGCTGGGGCTAGCTCGTTGTGGACCCTCACGTGCGTTGGTCTCACTGAGGCTACCTTGCCCCTGCTTTACAGTGGACACCGTCGCCGCCTCCGATGGGCAACAGGCTGGCAATGACCAAAAGGCAACAGTGGGCACAGGCCGCACCGAGGTGGAGCCCGGGTAAGTGTGTGTGTGTGTGTGGCAGTGGCTGTGGCCATGAAACATGGCTGGCCAGGCCTGAGTGGAATGTGGGGTGTCCCAGGTGCCATTGGAGGAGGCGGCAGGCTGGGCTGTGGAAGGCTGGTTCCTGGTGTTCCAGGAAGGTTGCATTCTGCCCCTGCACTCCAACTCTGCTATGGTCAGGGCCCGCCAGGTCTGTAGAGGCTTTGGCACTGTGCCTTGCCAAGAGCTGTCCCTGGTGCTGGCTGTCAGCCATTTGTGTAGAAGCCCCCTGGGGTGCTGCCTGTGTGCCTCTGGGTCCTGCTGGGTCCTGGGAGCGCAGGGGCCAGAGATCAACCGCCTCGTGGGTTGTGCGTGGTGCCCCACCTCCGTGAGGCCCCATGAAAGGAGTACCCCATCGCAGTCTCTGTTTTGGTGCTGGGCAAAGTGTGGGTGTAGGATGTGTGTTGTTGCTGCGGCAGCTGGTGCAGCCAGCGTCGGGGACAGAGAGCGAGCAGAGAGAAAGGTGGCCAGGGCAGCCCGTGGCGTGTTTGGTGGTGGGGACCGCCAGGGCCAGGCTCATGGAAGTGTCCCAGGCCTAGCATACCAGCACCTTGGTGTTGACCAGCATGCACGGGCTTGCTTCTAACCGGACCCTGACTGAATGCAAGCGGGAGAGAGCAGGGCCTTGGGGTGGGCGGTGAGATGGGGTCCTCTGCTGCAGAACCAGCCTCCTGCACGGCCCCCCCACCTCCTGCATGTCCCCACACGGTCCCAGCACCACCCTGCCTGGACCATGGTCCCCAGAGGTCTCCGAGCTCTTTCCTTAACCTCCAGCTGCGGGTGCCCTGGTGCCAGGCATGCGTTGCTGAGGCCCCCGGTTGCATGGGTTGCCACTGCCACGCTGTTTTCCCCTGTGGCCCTGTGCCCTTGGGCCCAGAAGGGAGGCCGAGCGCCAGCAGTGGTGGCTGCTGAGGACCCGGGCCCCTCGGTCCTGCCCTGAGGCCCAGCAGCGCTCACCTCACTTCTTCCCCGTCCTGTCTCCTCAGGGCCAGGTCCGTGGCCCACATTTTCCCACAGAACGCCCGTGCCTACAAGGCTGCAGAAGTGCTGCATGACTGGGCCCCAGAGGCCAGCCCCATGCGCGTGGTCCCCAGCCCTAGCACAGCTGTAGAGGCACCACTGAGCTCGGCCGAGCCGGTGGAAGGTGAGTCATGTCATGGGATGCCGTGGGGCTGCTGCTCGTTCACGCATGGCTCCTGTGGTGTCCAGAGCCCCAGGACACGCCCCGAGCCTGTTGTGGGCCCAGGCGGGCATTGTTGGTGCTGGTGGCTGGAAGTTGTTCCCAAATCCCTCACCCTCTCGCGTGGCCCCTTTAGCCCTGACCTCCAGGGTGCGATGCCTGGCTGGAACGAGGTGGTGAGGCAAGGGTAGTTCCCTGGGCAATATGGAGCCGGATTCCTGACCTTGGCCAGGAGCGGGCGTGACCAGAAACCATGGGCTTGTGATTGAAGGGTCGACCCGTGCATGAGAATAGCTGCAGATGTGCCGTGCAACCGGCCCCATTTGCAGTGCCCGTGTGTGTACCCCAAGAGGGCTTGCCAGCTTGCCAAGGCTACGGGTTCCTGGAGTGTCCAGCACCAGGCCCGCTGTGGACGGAGGGCGGGAGGGAGGAAAGGAGGGCACTGCAGGCTTTGAGAGGCCATGTGGCCAGCCATCGGTGCCAGGTTGTGCAGCATGTGGGGGGCAGGTGCCCAGGCAGACTGAGGCATGAGCTGAGGGCATGGGTCTTCCATGGCTGCTGGGGCTAGCTCGTTGTGGACCCTCACGTGCGTTGGTCTCACTGAGGCTACCTTGCCCCTGCTTTACAGTGGACACCGTCGCCGCCTCCGATGGGCAACAGGCTGGCAATGACCAAAAGGCAACAGTGGGCACAGGCCGCACCGAGGTGGAGCCCGGGTAAGTGTGTGTGTGTGTGTGGCAGTGGCTGTGGCCATGAAACATGGCTGGCCAGGCCTGAGTGGAATGTGGGGTGTCCCAGGTGCCATTGGAGGAGGCGGCAGGCTGGGCTGTGGAAGGCTGGTTCCTGGTGTTCCAGGAAGGTTGCATTCTGCCCCTGCACTCCAACTCTGCTATGGTCAGGGCCCGCCAGGTCTGTAGAGGCTTTGGCACTGTGCCTTGCCAAGAGCTGTCCCTGGTGCTGGCTGTCAGCCATTTGTGTAGAAGCCCCCTGGGGTGCTGCCTGTGTGCCTCTGGGTCCTGCTGGGTCCTGGGAGCGCAGGGGCCAGAGATCAACCGCCTCGTGGGTTGTGCGTGGTGCCCCACCTCCGTGAGGCCCCATGAAAGGAGTACCCCATTGCAGTCTCTGTTTTGGTGCTGGGCAAAGTGTGGGTGTAGGATGTGTGTTGTTGCTGCGGCAGCTGGTGCAGCCAGCGTCGGGGACAGAGAGCGAGCAGAGAGAAAGGTGGCCAGGGCAGCCCGTGGCGTGTTTGGTGGTGGGGACCGCCAGGGCCAGGCTCATGGAAGTGTCCCAGGCCTAGCATACCAGCACCTTGGTGTTGACCAGCATGCACGGGCTTGCTTCTAACCGGACCCTGACTGAATGCAAGCGGGAGAGAGCAGGGCCTTGGGGTGGGCGGTGAGATGGGGTCCTCTGCTGCAGAACCAGCCTCCTGCACGGCCCCCCCACCTCCTGCATGTCCCCACACGGTCCCAGCACCACCCTGCCTGGACCATGGTCCCCAGAGGTCTCCGAGCTCTTTCCTTAACCTCCAGCTGCGGGTGCCCTGGTGCCAGGCATGCGTTGCTGAGGCCCCCGGTTGCATGGGTTGCCACTGCCACGCTGTTTTCCCCTGTGGCCCTGTGCCCTTGGGCCCAGAAGGGAGGCCGAGCGCCAGCAGTGGTGGCTGCTGAGGACCCGGGCCCCTCGGTCCTGCCCTGAGGCCCAGCAGCGCTCACCTCACTTCTTCCCCGTCCTGTCTCCTCAGGGCCAGGTCCGTGGCCCACATTTTCCCACAGAACGCCCGTGCCTACAAGGCTGCAGAAGTGCTGCATGACTGGGCCCCAGAGGCCAGCCCCATGCGCGTGGTCCCCAGCCCTAGCACAGCTGTAGAGGCACCACTGAGCTCGGCCGAGCCGGTGGAAGGTGAGTCATGTCATGGGATGCCGTGGGGCTGCTCGTTCACGCATGGCTCCTGTGGCGTCCAGAGCCCCAGGACACGCCCCGAGCCTGTTGTGGGCCCAGGCGGGCATTGTTGGTGCTGGTGGCTGGAAGTTGTTCCCAAATCCCTCACCCTCTCGCGTGGCCCCTTTAGCCCTGACCTCCAGGGTGCGATGCCTGGCTGGAACGAGGTGGTGAGGCAAGGGTAGTTCCCTGGGCAATATGGAGCCGGATTCCTGACCTTGGCCAGGAGCGGGCGTGACCAGAAACCATGGGCTTGTGATTGAACGGTCGACCCGTGCATGAGAATAGCTGCAGATGTGCCGTGCAACCGGCCCCATTTGCAGTGCCCGTGTGTGTACCCCAAGAGGGCTTGCCAGCTTGCCAAGGCTACGGGTTCCTGGAGTGTCCAGCACCAGGCCCGCTGTGGACGGAGGGCGGGAGGGAGGAAAGGAGGGCACTGCAGGCTTTGAGAGGCCATGTGGCCAGCCATCGGTGCCAGGTTGTGCAGCATGTGGGGGGCAGGTGCCCAGGCAGACTGAGGCATGAGCTGAGGGCATGGGTCTTCCATGGCTGCTGGGGCTAGCTCGTTGTGGACCCTCACGTGCGTTGGTCTCACTGAGGCTACCTTGCCCCTGCTTTACAGTGGACACCGTCGCCGCCTCCGATGGGCAACAGGCTGGCAATGACCAAAAGGCAACAGTGGGCACAGGCCGCACCGAGGTGGAGCCCGGGTAAGTGTGTGTGTGTGTGTGGCAGTGGCTGTGGCCATGAAACATGGCTGGCCAGGCCTGAGTGGAATGTGGGGTGTCCCAGGTGCCATTGGAGGAGGCGGCAGGCTGGGCTGTGGAAGGCTGGTTCCTGGTGTTCCAGGAAGGTTGCATTCTGCCCCTGCACTCCAACTCTGCTATGGTCAGGGCCCGCCAGGTCTGTAGAGGCTTTGGCACTGTGCCTTGCCAAGAGCTGTCCCTGGTGCTGGCTGTCAGCCATTTGTGTAGAAGCCCCCTGGGGTGCTGCCTGTGTGCCTCTGGGTCCTGCTGGGTCCTGGGAGCGCAGGGGCCAGAGATCAACCGCCTCGTGGGTTGTGCGTGGTGCCCCACCTCCGTGAGGCCCCATGAAAGGAGTACCCCATTGCAGTCTCTGTTTTGGTGCTGGGCAAAGTGTGGGTGTAGGATGTGTGTTGTTGCTGCGGCAGCTGGTGCAGCCAGCGTCGGGGACAGAGAGCGAGCAGAGAGAAAGGTGGCCAGGGCAGCCCGTGGCGTGTTTGGTGGTGGGGACCGCCAGGGCCAGGCTCATGGAAGTGTCCCAGGCCTAGCATACCAGCACCTTGGTGTTGACCAGCATGCACGGGCTTGCTTCTAACCGGACCCTGACTGAATGCAAGCGGGAGAGAGCAGGGCCTTGGGGTGGGCGGTGAGATGGGGTCCTCTGCTGCAGAACCAGCCTCCTGCACGGCCCCCCCACCTCCTGCATGTCCCCACACGGTCCCAGCACCACCCTGCCTGGACCATGGTCCCCAGAGGTCTCCGAGCTCTTTCCTTAACCTCCAGCTGCGGGTGCCCTGGTGCCAGGCATGCGTTGCTGAGGCCCCCGGTTGCATGGGTTGCCACTGCCACGCTGTTTTCCCCTGTGGCCCTGTGCCCTTGGGCCCAGAAGGGAGGCCGAGCGCCAGCAGTGGTGGCTGCTGAGGACCCGGGCCCCTCGGTCCTGCCCTGAGGCCCAGCAGCGCTCACCTCACTTCTTCCCCGTCCTGTCTCCTCAGGGCCAGGTCCGTGGCCCACATTTTCCCACAGAACGCCCGTGCCTACAAGGCTGCAGAAGTGCTGCATGACTGGGCCCCAGAGGCCAGCCCCATGCGCGTGGTCCCCAGCCCTAGCACAGCTGTAGAGGCACCACTGAGCTCGGCCGAGCCGGTGGAAGGTGAGTCATGTCATGGGATGCCGTGGGGCTGCTCGTTCACGCATGGCTCCTGTGGCGTCCAGAGCCCCAGGACACGCCCCGAGCCTGTTGTGGGCCCAGGCGGGCATTGTTGGTGCTGGTGGCTGGAAGTTGTTCCCAAATCCCTCACCCTCTCGCGTGGCCCCTTTAGCCCTGACCTCCAGGGTGCGATGCCTGGCTGGAACGAGGTGGTGAGGCAAGGGTAGTTCCCTGGGCAATATGGAGCCGGATTCCTGACCTTGGCCAGGAGCGGGCGTGACCAGAAACCATGGGCTTGTGATTGAACGGTCGACCCGTGCATGAGAATAGCTGCAGATGTGCCGTGCAACCGGCCCCATTTGCAGTGCCCGTGTGTGTACCCCAAGAGGGCTTGCCAGCTTGCCAAGGCTACGGGTTCCTGGAGTGTCCAGCACCAGGCCCGCTGTGGACGGAGGGCGGGAGGGAGGAAAGGAGGGCACTGCAGGCTTTGAGAGGCCATGTGGCCAGCCATCGGTGCCAGGTTGTGCAGCATGTGGGGGGCAGGTGCCCAGGCAGACTGAGGCATGAGCTGAGGGCATGGGTCTTCCATGGCTGCTGGGGCTAGCTCGTTGTGGACCCTCACGTGCGTTGGTCTCACTGAGGCTACCTTGCCCCTGCTTTACAGTGGACACCGTCGCCGCCTCCGATGGGCAACAGGCTGGCAATGACCAAAAGGCAACAGTGGGCACAGGCCGCACCGAGGTGGAGCCCGGGTAAGTGTGTGTGTGTGTGTGGCAGTGGCTGTGGCCATGAAACATGGCTGGCCAGGCCTGAGTGGAATGTGGGGTGTCCCAGGTGCCATTGGAGGAGGCGGCAGGCTGGGCTGTGGAAGGCTGGTTCCTGGTGTTCCAGGAAGGTTGCATTCTGCCCCTGCACTCCAACTCTGCTATGGTCAGGGCCCGCCAGGTCTGTAGAGGCTTTGGCACTGTGCCTTGCCAAGAGCTGTCCCTGGTGCTGGCTGTCAGCCATTTGTGTAGAAGCCCCCTGGGGTGCTGCCTGTGTGCCTCTGGGTCCTGCTGGGTCCTGGGAGCGCAGGGGCCAGAGATCAACCGCCTCGTGGGTTGTGCGTGGTGCCCCACCTCCGTGAGGCCCCATGAAAGGAGTACCCCATTGCAGTCTCTGTTTTGGTGCTGGGCAAAGTGTGGGTGTAGGATGTGTGTTGTTGCTGCGGCAGCTGGTGCAGCCAGCGTCGGGGACAGAGAGCGAGCAGAGAGAAAGGTGGCCAGGGCAGCCCGTGGCGTGTTTGGTGGTGGGGACCGCCAGGGCCAGGCTCATGGAAGTGTCCCAGGCCTAGCATACCAGCACCTTGGTGTTGACCAGCATGCACGGGCTTGCTTCTAACCGGACCCTGACTGAATGCAAGCGGGAGAGAGCAGGGCCTTGGGGTGGGCGGTGAGATGGGGTCCTCTGCTGCAGAACCAGCCTCCTGCACGGCCCCCCCACCTCCTGCATGTCCCCACACGGTCCCAGCACCACCCTGCCTGGACCATGGTCCCCAGAGGTCTCCGAGCTCTTTCCTTAACCTCCAGCTGCGGGTGCCCTGGTGCCAGGCATGCGTTGCTGAGGCCCCCGGTTGCATGGGTTGCCACTGCCACGCTGTTTTCCCCTGTGGCCCTGTGCCCTTGGGCCCAGAAGGGAGGCCGAGCGCCAGCAGTGGTGGCTGCTGAGGACCCGGGCCCCTCGGTCCTGCCCTGAGGCCCAGCAGCGCTCACCTCACTTCTTCCCCGTCCTGTCTCCTCAGGGCCAGGTCCGTGGCCCACATTTTCCCACAGAACGCCCGTGCCTACAAGGCTGCAGAAGTGCTGCATGACTGGGCCCCAGAGGCCAGCCCCATGCGCGTGGTCCCCAGCCCTAGCACAGCTGTAGAGGCACCACTGAGCTCGGCCGAGCCGGTGGAAGGTGAGTCATGTCATGGGATGCCGTGGGGGCTGCTCGTTCACGCATGGCTCCTGTGGCGTCCAGAGCCCCAGGACACGCCCCGAGCCTGTTGTGGGCCCAGGCGGGCATTGTTGGTGCTGGTGGCTGGAAGTTGTTCCCAAATCCCTCACCCTCTCGCGTGGCCCCTTTAGCCCTGACCTCCAGGGTGCGATGCCTGGCTGGAACGAGGTGGTGAGGCAAGGGTAGTTCCCTGGGCAATATGGAGCCGGATTCCTGACCTTGGCCAGGAGCGGGCGTGACCAGAAACCATGGGCTTGTGATTGAACGGTCGACCCGTGCATGAGAATAGCTGCAGATGTGCCGTGCAACCGGCCCCATTTGCAGTGCCCGTGTGTGTACCCCAAGAGGGCTTGCCAGCTTGCCAAGGCTACGGGTTCCTGGAGTGTCCAGCACCAGGCCCGCTGTGGACGGAGGGCGGGAGGGAGGAAAGGAGGGCACTGCAGGCTTTGAGAGGCCATGTGGCCAGCCATCGGTGCCAGGTTGTGCAGCATGTGGGGGGCAGGTGCCCAGGCAGACTGAGGCATGAGCTGAGGGCATGGGTCTTCCATGGCTGCTGGGGCTAGCTCGTTGTGGACCCTCACGTGCGTTGGTCTCACTGAGGCTACCTTGCCCCTGCTTTACAGTGGACACCGTCGCCGCCTCCAATGGGCAACAGGCTGGCAATGACCAAAAGGCAACAGTGGGCACAGGCCGCACCGAGGTGGAGCTCGGGTAAGTGTGTGTGTGTGTGTGGCAGTGGCTGTGGCCATGAAACATGGCTGGCCAGGCCTGAGTGGAATGTGGGGTGTCTCAGGTGTCAGTGTTTAGGGGCCGTTGGAATTTGCTACTCAATGCCGAAAGTGTGTTTTGAAAGTTGGATTGTAGACCTGCATGGCTCCTCTGGTTGGGTGGGCACCGCTGACCTCCAGAGCCCTTGGCAGGCTGCCTCCCCGAGAGCCCCGTCCGTGGCCGTCAGCCATGGTCTTGAAGAGCCCTGGGGCCTTCCATGTCTTGCCTGTGTCCCACAGGATCCTGGGATCAGGACCCCTTGTGGGGCATCCTTACTGTCACATCTCCATGCATGTGTTGTGTGCAAGTAGGCGGTGAAGCCCGTAGCAGTGTGTATGTTAGTGCCCGGGGAAGTGTGGGTGAAGGATGTCATTATGCGAGTAGCTGGTGTGGCCGGCATGTGTCCCATGCACAGAGCAGAGGGCAAGGTGGCCGCAGGAAACCCTAGCATCTAGCATGTTTGTTCCTGGGTGTTGCCGGTGTTGGGCGCCTGGGCATGTCCCAAGTGTGCAGAAGCGGGACCGTTGGCATTGCCCAGGCTCCTTGGGCTTGCTTTTGGCTCGATGAGGTGTGTGCCCAAGCGTGAGGGAGCCAGGGACTTGGGGCTTGGGGGTGACGTGGGATGCTGTGCTTCGGAGCCCACCTCTTGGCCTGGACCACGCAGCACAAACACCCCCCACCCAGCTGGACCACAGCCAGCAGAGGTCTCAGGCTCCTTCTGCCAGCTTGCACCTGTAGGAGCAGTGGTGTCCCATGATGGCTGTCTCAGGCCCCGAATGGCATGGTTTGCCACTGCCACGCTGCTTTTCCTTGGGAGGCCAGGCCCTTGTGCCCAAGAGGGAGGCTGAGTGCTGGCGGTGGTGGTTCCTGTGCTCCCTGGGCCCTCAGTGATAGCGCTGAATTCAGCAGCGCTCAGCTGTCTTCCTTCTGGCCTCTCTGCTCAGGCTGGGCTCGGCCCCCCACGAACTGCCTGGAATATGCTACATGTATGACCGCCCAGGAGACCTGTCCTCCCCCTGGGCCGTGTACCAGTGGGCAGCCAGCGCGGGCATCATCTCCAGCCCGAACACCAGTGAGGATGCCCAGCCGTTTCACTGGGCAGAGGCCGTCGAGGGTGAGTCATGTGATGCAACTGCCACAGGGGGAGCTGGCCCTCAGTGCTGTTGGCACTCCTCTCCTGGCGCTGTTGCCCAAGCCCCGGAACACGTGTGAAGTTGCTGTGATCCCAGGCAGACCTGTGTGATGCTGCTGCTGTCTGGGAGTCGTACCCATGCTCCCCTCTTTGTCGCACAGCCAGCCCTTTACCCTGAGGTCCAGGGTGTGTGTCGTTGCGAAGGATGGCTGGACACAGTGGTGCTTGCATGGGCGCTCCAGGGCTGGGTTGCAACCTTGAGTACTGGGGCCAGCGTTTGCCTGAAGCCCTGGCTGCATGGAGGTGGAAGGGTCCTCCCATAGGTTAGGAAACCTAAGCTCCCAGTGTGCCTCAGGCCCCAGGGGCGGTGCACATGTGCTCCCCAAGGGCAGAGGGCTGCTTGCCGAGGCTGCGGATTCCTGGTGTGGGCAGCACCCGGCTCCCCATGCAGAGAGGGAGAGCTGGAGGGAGGGAGGGGAAAGCACATTGGGCTGGCAGAGACCATGCGTGCCAGGTCGGACAGCGTGCAGGCCTGCTGCCCACCCAGGTGGTGAGCGTGAGCTGAGGCCACGGCCCTCCACAGGGTGCTGACGGTGACACGCTGGGGACCCTCGCGTGCTTTGGTCTCACGGGAGTTCCCCTGCCCCTCCTTTGCAGTGGACAACACCGCCCTCTCTGAGGGCCCACCAACCCCCAATGATGACAAAGTTCCAGCAGCTGCCACAGGCTGGACCGAGGTGGACCCGGGGTAAGAGTGTGTTCGTGGCAGTGGCCATGGGACATGGCTGGCCAAGGCTGTGTTGAACGTGGGGTGTGTCTGTGCTGCCTGGGAAGGGCTGTGGGAGTGGGCTGTGAAAGGCTGGCCGTGTGCCAGGAAGGCCCCATTGTAGACGTGCACGGCACCTGTGGTGTCATGGGGCACCGCTGGTCTCCAGAGCCCTTGGCGGGCTGCCTCCCCGAGAGCCCCGTCCGTGGCCGTCAGCCATGGTCTTGAAGAGCCCTGGGGCCTTCCCTGTCTTGCCTGTGTCCCACAGGACCCGGGGATCGGGACCCCTTGTGGGGCGTCCTTGCTGTCACATCTCCATGCATGTGTTGTGTGCAAGTAGGCGGTGAAGCCCGTAGCAGTGTGTATGTTAGTGCCCGGGGAAGTGTGGGTGAAGGATGTCATTACGCGAGTAGCTGGTGTGGCCGGCATGTGTCCCATGCACAGAGCAGAGGGCAAGGTGGCCGCAGGAATCCCTAGCATGTCTGTTCCTGGGTGTTGCCGGTGTTGGGCGCCTGGGCATGTCCCGAGTGTGCAGAAGCGGGACCGTTGGCATTACCCAGGCTCCTTGGGCTTGCTTTTGGCTCGATGAGGTGTGTGCCCAAGCGTGAGGGAGCCAGGGACTTGGGGCTTGGGGGTGACGTGGGATGCTGTGCTTCGGAGCCCACCTCTTGGCCTGGACCACGCAGCACAAACACCCCCCACCCAGCTGGACCACAGCCAGCAGAGGTCTCAGGCTCCTTCTGCCAGCTTGCACCTGTAGGAGCAGTGGTGTCCCATGATGGCTGTCTCAGGCCCCGAATGGCATGGTTTGCCACTGCCACGCTGCTTTTCCTTGGGAGGCCAGGCCCTTGTGCCCAAGAGGGAGGCTGAGTGCTGGCGGTGGTGGTTCCTGTGCTCCCTGGGCCCTCAGTGATAGCGCTGAATTCAGCAGCGCTCAGCTGTCTTCCTTCTGGCCTCTCTGCTCAGGCTGGGCTCGGCCCCCCACGAACTGCCTGGAATATGCTACATGTATGACCGCCCAGGAGACCTGTCCTCCCCCTGGGCCGTGTACCAGTGGGCAGCCAGCGCGGGCATCATCTCCAGCCCGAACACCAGTGAGGATGCCCAGCCGTTTCACTGGGCAGAGGCCGTCGAGGGTGAGTCATGTGATGCAACTGCCACAGGGGGAGCTGGCCCTCAGTGCTGTTGGCACTCCTCTCCTGGCGCTGTTGCCCAAGCCCCGGAACACGTGTGAAGTTGCTGTGATCCCAGGCAGACCTGTGTGATGCTGCTGCTGTCTGGGAGTCGTACCCATGCTCCCCTCTTTGTCGCACAGCCAGCCCTTTACCCTGAGGTCCAGGGTGTGTGTCGTTGCGAAGGATGGCTGGACACAGTGGTGCTTGCATGGGCGCTCCAGGGCTGGGTTGCAACCTTGAGTACTGGGGCCAGCGTTTGCCTGAAGCCCTGGCTGCATGGAGGTGGAAGGGTCCTCCCATAGGTTAGGAAACCTAAGCTCCCAGTGTGCCTCAGGCCCCAGGGGCGGTGCACATGTGCTCCCCAAGGGCAGAGGGCTGCTTGCCGAGGCTGCGGATTCCTGGTGTGGGCAGCACCCGGCTCCCCATGCAGAGAGGGAGAGCTGGAGGGAGGGAGGGGAAAGCACATTGGGCTGGCAGAGACCATGCGTGCCAGGTCGGACAGCGTGCAGGCCTGCTGCCCACCCAGGTGGTGAGCGTGAGCTGAGGCCACGGCCCTCCACAGGGTGCTGACGGTGACACGCTGGGGACCCTCGCGTGCTTTGGTCTCACGGGAGTTCCCCTGCCCCTCCTTTGCAGTGGACAACACCGCCCTCTCTGAGGGCCCACCAACCCCCAATGATGACAAAGTTCCAGCAGCTGCCACAGGCTGGACCGAGGTGGACCCGGGGTAAGAGTGTGTTCGTGGCAGTGGCCATGGGACATGGCTGGCCAAGGCTGTGTTGAACGTGGGGTGTGTCTGTGCTGCCTGGGAAGGGCTGTGGGAGTGGGCTGTGAAAGGCTGGCCGTGTGCCAGGAAGGCCCCATTGTAGACGTGCACGGCACCTGTGGTGTCATGGGGCACCGCTGGTCTCCAGAGCCCTTGGCGGGCTGCCTCCCCGAGAGCCCCGTCCGTGGCCGTCAGCCATGGTCTTGAAGAGCCCTGGGGCCTTCCCTGTCTTGCCTGTGTCCCACAGGACCCGGGGATCGGGACCCCTTGTGGGGCGTCCTTGCTGTCACATCTCCATGCATGTGTTGTGTGCAAGTAGGCGGTGAAGCCCGTAGCAGTGTGTATGTTAGTGCCCGGGGAAGTGTGGGTGAAGGATGTCATTACGCGAGTAGCTGGTGTGGCCGGCATGTGTCCCATGCACAGAGCAGAGGGCAAGGTGGCCGCAGGAATCCCTAGCATCTAGCATGTTTGTTCCTGGGTGTTGCCAGTGTTGGGCGCCTGGGCATGTCCCGAGTGTGCAGAAGCGGGACCGTTGGCATTACCCAGGCTCCTTGGGCTTGCTTTTGGCTCGATGAGGTGTGTGCCCAAGCGTGAGGGAGCCAGGGACTTGGGGCTTGGGGGTGACGTGGGATGCTGTGCTTCGGAGCCCACCTCTTGGCCTGGACCACGCAGCACAAACACCCCCCACCCAGCTGGACCACAGCCAGCAGAGGTCTCAGGCTCCTTCTGCCAGCTTGCACCTGTAGGAGCAGTGGTGTCCCATGATGGCTGTCTCAGGCCCCGAATGGCATGGTTTGCCACTGCCACGCTGCTTTTCCTTGGGAGGCCAGGCCCTTGTGCCCAAGAGGGAGGCTGAGTGCTGGCGGTGGTGGTTCCTGTGCTCCCTGGGCCCTCAGTGATAGCGCTGAATTCAGCAGCGCTCAGCTGTCTTCCTTCTGGCCTCTCTGCTCAGGCTGGGCTCGGCCCCCCACGAACTGCCTGGAATATGCTACATGTATGACCGCCCAGGAGACCTGTCCTCCCCCTGGGCCGTGTACCAGTGGGCAGCCAGCGCGGGCATCATCTCCAGCCCGAACACCAGTGAGGATGCCCAGCCGTTTCACTGGGCAGAGGCCGTCGAGGGTGAGTCATGTGATGCAACTGCCACAGGGGGAGCTGGCCCTCAGTGCTGTTGGCACTCCTCTCCTGGCGCTGTTGCCCAAGCCCCGGAACACGTGTGAAGTTGCTGTGATCCCAGGCAGACCTGTGTGATGCTGCTGCTGTCTGGGAGTCGTACCCATGCTCCCCTCTTTGTCGCACAGCCAGCCCTTTACCCTGAGGTCCAGGGTGTGTGTCGTTGCGAAGGATGGCTGGACACAGTGGTGCTTGCATGGGCGCTCCAGGGCTGGGTTGCAACCTTGAGTACTGGGGCCAGCGTTTGCCTGAAGCCCTGGCTGCATGGAGGTGGAAGGGTCCTCCCATAGGTTAGGAAACCTAAGCTCCCAGTGTGCCTCAGGCCCCAGGGGCGGTGCACATGTGCTCCCCAAGGGCAGAGGGCTGCTTGCCGAGGCTGCGGATTCCTGGTGTGGGCAGCACCCGGCTCCCCATGCAGAGAGGGAGAGCTGGAGGGAGGGAGGGGAAAGCACATTGGGCTGGCAGAGACCATGCGTGCCAGGTCGGACAGCGTGCAGGCCTGCTGCCCACCCAGGTGGTGAGCGTGAGCTGAGGCCACGGCCCTCCACAGGGTGCTGACGGTGACACGCTGGGGACCCTCGCGTGCTTTGGTCTCACGGGAGTTCCCCTGCCCCTCCTTTGCAGTGGACAACACCGCCCTCTCTGAGGGCCCACCAACCCCCAATGATGACAAAGTTCCAGCAGCTGCCACAGGCTGGACCGAGGTGGACCCGGGGTAAGAGTGTGTTCGTGGCAGTGGCCATGGAACATGGCTGGCCAAGGCTGTGTTGAACGTGGGGTGTGTCTGTGCTGCCTGGGAAGGGCTGTGGGAGTGGGCTGTGAAAGGCTGGCCGTGTGCCAGGAAGGCCCCATTGTAGACGTGCACGGCACCTGTGGTGTCATGGGGCACCGCTGGTCTCCAGAGCCCTTGGCGGGCTGCCTCCCCGAGAGCCCCGTCCGTGGCCGTCAGCCATGGTCTTGAAGAGCCCTGGGGCCTTCCCTGTCTTGCCTGTGTCCCACAGGACCCGGGGATCGGGACCCCTTGTGGGGCGTCCTTGCTGTCACATCTCCATGCATGTGTTGTGTGCAAGTAGGCGGTGAAGCCCGTAGCAGTGTGTATGTTAGTGCCCGGGGAAGTGTGGGTGAAGGATGTCATTACGCGAGTAGCTGGTGTGGCCGGCATGTGTCCCATGCACAGAGCAGAGGGCAAGGTGGCCGCAGGAATCCCTAGCATCTAGCATGTTTGTTCCTGGGTGTTGCCAGTGTTGGGCGCCTGGGCATGTCCCGAGTGTGCAGAAGCGGGACCGTTGGCATTACCCAGGCTCCTTGGGCTTGCTTTTGGCTCGATGAGGTGTGTGCCCAAGCGTGAGGGAGCCAGGGACTTGGGGCTTGGGGGTGACGTGGGATGCTGTGCTTCGGAGCCCACCTCTTGGCCTGGACCACGCAGCACAAACACCCCCCACCCAGCTGGACCACAGCCAGCAGAGGTCTCAGGCTCCTTCTGCCAGCTTGCACCTGTAGGAGCAGTGGTGTCCCATGATGGCTGTCTCAGGTCCCGAATGGCATGGTTTGCCACTGCCACGCTGCTTTTCCTTGGGAGGCCAGGCCCTTGTGCCCAAGAGGGAGGCTGAGTGCTGGCGGTGGTGGTTCCTGTGCTCCCTGGGCCCTCAGTGATAGCGCTGAATTCAGCAGCGCTCAGCTGTCTTCCTTCTGGCCTCTCTGCTCAGGCTGGGCTCGGCCCCCCACGAACTGCCTGGAATATGCTACATGTATGACCGCCCAGGAGACCTGTCCTCCCCCTGGGCCGTGTACCAGTGGGCAGCCAGCGCGGGCATCATCTCCAGCCCGAACACCAGTGAGGATGCCCAGCCGTTTCACTGGGCAGAGGCCGTCGAGGGTGAGTCATGTGATGCAACTGCCACAGGGGGAGCTGGCCCTCAGTGCTGTTGGCACTCCTCTCCTGGCGCTGTTGCCCAAGCCCCGGAACACGTGTGAAGTTGCTGTGATCCCAGGCAGACCTGTGTGATGCTGCTGCTGTCTGGGAGTCGTACCCATGCTCCCCTCTTTGTCGCACAGCCAGCCCTTTACCCTGAGGTCCAGGGTGTGTGTCGTTGCGAAGGATGGCTGGACACAGTGGTGCTTGCATGGGCGCTCCAGGGCTGGGTTGCAACCTTGAGTACTGGGGCCAGCGTTTGCCTGAAGCCCTGGCTGCATGGAGGTGGAAGGGTCCTCCCATAGGTTAGGAAACCTAAGCTCCCAGTGTGCCTCAGGCCCCAGGGGCGGTGCACATGTGCTCCCCAAGGGCAGAGGGCTGCTTGCCGAGGCTGCGGATTCCTGGTGTGGGCAGCACCCGGCTCCCCATGCAGAGAGGGAGAGCTGGAGGGAGGGAGGGGAAAGCACATTGGGCTGGCAGAGACCATGCGTGCCAGGTCGGACAGCGTGCAGGCCTGCTGCCCACCCAGGTGGTGAGCGTGAGCTGAGGCCACGGCCCTCCACAGGGTGCTGACGGTGACACGCTGGGGACCCTCGCGTGCTTTGGTCTCACGGGAGTTCCCCTGCCCCTCCTTTGCAGTGGACAACACCGCCCTCTCTGAGGGCCCACCAACCCCCAATGATGACAAAGTTCCAGCAGCTGCCACAGGCTGGACCGAGGTGGACCCGGGGTAAGAGTGTGTTCGTGGCAGTGGCCATGGGACATGGCTGGCCAAGGCTGTGTTGAACGTGGGGTGTGTCTGTGCTGCCTGGGAAGGGCTGTGGGAGTGGGCTGTGAAAGGCTGGCCGTGTGCCAGGAAGGCCCCATTGTAGACGTGCACGGCACCTGTGGTGTCATGGGGCACCGCTGGTCTCCAGAGCCCTTGGCGGGCTGCCTCCCCGAGAGCCCCGTCCGTGGCCGTCAGCCATGGTCTTGAAGAGCCCTGGGGCCTTCCCTGTCTTGCCTGTGTCCCACAGGACCCGGGGATCGGGACCCCTTGTGGGGCGTCCTTGCTGTCACATCTCCATGCATGTGTTGTGTGCAAGTAGGCGGTGAAGCCCGTAGCAGTGTGTATGTTAGTGCCCGGGGAAGTGTGGGTGAAGGATGTCATTACGCGAGTAGCTGGTGTGGCCGGCATGTGTCCCATGCACAGAGCAGAGGGCAAGGTGGCCGCAGGAATCCCTAGCATCTAGCATGTTTGTTCCTGGGTGTTGCCGGTGTTGGGCGCCTGGGCATGTCCCGAGTGTGCAGAAGCGGGACCGTTGGCATTACCCAGGCTCCTTGGGCTTGCTTTTGGCTCGATGAGGTGTGTGCCCAAGCGTGAGGGAGCCAGGGACTTGGGGCTTGGGGGTGACGTGGGATGCTGTGCTTCGGAGCCCACCTCTTGGCCTGGACCACGCAGCACAAACACCCCCCACCCAGCTGGACCACAGCCAGCAGAGGTCTCAGGCTCCTTCTGCCAGCTTGCACCTGTAGGAGCAGTGGTGTCCCATGATGGCTGTCTCAGGTCCCGAATGGCATGGTTTGCCACTGCCACGCTGCTTTTCCTTGGGAGGCCAGGCCCTTGTGCCCAAGAGGGAGGCTGAGTGCTGGCGGTGGTGGTTCCTGTGCTCCCTGGGCCCTCAGTGATAGCGCTGAATTCAGCAGCGCTCAGCTGTCTTCCTTCTGGCCTCTCTGCTCAGGCTGGGCTCGGCCCCCCACGAACTGCCTGGAATATGCTACATGTATGACCGCCCAGGAGACCTGTCCTCCCCCTGGGCCGTGTACCAGTGGGCAGCCAGCGCGGGCATCATCTCCAGCCCGAACACCAGTGAGGATGCCCAGCCGTTTCACTGGGCAGAGGCCGTCGAGGGTGAGTCATGTGATGCAACTGCCACAGGGGGAGCTGGCCCTCAGTGCTGTTGGCACTCCTCTCCTGGCGCTGTTGCCCAAGCCCCGGAACACGTGTGAAGTTGCTGTGATCCCAGGCAGACCTGTGTGATGCTGCTGCTGTCTGGGAGTCGTACCCATGCTCCCCTCTTTGTCGCACAGCCAGCCCTTTACCCTGAGGTCCAGGGTGTGTGTCGTTGCGAAGGATGGCTGGACACAGTGGTGCTTGCATGGGCGCTCCAGGGCTGGGTTGCAACCTTGAGTACTGGGGCCAGCGTTTGCCTGAAGCCCTGGCTGCATGGAGGTGGAAGGGTCCTCCCATAGGTTAGGAAACCTAAGCTCCCAGTGTGCCTCAGGCCCCAGGGGCGGTGCACATGTGCTCCCCAAGGGCAGAGGGCTGCTTGCCGAGGCTGCGGATTCCTGGTGTGGGCAGCACCCGGCTCCCCATGCAGAGAGGGAGAGCTGGAGGGAGGGAGGGGAAAGCACATTGGGCTGGCAGAGACCATGCGTGCCAGGTCGGACAGCGTGCAGGCCTGCTGCCCACCCAGGTGGTGAGCGTGAGCTGAGGCCACGGCCCTCCACAGGGTGCTGACGGTGACACGCTGGGGACCCTCGCGTGCTTTGGTCTCACGGGAGTTCCCCTGCCCCTCCTTTGCAGTGGACAACACCGCCCTCTCTGAGGGCCCACCAACCCCCAATGATGACAAAGTTCCAGCAGCTGCCACAGGCTGGACCGAGGTGGACCCGGGGTAAGAGTGTGTTCGTGGCAGTGGCCATGGAACATGGCTGGCCAAGGCTGTGTTGAACGTGGGGTGTGTCTGTGCTGCCTGGGAAGGGCTGTGGGAGTGGGTTGTGAAAGGCTGGCCGTGTGCCAGGAAGGCCCCATTGTAGACGTGCACGGCACCTGTGGTGTCATGGGGCACCGCTGGTCTCCAGAGCCCTTGGCGGGCTGCCTCCCCGAGAGCCCCGTCCGTGGCCGTCAGCCATGGTCTTGAAGAGCCCTGGGGCCTTCCCTGTCTTGCCTGTGTCCCACAGGACCCGGGGATCGGGACCCCTTGTGGGGCGTCCTTGCTGTCACATCTCCATGCATGTGTTGTGTGCAAGTAGGCGGTGAAGCCCGTAGCAGTGTGTATGTTAGTGCCCGGGGAAGTGTGGGTGAAGGATGTCATTACGCGAGTAGCTGGTGTGGCCGGCATGTGTCCCATGCACAGAGCAGAGGGCAAGGTGGCCGCAGGATACCCTAGCATCTAGCATGTTTGTTCCTGGGTGTTGCCAGTGTTGGGCGCCTGGGCATGTCCCGAGTGTGCAGAAGCGGGACCGTTGGCATTACCCAGGCTCCTTGGGCTTGCTTTTGGCTCGATGAGGTGTGTGCCCAAGCGTGAGGGAGCCAGGGACTTGGGGCTTGGGGGTGACGTGGGATGCTGTGCTTCGGAGCCCACCTCTTGGCCTGGACCACGCAGCACAAACACCCCCCACCCAGCTGGACCACAGCCAGCAGAGGTCTCAGGCTCCTTCTGCCAGCTTGCACCTGTAGGAGCAGTGGTGTCCCATGATGGCTGTCTCAGGCCCCGAATGGCATGGTTTGCCACTGCCACGCTGCTTTTCCTTGGGAGGCCAGGCCCTTGTGCCCAAGAGGGAGGCTGAGTGCTGGCGGTGGTGGTTCCTGGGCACCTCGGGCACCCTGGCCACCAGCCATAGTGCTGAGTTCAGCAGCGCTCAGCTGTCTTCCTTCTTTCCTCTCTCCTCAGGTTGGGCTCTACTCCCTACGACCCTCCCGCAATATGCTACCTGTATCGTGGCCCAGGAGACCTGGCCCACTGGACATTGTACCAGTGGGCAGCCAGCATAGGTGTCATCCCTCGCGCAAACACCAGTGACAAGACACCGTTTTGCTGTTCATATACATGTGTTGGTGAGTCGTTTTAACTGAATTCCTTTCAGATTCTCATCCTCAAGTTTTACCGTTTCTCTGCTCTCTATGTGTCAGTTTTCCCACTGTTCCCTCCTCTTCGCACTTGGATTTCTATATTTCTTGTTGTATTGTGTCTTTTTTGAATGAGTGTAACTATATTCGGCATCTTTCTCTTCTTTTCCTCTGTTTCTTGATTTCTCTGTTTTTCACAATGTAATTGACTGTGTTTTTCACATCATGCTGCTGCTCTACTGAGTATGTCTGTTTTGTGCTGTTACCACCGCCTTGGCATTTCACGGTGTGGCATTGCTGTCTACCCATATCAGCCTCTCTGAATGTCTGCCCTGCTGCTAAATTCAGTTGGGTCATGATTTTGTTTGTTCTTTAGTTTTCTCTCACTGCTTTGTTTGTGCAATTTCATAATTTACAGCCACCCTGTTTTGCTGTTATTGCCCAGGCTCGTGGTTAACCCAAAACCCCTAGAGCCAAGCTAGATATCTTGTGCTTTCCTTGCTCACCCACCCTGGCAGTCGTGTCCCCCTTGTGCCCTGCCTTCACCTCTCTCCGTTGCAATGCCTGGCCACAAACCCGACTGTGATTGTAAGTTTTTCTCTGCATTCCAAGGCCTGATAGCTGAACCTCTAAGCCCCCTTGAGAGGTTTTGTGGATCAGCTTGTACCTCGGATAAGTGGTGTATTTTTTCCTTCATTTGTCGCCAACACCAGGCAACTGACCAGCCTTTGAGTGTTGGGGGTATGTTTTGGTACACCTGAATGTTACCATAAACCCAGTATGACGACTTTGGAATCTGAAGACTAGCAGAGTTCATGAGATTAGTCATGGTGCAGGGATTGTCCAGTTGTGGGTTTGACTATCACCAGCCAAAGTCACAAATATATCAGGGGATGATGAATGACAGATGGGATCTTTTTTCCTTGTTACATCTTGGCTTTGACCTTTCATTGTGTGCCTTCTTTTCTAGTCCTTGATACCTTGAGCAGCGAACTTAGGCAAGAAGGTGTGTGTCTAGAGAATGGAGTTGTATCTGCACACCTGGTGAGCACCCAGCGCAGGTAAGTGTGCCTGGGCCGCTGTGGCTGCTCCTCCGCTGTGCACATCTGTGAATGCAAGGTTCAGAGGTGATCGGATGTGTGTGTTATTTTATGGTGTGAGTGCTGTGCTCCCCCATGTGCCCTTCCCAGAGTGAACTCTAGTCCATCCCAGGGTCCTTTCCCAGCCCTTTCCCACATGTCTGCGAACTGCTGGCTCTTTAGTCTGCATAGAATGTGAGCCCCGATACCTCTACGTCTTCCCCTTCTTGGGACTCATGTCCTTTGTGGCCTGGACATGTTCCCCCACCTGGAACATTTCTGTCATGGATCCTGTGTTGGCTGCACAAAAATTGTCTGAGCCCTGTCTTCACCCCGGGCTGATCCTCTTCAGTGACCCTTTTTGATGTAGACTGAGTGTAGTCAGCAACCAGGGAGTGGTAGTGGTGAGGCCAAGGGGGGACGGGTAGTTGAGTTGCTCATTGATGTGTCTGAGTTCTCTGGCCAGACCTTGGGCTGGCTGCAGTGTAAAGCTGTTGGCTTGACTGGTAATCAGGACTTGGAACCTGTTCAGCCCCGTGTGTGCCCAGGACCTTGGTACTTCGGACATTGCAGCAGACCCTGGCCTTTGAGTTGCCTCATAGCTAACCACCTAGTCCTAGGTCACCTCATCTCCATAATGCCTACAAACCTTCCTATGTTCCTTCTGTGTGAAGCCGGTAGTGGGTCAGATGGTTTCCAGCTGGTGGGCTGGGTTTGGACCCTTTGAGCATGCTCTGTAAGTCCATGGTCATGGTTTGATATACAGGGAATCCTGGGGATCCAACCACAAAATACTGTCATCCTCAGTAACTCTTTTTCAATCTGTCCACAGCCTACAGAGCTCACAATTCCTCACTGAGGCTGCAATCTGGCCATTCGACACAGAACAAGCAGTGTATTATTGTGCCGTGCTGGCAGGCCCTGTGGACTTCACTTTGGGAATTCCCTGGGCTCCTGGCCAGGATTCTTGCCTGTACCATGAGAGGCCCCAGCGCTGGGCCTGTGCCATTGAAGGTGAGTCTTCCCCTGGGAAACTCTGAGCTTTCCATGAATGATCCTGGCAGCAGAACCAACACTGGTGCCTTGCTGCTGCTGCCTGCACTGGGTGCGTCTCAGCATCCAAAGTGGCTACATTGGCCAACCCAGGGACACCCCAGTTGGCCCGTGGCATTTAGGGTTGTACAGAGTGACAGCTGTTACCCCCATCTGTGGCCATCTCACACAGACCTGGCCCCTTATCCTGGACCCACATCGCACCTTGTCTGTTCACCCTTGTTGGGTCAGTGATGCTGCTGCTTCATCCTTAGCCCTGCAACCTGACTTGAACCTTGGGTATGCCTAGACCTACAGTCCCAATGCTGGTAGCTGGGATTCTGCCCATGCCCCTTCCCTCCTAGTCTTAGCAGCATGGCGATAGGGGTACACAGAGTAAATTGCGTTGAGTACTGGATGTTTGGCCCAGGTATTATTATGTCATGTTTTCCTCTACAAGAGAGAACCCTGACAGGTGGGAAGATGAAGGGAGTCCATGGCAGAGGAAAGGTGACTTGCCACCCATCTGGGCCCTGGGCATTAGGTCTGTGGGACTGAGCAGCAGATACCCACATGCAGAGGCTTGTGGCACCTGGTGTACAAGGAGCTTGGGTCTCCAGGTAGGGATGGAATGTTCCCCAGGTTGGCAGGAGCCTCGTGGCCAACCATTGCAGGTAGGTCTTCCATGGTGCATGGTTTTTACCCCACCAAGGCCTCCTGCCCGAGTCCAGGAGCCCTGTTTGGCCAGCTGGTCAATCGAGGGCTACCCTGTTGGATCAGCCAGCTATCCTCCTGGGTCCTAGTTTGGCCCTGAGTGCCCAGTCTATTTGACATGGGAGTCTGCTTATGCAATGCCCAATAGGGGGCCCTCTGATGGTTGGCAGAGACGTGAGTCTGGTCATGGAAGAAGGCTCTCTTGACAGTCACATACCAGGCCAGATCTAGGCCAGAGGGTGCAAAACAAATGGTGAGACCTTTGTTTCCATTTTTCTTCTTGTCCTGACCTTGCCGCATGTGTGCTTTTTGCAGCATCTGAACCCTGCAGTCCTAAGGCAGACAAGGAGGCAGAACAGGAAGGTGACACCTCGAGCGAAGCACTGCCTGATGAGGAGGTGGTTGCGGAGGAGGGGGACGTGTCTGGAGATTGTAGTGGTGTCCAACACGGGTAAGTGTGCAAGGGTGTCTGTGGCTGCCATCTAGATGTGCACTTCTGTATAGTTAGGGCTCACCAAAGGCAGGGATGTTCACGTTGAGATTGGTGTATTGGGTTAGGGTGTGATGTGGGTATTATTGTCATCCACCATGGGCCCAGGAGGTCCCTTTTCCCAGCTGAGGTCTAGGCTATTCCACAGCCTATCCCAGGTCACCCACATCTCTCAGAATCCCCTGCTCTCTAGCCTGGCATAGTGCCCTCCATGTCTCAGCCCTCCTCCTTGGACCATTGCCCCTGGTGGCCCAGGATGCATGTCCCCTCCTGTAGCATTTCTGACCTCACAGATTCTGTGTTGTCTCCATAACAAGAGGCTGAGTCCTGTCTCAGCCGCCAACCTTGTTTCCTCTACTTCAACCTGACAGGGCCTGGTCTGGACCCCGGGGCACTGTAGAGAGATCAAGGGGCTCTTCTCTGGTGTGCTGGTTTTGTTTTGTTTTGTTTTGTTGTTCTCCTGTGCGCTGTTAATGCTAGGGAGACCTTGCATCCGTCCTTAGTAACGTTCCTTCCCTTTGTCCCTCCACAGAACATCCCAGAAGACTGCCTTGAAGAAATCTGCTATCCCCTCCTGTGACATCTTTGTGAGGGGGCCTCACTGGCTCATGCTCACGGAAGCTTACTACCAGGATATTGATCCCCTGTCTGCGTGGCCCAGGGTCTTTAACACACATCAATATTTCTTTTCTGATGTGCTTCTTGGAAGTGAGTATTTCCTGACTAGTTCACTTACCTTCTCTTGATCTTTCAGGCAGATTCCAATAGCCATTGGCCCACGATATCCATGCCTCTCCTTTATGAATTCTCCCATTTCTCCAGGTAGAGCCAGTAGAAGCATCTCTGTGTATTGGGGATAGTGTAGGTTTGCCATGGTAGCTCCCTAGAGTGCCACTGCTTCCCTGGGTGCCCCTCAGACCCTGCCCATGGCATTGGCACTTGTGAGTCTTCTGAGGGATGTTTTCCTCTTTCCAGGTTTTGTCGTGAAGAACCATTGTCCGTCCTTTAGTGGAAGTGTAACTTCCTACCAGCTTTCGAAGTCTTCACTTCAGAAGGAGCCATCATGTAGCAGCCTCCACCCTCAGGGTGCTTCTATTGAGGAACCACCCAGTCAGACATGTGGTAGCAGAGGGTGGCTCTTATCATCCACCAGAATTTTATTTAAAGTGCTAACGATCATCTATGAAGGTAGGAACGGTCTGGCATACTGGAACGAGTGATGCGTGTATTGATTGTTGTGGTGTTGTGAATGAACAAGACTTTCTCCCTCATGTCCTCCCAGGGTCACATTGAATGTCCCATTGCTTTTATGTGGAGACATGGATGAGAACTTGGGATGAGGGACCAGATCTGCCCCTAGATCTTGGGTTTCCTTTCAAATATTTGTCGTTGAACACGTAATTTCCCTCTTAGTTGTCCTGCAAATATGTATCTGCATCTCATAAAATATGATACAACATCATACAAAGATCTATCCGTATCATGGATGGACTCTTCAGTGAGAGTGTTTGCAGGATGCCTGACTTAGAATTCTTCAGTAGCGTCTGTTTCCTCTTAGTAACTCAGACGGCAGTCTGAAGGAGCTCACATTGGCTCTAGCCTCTGCCACTACCGGCAGTCCCTTCAGACTCAGCTGTCAGCAGGACCTGACCAAGATTCTCATTGGATTTCTCTCTCTTTCCCTCTCAGGTCCCCAGAACAGTATGTGGTTCTAGTGGAAAAAGTCTGGATAACTTAATAAATTGGCTATGTTTCATCAACTATATCGATTATCTATTTTGTTGTCTATGTTGTTTATTGTGAAAAATGCATAGATGATTAACACAAGAATCTGGGTTTCAGGTTTTCTTCTGAAACCGGTAGGCCGGTTTGGTTTTATGCCCTGAGACATTCAAACAAGAAAGGCCATGACTCTATTGTGGCCCAGGGTCAAAATCTGGAAACATGAGAGTCGCCTCATCTTGGCTCAGTCCCCTTTGCTTTGCACACACCTGTCCTGCCACCCACACAGGGATCATCACTGCCTCCATGGGCAGCTGTGGCATTCCCTTGTGTGCTGCACAGCACCTCTAGAATCTCTCGGCCAGAGACCCTGGGTCCCTTGACCAAGAACTGGTGCTCACATTCAAGTAGCCATTTTGAACTTGTCCCCGTGACAGGAATCCCTCTGGTATGTAGGCGATAAACAGTAGCCCTGGTAGCTGCCTCCTCTACATAGGACACGGTCCTTACACGGCGCTGTCTTCTCTGTCATTCCTTTCAACTCATGTTCTGCTCCTTAACACGCTGCTTCAGATCCCAGATCAGCAGACTGATGGGGAGTGACATCACACCCCTCCCTTTGAGGTGGCATGTGGAATCGGTGCCCTAGTCTCACTCTATACCTATATTCAGATAACAGCTTCACAAAAAGTTCTCGAAGCTGCACATCATGAGTATAAATAAACAGCAAAGATGTTTTTGCAGGATTATCTTAGATATTGTAAAATTAGAAACTTTGCAGTGGAATAAAGACTCTTTGATTTTTGTGTATTTGAAACTAGAGGGGGAGATAATGTTCCGTCCACTGACTGGTCTGTCTGCCGACCTGATGTCTGAGCTCTAGATTTGACAGTTCTGTTCACATCTGTGGCATTTAGTATAGAGGAATGCCGACTGTGCAGTAAATGCCCGTTGGTGGGATGGTCTCTGCATTTACAGCCGTGCTAAGAATGCATGCACAGCAAAATCACACTGGTGGGATGGTACAGTGTCCAGGGGGCTGCCCTGAGAATGCGCCAGATTAAAGCTATGATGGTTTTGCATTACCCTTGGTCCAGACAGCCAGGGATACCCCAAAGCATAGAATGTTCCCGTGCATGCCTAGGAGGTGAAGAGGGGCATCAACGTGGAACTGAAGACCTCCCCTGGGCGTCACCTATGTTAGGGGCAGGCAGAGTTCATGTCCCAAGGAGAATGGCTGAACATGAGAGATTACCATTGTAGAAGACGGCAGTCAGTTTCTTTCCCACCGGAACTGCTGCCCTAAAGGGAAGATGTTTAGGAGATTTGAACCTAGACTAGACACTTGCAGAGAGAATAATGGCCACCTGTGCCTGGACAAGTGTAGGTAGGAAGGAAATGGGTGAAATAGTAGGATAGTCTATGGGACAGGAATGTTTGAGACACAACAATCAACAGACCCTTCTGTGCTACTCTAAGATGCTATCCAATCCCCTCTAGGTGAAAGTGTTGGGGGGCTGTAGAATACACACTGAAGGAAGTCCTTGTGCTCAGGTCAAGTGTGCCAGAGGCCCCAAATTCAGACATGCGATAATCACTAGGTTTATTCATTCAGGCAATCCCCACAAACCTCTGAGATATGTTTCTGTATTACCACCAATGGTGCCAATGGTCAGACAACACTAGCAGGCATTGGTTATCTATAATTCCCTGTTGCCTAGCCTTGCCCTAAGGTTTGCTCTGTTTTAGAATGGAGATGAGAACTAGAGTCCCACAAGTGACATCTCATGGACTTCCTTGCCGATGCATTTTGGTTTCTACCAGTGAAGGCACTATAAGAAAAGGCACACCATGGTTTTCTGCTTCAGGCAACCAAAGCTGTGGGGTCAGGAACTTGATACTGCACAAGTGACAGCCATAACTGAGCCTAAGTCATGTCCACAGAGGTTTCAGCAATAAAACAGGAGAAGAAACCATGAGGGAACAAAGAAGACCAAGGAACACCTGTCACTGGATCCACATGAGAAAGGAACTTTGGGAGAAGGCAGTGTGATCTGGAATGAACAAATGAATGTGCTCAGACTAGGAGAAATAGAAAGAATGTAGACAGCTGTTACAAAGAACAGGCTATGGAGCTGCCCTGAATGGCCGCAAGTTCCTTGATGCCCCATGCAGCCTCATCTTGAGACCCCCAGGGACCCTCAGAGGTAGCCCATCTCCTCTCTCCAGGGAGTTGGGAAGTAGAAGCTGTGCCCTTTTCTCCTGGGTCTTATTTTGCTTGCATTAAGCAGAAGGATCCACTTTTGCCTAGGGCCTCTGGACAGTTGATGGAAGTCATTGGCAGATGCAGCTCTTGGGCATCCATCCCTGCCAAGCACCCCCAGTCCAGAGCGCTTCAGGTCCTGAAATGCATTCTGGCCCTTTAAGCTCTAACCAATGTCCAGGCCACTTCACCACTGCAACGCTCTGTGTGAGCTTTGTGATAACAACCAGCAGATCCCAAAATGTGTTGGCAAAATATCTTACTTAGCTTTCTTTCAGGAAAATTGGGAATATCCTCTACACACTGTCTTTGCTGCTGTTGTCCAGACACACCTGGCCAGCACGCCTAGAGCCCTGAGCACTGTCCACAGCCTCTTCTCAATACTACCAGCAACATCTGGGAACTAGGGGCACCATGCCACCCTATTGAATTGGGACTAAGGGCAATATTGATCTTGCTGCTACATGCCAATGTAGGTGAGGTTGCCCCGGCAGACTGGAGCTGGCTACTGAAAGTTGCTATGGCTGTGTTTCAGATAAGAATAGTGGGGCTACTAGAAGGAGTCTTTTGTCTCTTGTAATTGAGTCATGCTAAGCTCTCGGTGCTTGATCAGGTTACTCTCCCAGACGCGTGTTTTTGAGCACTCCCCAACAGTCTCATGAGCCCTATTGCCATCAGGTTCAGCTTACCATCAAACTCAGTTTTGATAGGTATGTACTCAGTGCCAACACAGACTGATCAGATTGATGGATTTTCACGACCCTTGCTATATTCTGGATCCACTATGGATTCCTGCATAGCCCTATTCTTGGGACAGACATCTGCTGAGAGTTCCTAATGGTCCCAGCCCCCATCTGTGGAGATTTCTCCTATTCTGTCCAGGTCTCACAGTCCTGGCCCCAATCATACTACCAAGACCTGCTGACACAATGCCTTCTGCTTTGTGCCAGAGAACTCATTTATTTATTCAGATAGTCTACACACTGATAACAGGGTCTTGGGCCCCTGCTTGTCTAACTGAGCGCTCTATTTCCTAATCCCCTGGTTACTGGTCTTCTGGCTGGTACCAGGGCCATTCTGACACCATGAGCGTAGGACAGTCCCACACTCAGTACTGAGTTCTCAACACATCGCTAACATCCTGACATATCTGACTGAGGTCTCTAACCTAACAGCAGCTAGATACCTTGGCCACTGATCATTCCCAAACACAAGGCCTTGGTTGGAATGTTCCCCAGGGAGGCCTTTGCATATTCCTCCATGATGTATGCTGCCTCAGTGCTCACGAATCAGGGTTTGTTTGAGAGACCTTACAACTTCAAGATAAAAACAATAGAGGATGTAAGTCTGTCACAGTCCACATGGTGGGGGTCCCTGATAGATTGATTCCCCTGGGTATGACTCTTTATTGGACCCCTGTTTTCCTTTTACAAAAACATTTCTTTTTTATTAGAAAGGCAGATTTACAGACAGAACAAAGATCCTCCATGTACTAGCTTACCCCCAAGTGGCCTCAATGCCCAGAGCTGATCGGGAGACTCCCCCAGATCTCCCATAGACCTTGCGCCATCCATCCTTCACTGCCCTTCCAAGCCACAGGTAGAGAGCTATATTGACAGTGGAACAGCTGGACACGACCAGTGCCCATATGGGACCCTAGTGCATTGTAACCAGGGTTTAGCCACTAAGCCATTCACCAGGTTGGTTCTCCTTTTAGTAGCTGTAGTTGGCACCTACTCATTCAGTGCCATTGCCTGCTTTGTCAACTGACAGATGTCCCAAGATCAATTTCCAGTGACTTTTATATTTAGTACTGGCTCCAATAAGACAAACTTTAGGGCTGTCACAATGGCTCAATGGCTCAATCTTTGCTTTGTAAATGCCAGGATCCCATATGGGCACCAGTTGCTGTCCCAGGAGCTCCACTTTCCATCCAGCTCCCTATTGTGCATTGGGAAAGGAGTCAGTGAAGACCCAATGTATTGAAACCCTGCATCCACATGGGAGACTAGGAATAATCTCCTGGATCCTGGTTTCAGATCAGCTCAGTTCTGGCCTTTGTGACCAATTGTGGAGTGAGCCAGCCAAGGGAAGCTCTTTGTCTCTCCTTCTCTCTATAATTCTGCTTTCCCCTATTCCTATATATATTTATCACTTAAAAATACAAACTAAACAATTTGAAAGAGGCCCAGAGAAATGAGAGGAAATGTTACATGCCCCAAATCTCAAAAGATGTCCTCTTAGCTGGGGTGACCAGCTTAGTCTGGAAAGGCCCTGCCTGGCTTCAGGGACCACAGCTCCTCTGCCACCAGCTACTTGTCATTATACATCTGTGCCTCCTGAAACAGCCTTGCAAGATTGACTTACAGATTTGAGGTATGAAAATACAAACAGACCAAGAGTTGGTGCTTGTCTCTTGGCATGCACATCTTGTCAAGTCCACAGGCATGAATAAATGTGCCTTTCCACAGTCTCAAATGCGGCTTGGTTCCTTCGGTTTCCTGGCTGTAACAGAGTCACTGTTCATGAGAGACTGTATCATGATGGGATGGTATAGGTTAGTGTTGGGTTAGTGTTTAGTATAGGTTAGTGTTTAGGTATTTCAACTTAGACTTATTTGATATGTGTCTTTCATCATTTTATTGAATCACCCTGATCCTGTTTTTTTTTTCATTTAAAGAAATATTTGGTTATTGTGGATATTCGGTAGATGACACTTAGTGTACATAATGCAAGTGGTACATTTTCACATTTTTTAAGTGATATCTGTGCTGGTTACTGTCTGTCATAACTTAGGGGTGGAATTGCTAAAGTGTAGTGGAAAGTTGCGTTGGCCTCAGGTTCCAACGAGGGGCACTGGAGGCTGGCAGAGCTGTAGGACAGTGAGAGAATCATTTCTGGAAAGGAAGAAGCCATATAACAGAGAGGCCCCAGGGCTATGAAGAAATTCCAAGTCTGTGATGTGTCACTGTTACCAGAGAGAGAGAAAGGTCACACAGAGAAAATGAGAAAAGACAAGTGTCTGAATTGTCTATGGAAGAACAGTGCAGCCTCCAAGGGCATAAAACAAAACCAGACTAGGTAGGGAAGAAGAAAAATCCACAATAATGGCTAGAGAGCTTTCCTGGGGAGTGCTAAAACAACCCTCACCCAGCAATAGGGGAAACAAATTCAAGTGAAGATTTGTGAGCTTCCTGTGGCTGCACTGAGTGCCACCCACTTGATGACTTGAGTCAGCTCAGAATTGTACAGTTCCAGAGGCCAGAAGTCCTCAGTGAAACTCACTAGGATGGAAAGAAAATTGTGGGCTGGGCAGTGCTCCCTCCGGGGTATAGTCCAGTCCGTGGTTCTCCGCACCTGTGCAGCTGCTGCCATGGCTTCCTTTGTCTCAGTGCCCGTACGTGAGCACCTTGATTCAGCTCTCATTTCACCGCCCTCTCTATAGACGAATCTGTCTCCCTCTTCCCAAAACACCAGGATTACACTCAGGGCCTGCACAGATGGTCCATGAGAAACTCATTTCAAGATCTTTAGCTTAACCTCATGCCAAAAACTGTTATGCCTTGTGAATATGTAGATATTCACAACTTGTAACAATAATCCCTGGCTGCCTTGGCGTCGTTCAGCCTGTATAGTTCCCCTCACCCTTCCAGCCTTCACATCCACTACACTCACAAAATGTATCCCTTCTTTACATCTCCAAAAGTGTCCAGCCTTTGTAGCATCAACTTAGGTCTGAAGTTTCATCTAGATATCATGATCTCAAGCTTAGCTGCAAAGATCCAAATGTTGTTTCTTTTAGCTGATTCAGGTCTGAAACGTTGGATATGATTCATCTGGGGAAAAATTATTCTCCACCTGTGTACTTCTACAATTGGAAAGCACATCCTCTGGGCCCAGGGGTATTCCATAGAAGGCCAATCCTCTGCCTGTAGCTCCGGAAACCCACACGGACATGCCAGTCAAGTCCTGGCTGCTCCACTTTGCATCCAGCTTGATGCTTATGTCCTGGGAGAGCAATGGAGAGTTGCCCAAGACCTTGGGCCCATGAATCCATGTGAGAGATCCAGAAGAATGTCCTGGCTCCTCAGTTCAAATAGACTCACCTCTGCCCATTGCAGCTTCATGAGAAGAATTGGCAGGAGGAAGATTTCTTTCTCTCTCTCTGTCTCATTCTGACTTTCAAGTAGAAATAAATACATCTTTTTTAAAAGAGAAAAATAAAACGCATTGTAATGCTCCCAACTTCCAGTGGTAAGAGCACAAGCACAGGACAGGCATTCTGCTTCCACAAAGGGAAAAGAAAGAAGTGAGCAGCCCTAAGAAAATCTGAAGGCCAACTAGGTAGATTCCATTAAATCATACATCCTGGCAGTTGTCCTCCATGGCTCAGGCTCCTTGCTCTTCATCTCAGGCCCCCACCCTCAGAGTCCTGCTCTTGAATCGGGACAGTTAGCGATTGAGTGGTTTTACCAGCTGGTGCAAATTGCAAGTCCATCTTCCTCCTTTTCATCCGTTCTTTTCCCTTTGGTCCAAACTGGCAGTGTTGCTATTGATGCATTATGCTCAAAACCCTTGGGGATCTCTTTTGTGTTTCACAGATTTACAGTGCTATACAGAAGTTCTTACAACATGTCTTTCCTGGATTATCCCATCTGTATTCCTGACCTGTGGTACAATGGCTGGCAGGATCCATGTGTTATGTGTCTAAACACTTAATTACTGTTAAGTGGTTGTCTTACTGTATTATTTGCCTTGTCTCTAGGGCTCATTTCTTGACAGTGAGTCTCTTAGTTTTAATGTAGCTTAGTAGAGTTCCTTTAGTGGATGTCTAGGGTAGGGGTGTGTTCTGGGACTGGTCAGTGCTCAAGTGTGGGATCCCAGTGGTACCAGAGTGACACCCAGTTTGGGCATGGTGGGTCACCTTTTTGTCTGCACAGGGGAAGCAGTAGTCATCATGGTCGCTATAAACACAATCTCCTCTCAACTCTTTCAGGGTGGTTGACACCCAAGTTTATGCCATGAGCCTCTAACTCCCACCCATGCCAGTACACATACCACAGAATTTATCTGTACGGTTCTCTTTGTGCTCTGAGACCCATTTACACACTCTATCATGTAGTCCAGAATTCCAAAGTTTTTGCATGCAGTACTCTCACATCACAGGGTGCTGAGACTCCCCTTGGGCCTAGGAGTCTGCCCCAGCCATGGAGAGCAGGCTGTTTCCTACACTAGCCACCTTTGAGTTTTCTGACTTGTCTCTTTACATCTCAGGCTTGTGTGTAGGCTTCCTAGTTCCTGGTGAATACATGGCTCTCTGCCTATCCACTAATCTAGTCTCTAAGTCAGTGGGGAACACAGGACCCATTTTCTTGATGGAACCAGCAAGATGCATTTGCCATATATGTTTAAGCAAATCTCCTGTGGAGATCTTGTGTCACATTTAAGCAAGTGTGCACTGAAGTCATCCCATTTCTGTGTTTCCCACTCCCAGTGTGGAGGACTCTGCTGGCTGTTCCAGGTCCCCTCCAAGAGGGCACCTTCTTCCTGCTGATCTGCTTCTTCTCTCTCCTGGGCTCCTTCTTAAATAGTTTGTTGTGATGAATGACCGTGGTGTGTTTTCTTGGAAGTCTGGGCTTCGCCTTAGCACAACCAGGACACTAAGCCTCAGCAGCATGTAGGAGAGAGGATTGCACGCAGGCTGTCAAAGTTACTGACCATGACTTGCCAGCTGTGAACCACTTGATATCTTCATAACCATCAGCAATTCTGTAATCATTAGCCCCCTGGTATCCGTTACACAATGCTCTGCTCTCAGTTCCTGGAGCCTTGATGATATCACAGCGTGACTTCCATTCCCCTGTTTTCGATCTATCCAGGAATACCCACCATGTTCCCCTCATTCACCCTGCCTTAGGGTCCACATGGGGCTTAAACTCCCATAGTTCTCAGCCATGGAGATACTTGGAAGGGATTTGCATGGCAGGGGTAAAAGAAACTGAGTCATGGAGGGATGGGATGCTTTCACCTGCTGGCCACCCCTCTCAAGACCAGGTAATAACAACTTCCTCCATTTCTGCTTCCTTCCTGCTTCTCATGCCATCCTCTGGCGGGCAGATGGTGTCAGCTAGGCTTATTTCCCACATCAACTTCCTCAAGTGACTCTTTCCTTAGGCATGTAGTCATTCAGAAGATATTTGGAGGAAGCTGAAGAGCATACTGTTTGCCCTTCTATACACACTTTCTCCAAATGTGCAGCAGAAATGAGCTGGTTTAGGCTGAAGGCAATACTGGAAGCCAGGAAATCCGGTAAGTGATTGCATCTTCACAGCTACACCAAATGCCCACCTCCAGGAACCATCATTTTCACTATTAATTCTTTACTAGGCAGAATGTGAAAGGCTCCAGATGAGGTGCTGATGCAGAGTCCAGCCCCAGGGGCCTGGATGTCTAGTTGTGGCTATGATGCTCCTGTAGGCTGCTGTGAGGGTCTGTTTACGCTGGGCAATGGAGCTATGCTTGGGGTTGCAAAGCAAGGACTGTGGCCCACAGTTTGGACAAAGGAGGCCTGTGGGCTCTGAGCACCCAGCTTCACGTCCTGTTTACATGCAAACAGGAGACAGTGTTCCCAGCCCTTGTTTTTACTAATTTCCGTTTCCTGTCCTGAGCGGCAGTGCTGGTCTGTGCTCCTCTCTGCCCCAGCAAGGGCAATCTTGTCTGAGACCTGGCACTGTCCACATCCTGACCCCTCTGATGGCTTGGCCTGTGTTGAGGCACTGTGGTGCTAGGAGTTCTGTCTGCACACTTCAAGCAGATGTGGGCTGTGATGGCCTGCTTGGCCATGGGATGAGCTGACATGGTGGTGCGATCAGCAGCTGCCATTCTTCCTAGAGGGTCCCTCAAATGCAGGGCACGGGACCCCCTTCACCCACAGATACTGTCAGGCAGTAGCTTCTCCCTGTCCCATGCAGCATCCTGGCCTGTACCTGCTCACACCTGGCAAAGGTGTCTGTGCAATTCTGGGCTGCGCTGTAAGGCTCTCCTCTCTCCTGAGCCATTCCCAGTATTCTCAGTAAGGTGTCCTTTGGGTGGGGGAAGGTCAGAGAATCACCAACACAGTGACTTTCAGAGTTTCATTGCACTGGAACCACCTCTAGCTCCTTGTATTGCCATGGACCTGGAAGAGTCACCAGGTGGTCATTTTAAGCCATCATCATGAAAGTGGACTTTGCCATCTTGGCTGTTTCCCAGTGATGAGAAGAGTGTGGACATCATATATCCAAGCTTGGTGTTGGATCTATTCTTCATGAGGTGCCATTGGAGAAAGGAGCTTTTCCTTGGCGCTTTTCCTGTGCAGCCAGCCAGGCACAGGCGGTGATCATTCTCGTTGTCTCTGCTGTGCTTTACATGTTGAAGGTATGAAGCCGTTGTGAGGTCACTCCGTCCCATGCTGGGTGCATATCTGAAGTTGGATCAACTATTTGTTCTGATAAGAAATCGCCCTTGGAGCAAGGAGGTTTGGGGATGAAAGGGGAGAGGAGGAGCTAAGCTTACCTCCCTGTTCTCCCTTACTGCAAGGCCTGATTGGATCCTTGCTGCCCTGGTATGGTGCAGAGTCAAGGCCATGCCCTGTTCAGGATTGCTGAAAGCCTGGTTTGCTGCTCTAGGCATTTTGTATCCAAATGCAAGGGAAGTGGGAAGCTGCAATGTCGAGTCATCTGAGAAGCAACCAGTTCTGCTGGGACATGACCAGAGATGGAGGTGGAGGGCTGGGCCCTGTGTTCCAAGTTCTTGTTATTTTACAATCAGTATCCCCCAACAGTCACAATAGAAAATTATAAGGATCCCAAATTCAACTATTATTGTAGCTCAGATACTTGCTGTTAGATACTTGGCTGTTAGATGTTTGGATTTCATCAGCTGTGACTGTTGTCTGAGGATGTGACCGTGTTAAGATCACTTCTCTGTTAGGAAGCACTCTTGAGCATTTGTGTCTCTTCCTTTCTGTCAGTGCTCAAAGCGCTCAGGGAAACGGATTCCACTCTGTGGTCCTTGTTGTCCTCAGTGGTGCCTTCGTGACCACATTCAGTCCTCATCTGTGCACTTGAGCACTTTGAATCACAGGTTGTAACTGGTGGGGCAGGTCCCTGGAGAATATCCCTCTGACTTGTCTCTGGCGCTGTAACGATTGGCAAGGTCAGATGAGGTTGCTCCTCTGCCACTCACTCTTGCCCTTGAACTCCTCTTCTCATAAACTCTAGTCTCTGGGGCTCAGGGTCTGGGTGGTGAGGCAGGGTGGAGGGAAGCTCTGCTGAAGAAATAGGGAAGTTGTTTCATGGCCTGTCACTCTCAGAACAGATTGGACCATCAGTGGGAGACAGCGGGGGAGTTTCTGTTTTTAAAACTATATTCAAACAAGACACATGCATTTCTAGCTTTCTCCCCCCCCCCAATTTTTGCAATTGTGGTTAAGTACTTAAAATATGAAATTGATCATCATGAACATTTTTAAGTGTGTAGTTCAATGGTCTTAAGTAAATTCACAATGTGCAGCCGAACCCACCATGGTCTTCAGAACTCTTCATCCTGTAAACCTGTGTCCACAAAGCAGCAACTCTACTTCTGCCACATCCAGCCCTTGGCAGTCACGTTTGCACTGTCTTCATCTGGTAATGTTGACTGCAGGAAGAACCTCATGTAAGAGGAATCTTACAACATTGGTGTTTTGAGATTGCTTTAAAGTTTCCTTCCAAATCTGAGCATATATGCACTATATTTTGTTTATTCATTTATTGATGAGTGGTTGTCCCACATTTTTGCCATTGTGGAGAATGATTCTGTGAAGGTAAATGTACTAATCTCTCAGCAAGAACCTGCTTTAAATTCTTTTGTGTAGGCACCTGGAGGTGGGATTAATGGACCATGTGATAACTCTTTCTAATTTTGTGAAGAATCACCATTCTGTTTTGTATATTGGCTACAGTAGTTTATGTATATTGAAGATTTATTTGAAAGAATGACAGAAGGAGATGGAGACAGTGTGGAAGAAAGAAGAAGGGGAGGGGAGGGGAGGGGAGGGAGGAGAGGAGAGGGAGGAGAGGAGAGGAATCTTTCATCTACTGGTTCATTCCTCAATTGCATGTAACTCCAAAATTTGGGGTCCGGCTGAAACCAGAAGCTAGGAACTTAATCTTGGTTTCCCACATGAATTGCAGGGCCCTAAATACTTAGGCCATGCTCCATTGCCTTCCAGTATGTGTTTGAAAGAAGTTGGATTGGAAGTGTAGCAGTTGAGACTTGAACCAGCACTCTGACATGGGTTGCCAATGTTGTATGCGACAGTTTAACCTACTGGGCCACAATGCTAATTCCAGATACATTTCTAAATGTCTACCAGCTGTGAATAAGGGCCCATTTTCTCTGTATCCTCACCAGTGTTTGCTATTTTATTTCTCTTTTATTTAAATAGTAGCTAATTAAGTGGTGCTTGCTTGGCATTTGGATTGCATCCTCCAAATTCGTGTTTCTGAGCATCTTCTCATGTAGTTGTTGAGCATTTGGGTGTCTCTGCAGAAATGTCTATTCAAGTTTAAAAGTTTTTGATCATTTTGAGAAATTTCTGGTTGTTGTAATTGAGTCTTTTTGAGAACTGTATAAATTCTGAATGTTGATTCCTTCTCAGAGATAAAGTTTTAAAATATTCTCTCATTTTGTTAATGCAAGGCTTCTTATTCTGTTGATATAGTCTCTTTTATTAAGGATTTGTTTATGTATTTGAAAGTCAGAGTTAGCTCCCATCTACTGGTTCACTCCCCAGATGGCCATAATTTTCACAGCTAAGCCAGGTTGAAGATAGAACGCAGAATTTTCTGTCAAGTCTACTGTATAAGTAGCCAGGACCTAAGCATGTGGTTTTTATTTATATTTCCTTGATAGCTAGGGGACCTGAACATTTTTTCATGTCTATTTGACTGTTCTTTTCAAAAATATCTGTTTATTTTCTTTGTCCATTTCTTCACAGGATTGCTTGATTTGGTGTCATTTCTGAAACTCTTGTAAATCCTGGGTATTAGCACTCTGTTGTGTAGTGTGCAAAGATTTTCTCTCATTCTGTTGGTTGCTTCTTTGCTTTGTTGAGATTTCCCTTTGCTATTTAGAAGCTTTTTAGCTTGATGTGGTCCGATTTGTTTATTTTGGCTGTGACTTCCTGTGCTTTTGATGGCTTTTCTTAAAGACTTTATCAATGCCTGTATCTTGCAGAGCACTTCCTATGTTTTCTGCTAATAGTTGGATGGTTTCTAGGTGCAGATTTAGGCCCTTGACCCATTCAGAGCTGATTTTTGTATAAAGTAAGAGGTGGGGTTTTTGTTTCTTACTTCTGAGGCTGATATCCAGTTGTCCCAAGAGCATTCATTGAGGAGACCAACCTGTTTCCCTGGACAATTTTTAGTTTTCTAGTCAAAGATTAGTTGGCTGTACATGTGGGGGCTGTCTTCTGATGCTCCCGTTCTGTTCTATTGAAGTTCTTCGCTGTTTCTGTGCTAGTTTCAGACTGTTTTGATGACCCCTACCCTGTAGTGTGTCTTGAGGTCTAGAATTGTGACCCTGACAGCTTGATTTATATAGTTCAAGATCACGTTGTCTATTTGTGGCCTCTTGTGTTTCCAGGTGAATTTTCCTATCATTTTTTTTCTATTTCTTAGATGAATGTTGTTGGTATGTTTCACTGGGATTGCATTGAATCTATGCATTACATTTGGTCATATGGACATGTTCATGATGTTGATACTGATCCAGATGGTAAATTTTCTCCATCTTTTAATATCTTCTTCTATTTCTTTTATAGTGCTTTGCAATTTTTCACATGGAAGTTTTCCACACCTTTGGTTAGGTTTACCCAAGGTATTTAAGATGCTTCTCGACTACTTAAAGGAGACTTTATTTACAAGTTATTTTACAGCCATGGAGTTGTTTGTGAATATAACTTGAGGGCCGTCAAGCTATATTCATTAATTTTGTAACCTGGTAGCCTAGTAAACTCTGAGTTCCAATAACTTTTCATTGAGTCTTTTGATTCTCCTATGTATAGAATCATGTTGTCTGTGATCAGGGATAACTTTAATTCCTCATTTATTATTTGAATTAATTTAATTTCTTCTAGAATAAGCTAACATTATGTTGAATAGTAGTGGTGAAAGTAGATATCCTTATCTAGTTCCAGATCTTAGTGGAAAAGCTTCCAGGTTTTTTTTTTTAGCATAATGTTGGTCTTTTTTTTTTTTTTTTAACATTGCTCTGCTTATGCTTTACAATGTTATTCTTTGCCTAACTTCCTTAAGTATTTTAGCATAGTGGTGTTGGATGTTATCAAATGCCTTTTCTGTATCTATTAAGATGATCATATGCTTTTTAGTTTTCAATTCTTGATCTGATGTATCACATTTATTGATTTGTGTATATTGAACTATTCCTGTATGCCAGGGATGAGTCCCAAGTGACGATCTGTCTGATGTATTGTTGGATTCTGTTGGCTAGTATTTTGTTGAGGATTTTTACATCTGTGTTCATCAAGGGTACCAGTTCTCTTACTCTGTTGTTTCTATCTGGCTTTGGCATTAAGATGATGTTGACTTCATAGAAAGAGGAATGTTTGCCTCTCTGTTGTTTTGAATAGCTTGTGGATGATTGGGTTAAGCTCTTCTTGAAATGTTTGGTAGAATTCAGCAGTGAAACCATCCAGTCCCTGTTTTGTTTTTTGTTTTTTTTTTTTTTTTAGTTGGGCTGGATTTAGGTACTGATTCAATATTAGTCATGGTTATAGGTCTATTGTGTCATGATTCAATTTTGATTGATTGTATGTATCCAAAATTTCTACGTTTCCTCTAGGTTTTCTGATTTGTCGTCATATAGTTGCTTGTAATAGTTCCTGATTATTGTATGTATGTCTGAGATATCTGCAATTATCTTTCCTTTTTCATCTCTGATGCTATTGATTCATATCTTCTCCCTCCTTTTTTGATTATTTGGGCTAGTGGGGAGTCTATTTTGTTTGATTTTTCTCAAAGAACCAGTTCTTTGATTCATTGACCTTATGTATTGTCTCTGGTTTATTTGCTCCTTTGTTTGGTTTGTTTCATTTTTCCTGTTAACCTTGGGATTATTTTGTCGTTATTTTTCTAACTCCTTCAGACATATGGTTAACCCATTTCCCTGGTGCTTTTCTAGTTTCTGACACAAGCATTGGTTAAAATGAACTTTCCTATTAATACTGTGTTGATTGTGTCCAATAAATTTTGATATGTTGTGTTGATGCCTTCGTTTGTTTTAAGCAGTTTTTAAATTTCCTATTTGATTTCTTGTATGATCCATTGTCCACTTAGCAGCATACTGTTCAGTCTCCAGGTATTTGCATATATTCTGGGGTATTTTGACCTGTTGGTCTCCAGTTTCACTCCATGATAATCTGAGAAGATTCATGGTGTGATATGGATCTTTTAAGAATTTGCCGAGGCGTATTTTGTGGCCTATTATCAATCCTAGAGAAAGTTCCGTGTACTGATGAAAACGTGTTACTCTGAATCTTCAGTATGAACGAATCTGTAGATATCAATTAAGGTCATTTTTTTCCATTGTCTGGGGGAGCTCTGTTATTTCCTTGGCTGAGTTTATATCATTGATCTATGGAGGTTAGTGAGGTATTAAGGTTCCCTCCATCCCACAGTATTATTGTATCGGAGTCTGTTCTGTTTCACAAAGCTAAGTGCCATGGTATTGGTTGCGTATTCATTTATTATGGTTATTTCTTCAGGTTGAATGGATCCCTTGATCATTATGTGTTTTACTTCCTCATCTCTTTTAATGCTTTTTACATTAAAGTCTGTGTTATCTGACAGAATGGCTACACCATCTCATTTCTGCTTTCCAGCAGCCTGAAATATCTTTCTTCATCCTTTCACTTTAAGTTTCCACATTTTTTTATGTGCAAGATGTGTCTTCTGTAGGCAATAGAAATGGTTTTTGTTTTCTGATCAAGTCTACTAATCTGTGATGTTTGATTGATGTGTTCAAGCCACTTATATTCAGAGTTCATATCGATAGGTCATGATTGGGTCCAGTCATTTTAGCAATGAGTCATTCATTGTTTGATTTAGTCTTCTTGTTTCACTTTATTGGGATATTCTCCATATTTTCCATTGGTTTTGATAGGTGCTATTCCTTTTATCTGTCAGGAGGGCATCTTTAATAACATTTGTAGGGCAGGTCTAGTAGTGGCAGTCTGAAGTGTTTTTTGTTTTATTTTTGTTCTGTTGTGGAAATATTTTCTTTCATTTTCAAAGATACTGTGTGAGTTATTCTGGGCTGACAACTTTTTTTTTCCTCTTAGGGTCTGGAATATGTTATTCCATTCTTTTCATTGCTTTTGTAGTTTCCTTTGTGGGTCAGCTCTGCTTCTGATTGGGGCTCCTCTGTATGTTAATTGACTTTTCCTACTTGCACATTTAGGAATGATTTTCTTATGTTCAACTGAAGGCAGCCTGATCATGATGAATCATAGTGATCATCACTGCTGGTTGACACAGTTGGGAGTTCCGGCCCCTCCCGTATTTGTTTCCCAATTCTTTCTCTGTGTTAGGGAAGTTCTCAATTATTATCTCATTGGATAAATCTCTGAACCCAGTTTCTCTTTCTGTGCTTTCTGGAACTCCCGTAACTCTGATATTTAGCCCTTTATTGGTGTACCTTAATTCCTGAGTGATTTTTCTTATCTTGACTCAATTGCTCTTCCAGTTTTTTGAATGTTTCATCATTATTTCAGGAAAAGGCTTCAATTCTGACAATTCTTTCTTCTATCTCACCATTTTATTATTGATGCTTTCCACCGAATTTTTAATTCACTCCATTGTGTCCTTTGTTTCTAATAATTTGGCTTGATTTTTTTCAATGTTGCTATTTCCTGTGTAACGTATTACTTGAACTTCTGTGCATGTTTCTCATTGTTTTTAAGTACATTTATAACATTTGAAAAAAATCTTTTATCTTCCAGTTCCTCAAAGCCTTCCTCGGTTACCTGTGAGGTTGACAAAGGCTTTTTGCTCCTTTGCAGGAAAGGCATTCATAATTTTAATTGTGCCTCTCTCTCTTTCTTTGCTCTTGGTCATTGCAACTGTGATTAGTGGATTCTTCTCCTTAGGGCCAAATTTTAATTTGTGGTTGCCCACAGTCCTACAGATTGACTTTTCTGATCCCACTCAGTACCCAGTTCTTCATTTGTTGACACTTGTGCCCCCCTTTCCAGTGAGATTCAGTCCCAAGTTCCCATGCTGCACTCTCGGGTTACCACTCTCCATCCCCTGTAGTCCTGTACTGTGGCCACACTTTTGCTGCCTCAGCCTTCCTCTGCTCCTGGTTCCAGCCATACCTGGGATTAGGGAGACACCAGCCGTCCTAGATCACAGAATTGTCAGCAGTGCCCATTGCACATTTCTTTTTCTTTCCCCTTATTGCCAGGACTTTCTGGCATGTAGTTGTGGATGTAACCCATGCCTATCTTGGATGGTATACATGGGATGCTGAGTTGGGATTGTTTTCCTGTTGGGAACAGCATGTTTAAGCCAGAAGTGAGTTCTCCCTTGGCTTAATGCATCATGCTCAGCTCGCTGTTGTCGCTTTTCCCTAGAGAGTTTGCTCAAGTTCACAAAATGGCACCCACTATGGCACTGGTGGTGGGGTCTGGGCATTGAAATCCGACCTCTTTTCACACCTGACTTCTTGGGATCTGCCGCTCTGGATTAAATAAGTCAGCAGAACCTGCAGGTCTATGGCTGGGTTCACCTCCTGAATTCCCTGTGAACTCCCCTTTCTTCCTGGTTGCCAGTGGAACTCTGATTGCTGGCAGAACTCTGATCACCACGGGGGTGTCTGGTCCCTGCACCAACACTCCACTATCTCTGCCTCTTCTCCATACCCATGTGTCCCCCTCCAGGTGTCCCTCTGCTGTCTGCCTGTCCTCTCCTATTTCCTGGGATCATGCCCTCTCTGAGTCATTTCAACTAATTCTTCTCCATCTGTTTAAACATGTCCTCCCCCTATTCCACCATCTTGAAACTCCCATTTCTTTTTCATGATATGGTGCCACAGGCACACAGATTTTCCCTTATCATGACCTTGTAAGCATACACATCATTTTTTGACTTTTCCTAAGATCCAGTAGTCTGTTTTTTCCTTTTGTTGCCTGTGCCAGTAAACCATTGCTAAATCCAAAGTTGTAAAGCATTTACCTTACATTTTCTAATAAGTGTTTCATTCTTTTAGGTCTTACATTTAGGCCTACATTTGATTAAACTGGAGTTAGCTTTTGCATATGGTATTAGAGTCCAATTACATTCTTTTACATGCAGATGTCCAATTTTTACCATTGGTTCAAGAAGCTGTTACTTGCCCAATTTTGTGATGTTGGTGCCCTTGTGAAAATGGTCAGTGAAATCTACATGGAAGGGTTTAGTTCAGGCTGTGTATTCTATTCCATTGATCTGGATGTCATGCTGATTATTAGCTTTGTAGTAAATTTTTCAATGAGAAAGTGTGAATCCCTTGGCTTCGTTCTTTTTCAGTATTCCTTCAGCCATTTAGGATCTCTTGTGATTCTATGTAAGACTTAGGATGGTTTTTCTCTTCCAGCAAAATATATCATGTGTTTTTGATAGGGGCTGCCTTGCATCTTCAGTTTTCTTTGAGAAATATTGATATCTTATTAATAAGAATGAACCTGAGGATGTGTCACTGTTTGTTTAAGACTTCTTCAGTGTCTTTGAACAATGCTTTATGGTTTTCACCTCCTTGGCTGAGGTAATTCCTATGTATTTTATGCTCCCTGATGCTATTGTAAATGGAGTTGTTTTAATTACTTGCTTTTCAGATTGTTGTTAATGTGTAGAAATCCACCTGATCTTTGTATGTTAACTTTGTAACCGACTACTTTTTAAAATTCACCAGCTCTAACTCTGAGTTTCTGTGTGTGTGATAATCAGGATTTTCTACATGTAATATCAACTATGGACAAACTAATCTTACTTCATACTTTCCAGTGTGGATGCTTGTTTCTTTTTCCTTACCTCGCTTCTCTGGCTAGAACTCCATGGCCACATAACAGAAGTGGGAATCAGCCATCACTGCTTGTTCCTAATTTTAAAGGAAAAGTTACTCATCTTTTATCATTCTCTGTTAATATGTGCGGACTCTGTGTGTCTGTGTTTTAGCATGGTAGGTAGTTTTTATTCCTAATGTGTCAAATGTCTTAATCATGGCCAGCTGTTGACTTTTGCCAAATACCATGCTGTATTAATCAAAATAATTATGTTCTCCCCTTTATTCTGTTTATGCAGATGAGTTACATGAATGAGTTTTCATACTAAACCATCATTACATGCCAGGATTAAATCAAACTCAGTTGTGGTATAAAACTCTTTTAATATCCTGCTGAATTTAGCTTGAAGTGACTGAATATCAGCATTCACACAGGCTTTTGGCATAGAGTTTTCTTGTAGTGTTTGTCTGATTTGCTAACAGGTTAATGCTGGCCTCATAAAGTTTTTTTTAGTGTTTTAGAAAACTTTTCGGAAAACTGATGATAGTTTTTTCAGTGTCTCATGGAATTCACCAGTGATTCCATGAGGTTCAAATTTTCAAAAATTAAATTTATTTTTATCTAGAGAGGGGCTGGGCATGTTTTGCTTTCATGTTCTTTTGTCTTTTAAATATTTTCTGTTTTTCTTTTTGATTCATTGTCATTCATTGGTTGTTTATAATACTGTTTTATTTAATTTCTATGGTTTGTGAATTTCCTATTGATTTCTAACTTTGTTCTGGGGTTGAAGAAACTATCTTATCTGATGCCTGTCTCATAAGATCAAATGAGGACAAAGCTTTTGGCACAGCATGCCAGTGAGGATGTCCGTTTCCCATACTGATTGTGCCTGGGTTCATTGCTAGTTCCAAGTCCAGTTCCACCTTCCTGCTGGTGGGAACCCTTGGAGGGAACAGCAGGTGATGGCTCAGGTGGTCTGATTTCTAATAGACCTTAATGGAGTTACCCACTTCTGGCTGTGGCCTGGCTAAGCCCTAGCTGTGGTGGGCTTTTGGTAAACTAAGCAGTAGATGGGTGCTGCCTGTGTATCATTCTCTTTCTACCTTTCAAATAAATATATTTAATAAGTCTTTCGATCCTTAATTTGTGGAATAGCATGTGATGTGATCTGTCCAACACAACATGTAGGTGAAATGTCATTTATGCCACTGTTAGTGGGTACAATGGTCTGTGTTTGGTGTTAGATATAGTTATTGTGTTGTCCTCTCCTTATTTATTTTTCTGGTTGTTTTAATCATTATTAAGAGTGTGTTGTACAAGTGTCCATTTATTATGATAGGACTGTTTCTTCCATTATTTCTATCCATTTTTACTTTAAATATTTTTATGGTTATTAGGCATGCAACTGTTTTTCTTCTTCTTGCTGTATTATTCATATATATAATTCTTTTCTGGTTCTTGTAGCTCTAATATAAATCTGCTTTGTGAATGTTAATATAGCACTTATGCTTTCTTACTGTTACCAGTTCCATAAACAGCTTTTCCTGTCCCTCATTTTCCAGACTTTTTGTATCTTTGATTCAAGTGAACATTTTATGCAAATTGCATAGTTTGCACATTATTTAATCCTGTTTAATCCATTATTCCAGTATATCTTTTGATTGGACAAATCAACCCACTGATTAATGGTAAAAAAAAAAAAAGAAGGGACTCAGCTTATCATTATTTTTTTTTACTTTATAGCTTTTTCATCCCCAGTTCATACACAACTGTCTTCCATTATGTGTATTTAAATTTTGTAATGAAACATTGACTGTTTTGTTTCTTGTTCCCTTATGTGTATATTCTGCAGCTCTATTTATGGTTAGCATGAAAATTACATTTAATGTCTTAAATTTACAGCATTCCTATTTCAGTTCACGTAAGTTTAACTTCGATGACATAGAAAAATTATACTCCCTTATAGCTCTATCCCTAATTCTTTGGGGTTGTTGAAGTCCACAAGACTATAGCTTTGTGCAATGTATACCCCAAAATATAAAATAATGATTATTATAAAAGACCTAGATTCAAATTTTATAGAAAACAAAATGTAGCGTTACAGAGTTTCAGTAATACTATCTTTAAGTTAATACATCTTTAGAAGTGTTCTCATAAAAATGAACAAGTTGGGTTATCAGCCATTGTTATGATAGACTCGTTCTTAGACTTAGTCATATATTGACTTTGAGCTCTCTCCTCACAGCTTCCGGTTCCTGTCTAATGTCGTGTGACTTCCCCTCCCTCAGGAGCAGCATTCCTGGGAGGGAAGATCTGAGGGCAGAGGGCTCCCTGCTCTTGTGTCGGTCTGGAAAGGCCTGAATTCCTCCCTCACTTTCAAGGTACAGTTTCTCTGGGTCTAAGATTCATGGTGGACAAGTTTTCTTGCTCCCTTTGTGCTTGGATTTTATTAGCCGTCTGCCTCTTGGCCTTCAGTGTTTCTGGTGAGAAGTCCGTTGCTAATCTCAGCAAGCATTTCCTGTGGGAGATGAGACACTTGTCAGATTCTGTCTGGGTCTTCGGCTTTCAGAAATTTGATTATAACATGTCTTTGTGCAGAGTATTTTGTGTTCACTTTTGGAATTTATGATGTTCTTGGCTGTTTATATGCTTATCTGTAATCAAATTTAGGAAATTTCCAGTCATTGTTTCTTCAAATATTGTCCCTGCCTTCTCCCTTTTGTTCCTCTTGTGGATTCCCGTATATGTGTGTTGCTGTGCTTGTCAGTGTTACGTAGGTCCTTTTAGGTTAGGTTTACCTTTTAAAATTTTTTAAAATTTCTCTTCCTCAGATTTGATCATTATCTTCAAATCCACTAATACTTCTGTATACTTAATGTAGGCGTCTGGATCTTAAAATTTTTTCATTTTAATTAGCTTACTTTTCGGGTTCAGAATTTTTGAAAAATTTGTTTAGGGGTCGAATTCCTCTACTAATATTACCACTTGGTTCCTATTGTTCTTGACGTTACAATTATGTGTCAAGTCTGGTAGATCTGCCCCCACGACTTTCTGAGGAACAGTTCCTGCTGACTTAGTTTTTTTTTTTTTTTCAATGGGTCATATTTTTGTAATATTCATCAGTATGTGTTTCTTAGTATCCCTTGTGGTTCTTTAATCGAAAACTGGGCATTCAAATCTAAAGATGTGAGAACTCTGAATAGTAGGTTTCTCCCGCCATAGGATTTGTGTTTTGTCTTAAAAATATTGTATGTTGCCTCTGTGCCAAAGATCTCCATGTCCTATAAACCCAAGCTCTCTTCAGTTCCTCTCTGAACTTGTATCTTTCCAAGGGCATGTGAAATCACTTAGATTTCCCACACACATTAATTCTAAATGGCTAAATCTGTAGTATCTTCCTCCCAAACATGAAAAAAGAGGGAAAAAATGAAGGGCAAGTGTGTGAGTCCTTTCAGTTCCCTGTAAATTGTTGTACCTGGTTGAGAAGGGATTTTCACAAATGGACATGCGCAGTAACAATGGCTTCCCACCCGTCCCTTCAACCCATGTGGTAACAAGTAGCAATCGGTGTTCTCAACACAGGTCCTGGCTATGCGGGGAAAGGCTGATATTTGTTTAACCACCCCACAAGCTGCCAACTGCTGCTGGAAGAATTGTTCAGCTGCTTGCCATGGTTATGAGCGTGTGAGATGAGTCATTCATACTGTGAGAAGAACTAAGGTTGACCAAAATTAACACTGATTTACTTTCCCCCAGAAGTGAGAGGTCTTCAGTAGACTGCACAGTAGCACACTGTTAACTTAAGGCCGATGCTACTGATGCTATTGTCTGGGTGGGAAGACAGACTTCTGGTGCTGCCTACTTTATGTTCTTACCAGAATCCTCTGGAGTAAATTTTGTTTTGCATGGGAAGTTATCCCAAAAATTTTATCTAACTCATTTTAAGTACAATAGAAAGGAAAAAAACACCCCCTTTGCGTATCCAGTAGTCCTCAAGGCACATTATACAATAGTTTCTTCTCTCTTACTCGCAGGCTTCTCTTCCTTCCTCCATTCCTTTGTATGTCCCTTCCTTCCTTGCAACCTTTCAAAACCTGTCTAGTAATTTCTCAATTCATTGTTATGGCTTTTCCATTTCATTAGCTATCCATTTAATTCCCAACATCCACTCCCTTGACAACCTTTGGGCAACTTTCTGTTGACCCTTTCATTGGAACCAAGAGAGAGATCGTGAGATTAACTGCCTAATGAAGGTAGGTGTCATCGTCTAACTCGGAATTCTCGTGTTTTCTTCCACCTTCTTCCCAGGCAGAGGATCTGAGGCAGTTGAAACAATCGGGTGTGTCTTTGTGACTTCTAGAAAACAAGAGGACTATAGAAGAGGGAAAATACAATTAAACCAATGTAGACATTGTTAAGAAATTTATTTGCAATTCTTTTTTGTGGTTTTTGTTTGTTTTTTAAATAACATCATTCCTTGGATAAAAATGCAATCTTACAGGAATATACAATAGTGTCTCACACAGAAATGACCCTGAAGCTCTCCTTGAAAGGTTGCCCCTTCTAGAATCCCTGGCCTTTCTCAAGGGTGAGAAGGCGCAGCAGGCAAGGCCCTTGACATTGGGGCTATTCGATGGTTACAAACTGTACAGCATATTTACAACAATCAGACTGTGAAGTCGTGGAGCCTGGAGGGGTGTGCAGGTGCATGGGGCGGGGATGAAGACAATGGGGACACTGTCCACCTTCCCGTGCCTCTCTGCAAACAGATGTGGTACACACTGGATGGGGCGCGTATGTGACCCGAACTGGAGCACAACAGGAGAGGATGGAGGGGAATTCTCTGGAATATTTTATGTAGAAGACAATTTAACTTCTAGTCCCAGTGAATTAAAATAAGCGGAAAATCATGAGTGTTACAGACATTCCAGTGCTTCCCCATGTAGGAGTCTCATTAATAATAAATTTGTGGATTTGTCCACATTTCTGTCACCACAGAGGCATCTGAACTTGGTTATGTCTTTGTTTTCCATGGCCTATTTCAGAACAGGGCCTTGTGCCCATGAAGTTCCGAGAGAGAGAGAGCCCACACAGCGGGCAGATGGTACAGTAACCGAGTGGCATTCAACTGGACTAGGAAGTAAAGATGGAATTCAGGATGGAGAGATGGGATGCAGCAGATGCATGGATGGGTGGCATGGACGCAGACAGCACAGTGGTCAGACCACTGGGCATGCCTTCTGCAGGATGCCTTGGCACAGGACTATAGAGGTACCATCTGTCCTCGCGTTCACCCCCCTCATCATTTAAGTTGGGTGCAGTCTCTCCACATTGTGATGTCTTGCGGGGAGGTGCTTTGTGCAGGATCTAGTGACCCTCCATCCTCTCTTGCTGCTTCTGTGGCTCTACAGAAAGAAAACTTCCCTTCTCTCTCCTCCTGGCTAAAGGTGCATGAGACTGCATCAAGGGGGTCTGACACTTGTCCCCCCTGGTTCCTGTGGCAGACAAGCACCACTTTCTTCTTTATCTGCATGCTCATGAACTTGAAGGCCAGGAGACCAGAGAAAGGATTCTTCAGACTCAGATTGTAAGCACCACTCTGCCCATTTCTGCATCCCACCCCATAGAAACTGCCCTCCAGAAGCATCCAGAGCCCTCTTCCTTCCAGAGGCTTCTTCAGTGCGGACCTTGGTGGGAGGCACAAGACTGAGTTTTACACAGGAAATTTGCAGTAAATGCCAGCTTCCTCTCAGGTGATTGGTGTGTTACCCTTTTCTTGGAGCCTTATAAACAATTTCTATCCTGAAAACCAGGGCACAATACCAAGAGGAGGGGTTCCTCTGGAAGCAACCAGCATCTGTTCTGAAGGGGGAGAGTCTAGTTCTGGCAACGGAACATGTCCAACTTACATTTCTTAATCTTTTTTTCCTGGTCTTTCTCAATATTAGCAGAGGATTAAGAGTGTTTTCACAATCAAGCTTGATTCGGGCTCAGCTCTGTGTGGAATGGATTTGCCATAGTTCATACATTCACAACCCCAGTGCTCTTTCAGACTCCCTAAAAGGCCATTTCTAAAATCCCAGAAGGAAAGGGTTCTTCACCCCTTCATTGCTGCCGTCCAAGTTCTGACCATCATCTCAAGGACAGGGGAGTGTTGCTTTTAGGGGTAGGAGTTATCCTCAAGTGTAAACACATCACATTTATTGCCTAATTACAACAGGCTCAGATAGTACTATTCCCACTGTTGGATGTTGGGCTGGTCTGCCTGTATCTCTTTATACAAAGACTGCTCCCTTAGGGGAAAAGCCACATAAGGGACTTCAGCCCCAACCTGGGGGCTGTGTGTGTGTGTGTGGTGGGCAAGTACCTCTCTCACAATTAAGACCTCTAGAAATGCATTTGTCTGCTTACATTTGTATCTGGCTCCTAAAGCAAGATTCCACTGCTGTGAAATATCAAAGTGAAAACCCTAAGTGGCTTTAGTAAGACCTGCTACCAGGCAGGCCTGCAGGATGAGGGGATGGCTGAGGGCAGGCAAGAGGCAGGGAGCAAAACTGCTTGGGGAGGGGAACCAGCACCCTCTCTCACCTCTGACACAAGCACAGGATGCTTCTTGACTTTCGTGGGGAACGCCAAAGCATCATGGAAAATGAGTATTATGAAAAAAATTCTGCATAGATTTTCTTTTGCACAAAAATAAATCGTTTGCTTCTATTCCCCACAACTCCCACAGCTCCTCAATATGCAGCTGTAGAACCACGACTTGGAGGACTAAGAGCTTCCCTCCTGCTTCTGATAGGAGCCTGGGCTGGGCTGCTCACTGAATAACAGAAGAAACTGTGGGATTCACAGCAGACACCACCTGGCCAAGCAGGCTCAGGGGAGAAGTCATTGTTCTCACCATCTAAAGTAGATCATCTCCGAGAAAGAGAACTGGAGGTAGGCTCCCGGTAAGACACCTGCATACACATCCCATCTCAGGGTACCCACTTTGATGCTCAGCTCCAGCTTCCCATTAGAGCCACGAAGACTCAAGTCATTGGGTTCCTGCCCCATCACACAAGAGACCTCGATTGAGTTCCCAGCTCCTAGATTTGGCCTCGCCCCAGTCCTGGCCATTGTGGGAACTAGTAGATGAGAGCTCCTTCCATCCATTGAACCCTTACTCTCTCAAATGAATGCATAAAAACATTAGCCAACCACAATCATCCCAGATTTGATATCAGCAAGGAGTGCATGTGTGAGTTTAACTTCTCTGGGGTTTAAAGAGCTCTTCCAATCTCTTTGCTGAACTGTTTCTAACTCCTAGGCAATGCTATTTCAGTTATTCCAGGTCTCTGAAGGCAGGGGGAGATGGAATTTTCCTCCTTGGCTATGTTTCTGACTATGATTTCATGAGGCTGCCAGTCCTGGATACCAGGGCTCTGCAGTGCAGCCAAGCTTGCTTTATTTCTTGGCCTTCAGAAGGAATAGGTATGCATCAGTTGACCGCTGTGTAACAGCTGTCAGCTCCTGGATGACTTATAAGTCATATCCATCCTATTCCTCAGAATGACACCAACTTGGGCGTTCAGAGTTAGGAAAGCACTCCCAAAAGGTGATGGCTGGAATCATCTGTGGTTCAAAAAAATTAAAATCCACACATAGTGTTTTTTTTCCACAATATCCATTTTCCACATCTTTGTTCAAGATTGACTTTACTTCAGTAAGATTCCTCGTATTTCAAATTTTCTACACAAAACAAACCTTTCTTCAAAAAAAATCTTTTTTTGTGATCATGAAGAAACAGCAAGCAGCTTCACTTTCAATAGCGCCTTAGCATTGGGACCCAGAGAAACACGGGTGCACAGACGGCCTGGCCTTGTTCCCTTCTTGCCTTTGGACCTTCCACTCAGTGGGAAGCCTACTGAATTGTTGAATTCCAGCAGGCACAAATCTATGAATCCAACCAAAACCGATGGGAAAATACTTCTTTATGCCTCAAGAACAAAAGACCCTTTGAGGAGCAGGCGCAAAAGAGAGAATGGAAGACCTTTCAGTGTGGCTTGGCCATGCACACGACTGACTATGGAGAGACTACAGGATGGAAACAGAAGAATCAGGACTGGTGAGATGACAAAGAAAAGCAAAGTCCACACTGTGCTTGGGTAAGTGCTACGGTTCCCAGTCACAGGCTACTTCCCTCCCACCACCAGCAGGTTCAAAGAAGAGGTGATGACTGTATTAACAAGGGCCTGGGGGCAGGGGGGCTAGCTGGATTTCAGGCAGAAGAAACAACCCATGGTGCACGTGCCTCACTCATTCCACCACTGCTTGCACCACTGTCACCATCATCATGAGGTCAGGCTAAGGAAGCCCACTGTCCCAGAAGGGGATCTCCTGTCTGCACGCCCCTTCCTACCTGACAGACAAGGGCAAGGTGCCCTTGTCCCTACTGATGCCACTTGGATGCAGTGCAAGGACAAGGGCTGCTTCTGGTTTTCTTGCCAGCCTTGGTTATCTAGGAGAAAGAAGATGGAGGGAGTCGGTACTGAAGGGAATTATGGTGGGCAATCCTGAGGAGCAGCCAGCATCAGCCCAGCCTGTGGTCCAAGCCACTGAGACCTGGAGGCACAGAGGGAAAGTTCAGAACAAAAAGAGAAGGCAGCATGAGAAGCTGAGTGAGCACACAGGCAGGTGTGCGTCGGGGCAGTCAGAATCCCACATGCCCAGGTTTGGACCAGACACAGCAGGAACCTGAGTGTGCTCAAGAGAAGTCCCCGCGTCTCCGAACTCCTTGCACAGTGGGTAGAACTTTGGGGAAAGTGAGCCAAGGATGACACCTAACCTTCATTTCTGGAATACCTGGATGGCACTGAGAAGGAATCATGAAAGTGCATGTGGACTGGGCACGAGGATCATGAAGAATCTTTCTGGAATGTACATGAATCTGGGACTATCTGGAACACATCCATGCGTGATCAGGAATCGGCGCTTGAAGGTGCAGCTCAGCTTCCCTGAGGAGCACACTGCCCACCACGCTCATTTCTATTGTGCTTGTAGTTGGGCCAAGAAGGGCTGATGGGGGAATGGAAGAGAGCCAGCGGGTAAGTCGGGGGTGAATTGGTGGGTCCTAGTTCCCCCAGTCAGTTCCCTTAGAAACATCGTGGGTGAGACAGACCTGCAGGACACAGCTCCAATAGGATTGACTTGAATGGGCCTACCTGCACCTCCAAGAAACTCATTTGTCTTGGGAGCTCCTGGTGCTTCGTCCCTGTGTCCAGGTCCCCTCCTCTGCTCCTGCACACCGTAGGCGGCTCTCAAGGCAGAGCCGTGGAAGGGAGGAGAGGGAAGAGGAGACAGTCATGACCTTGACTCTTGAGTGCAGCCAGGTTTTGCTCAGGTGCCTTTTTCTAGGCCCCGCTGGAGCAGAGCAGCCATCCAAAGGGAAGGAAGAGGCCCCTCCCTGCTATGCTGTCAGTCAGTGGGCACCACTGGGAGGGAACCATCTCTTGCACAGACGGGTACAGACACAACCCCGTGACAAAGAGGCCAATGAGAATGCCACGCTGCTCCACGTGGGGAAGGGCTGTGCTCAGAAGCAGAGGAAGGAGAAACAGAATGACACCTGGTCTCTCAGGGCGAGCTGTGCTGTGGACGGAGGGTAATGCAAGCACGCACAAGATATGCAAAACAGTGATGTCCCAGCCCACGGGGGGACAGCAGCACGGAGGCTGGCCTGGGCAGGCCCTCTGCTCGGGGCACACATTAGAGGCAGCATCCCCTCCCCAGGCACAGAGAAAAGCGCGTGACACTCCAAATATGAAATGATTTACTTTACATGCAGCAAAACGTACAAGTGAATTCAAAAACAAACTTAATTCAGTTCAGTATATTCGCTTGGCACAATTGCAATTCAGTTTTTTAAAAAAATATTTGAAAAATACTGAAAACTGACCTGAATTCAAGTATAACGGTTTCTTCAACAGAAACATTGTCAATGCAATAAAACATTACACGGAATATATTGAAGCAAAAATGTCTTGTGTTTTTCCCTTAAATTTCTCTGTGGTGTTTTTTTTTTAAATACAGTTTTAATGCCAACACAACTCACAATTTTACTTTTAAAATGAATATTATTGCATTGTTTTTGCATATCTTGTGGGACAGAAAATGCAGTTACTGATTGCCGTTTCAGAAGTAAAGCCAGTGGTTGGTTTTTGCTCTCCAATGGCCCCACACTCAGACCTTCCCACAGCTCAACCAGAAGGGGAAGTGAGACACCGTGTGGGTACACACACACACACACACACACACACACACACACAAACACACTCAGCCACTCTCCCTCCCCCCTGCACTCACCACTCACCAGCATAACGGAACCTAGCTCCATCACCCGGATATGTGCAAGACCTTATCAAGTGCATCGCCAATTACCTTTAAATTATAAATCTAAACCAAACCAGAAAATTAAATACAAAAAGAAAAAAGAACAAATCTGGGAGCGTACACAACGGCTGGTAAAACTCCTACAACGGCTTCTAAAAAAAGCCTCTCTCCTCGGGCCAAATGACCCACAACCTTTTAATAATACAAAAACCCAAACCAGATTTATATATGCAAAGTGAAGGCAGGAAAGTGGGCAGCCACAAAATAGATCAAAGCTCTTCTTCCACCTCTCCCCCTGGGAAAGCAAAATTAGAATGATTTAAAAAATAAAACATGAAAACTGCAACATGCTGTCCATAAAGAAAATTAAAAAAAAAAAAGGCAAACCACCAAATGCAAGAACGCTAGACACGCGCAGCACCGCCACCCTGTCTGGCTGCGCGCTGCAGGCCCCAGCTCCTGGCCCTGACCCTGGTGCCAGTGCGCCACCCAGCTGGGCACTCCCCAGTAGGCAGAGGTGGGCGCCATCAGGAGACAGGTCCAGTAGGGACACTTGGAGCGAGGGGCAGGACTTCAAGGGCACCCCGCGCAGTGCCTCCTGCCACGTCCTCGCCCCTCCTGTGTCCACAGGGATCCTTGCCCCAAGTCCTGCCCTGTGCCCTTGGCCCAGTCCACAGGGTCTGGCTCTAATGGAGACAGTGAGGCTCATACGGAGTATGTGCAAATGGGTTTTGTTTTGTTTACAAGCAAAGTTGAGAGACACCCGTTTGCGTCAGGGTCCTTCTGGCGAGTGAGGGCCATCACAGGAAGCCGAGGTTCTCTCTCTGCAGCCCAGGGACAGGCCCTCGCAGCAGAGCTTGCCGGCTGGTCACTCCCCTCCCAGTCTACTCTCTCCTCCTCGCCTCTAGATGTGCAAACACAGAGGGCTCCACACCTCCCAACCTGCTTCTCATCCCAACAGAAATGAATGAAGACGCTGTTCCGGTTAACTCCAGGTCACGAGAACAGTGAGGCACTTCTGAAACGAACCCATTAGGAACATTGAGACAAAAATAATAATAATAATTAATAATAATACCCGCACCCCCGGGCCCCTGCACCTTACAGGCTGTGGTCTGCGAGGCCCTCCTCGCTCTGCCCACACCGGGGGGCACGCACATTGCTCGCGTCCTGTTCGCTCTGCCCCATTCTGTCCCGGCCCGGGTCCCTGCGGTTCACAAAAGGTAAGAGGGTGCCGTTGGGGCTCTGCCGGGCGCCCCCACTGAGGATGTCATCGGCCGCGTTCTCCATCTCCTCTATGGTCAGGTCGCAGGCGTCGGCCAGCTCCTGGGTTGTGACCTGGAGGAACTTGGGATCTTGAGCAAAGTGCCCCAGTCCTTCTGATATCAAGACCTGAAGGGTCATGGGGGGAAAAAGCACAGAGGGAAATTATTATCAGCAGAGCTGATCTGGGGTAAGGGGCTTGCAGGGCAATCTGTGGCAAAGCAATTGTGCTGGTCTAGGGGTGTCGGGGAGGGTGGTGCTCCCAGGGAAATAGAGATGGGGTCTGGCCACAGGATGTAGTGCTGGCCGCGGGGGAAGGAGCAAGGGAAGGCCATAGGAGATGCTCTGCTGTACAGGCCATTCATAACACACTCCACAAGGAATCCTCCTCCTCCCGGGGGGAACTAAAAAACTGCTAACTGCCCCAACCCACTTGGCTGCCTCCCCGGGCCTGAGGATCCTGGCAAGGACATGCATGGTACCACACACCCATCCGCACATCTCTGGCTGCCCAGAAGGGCTGGGGATGACCCTCCACATCCCGGGAGCATCAGCTCCCAAGAGGATAGTGCCTGCCACACACTGCTGGGGACTCACATGGGCCTGTCCCCGCTGGCTTCCACTCTGGCACCTTCCCCAACTCCTGCCTGAAGGCTTATCACTGTCTGCTATTCCTAGGGAGAGCTCACACATGCAGAATCCTGCACCCATACCTAGCCCAGCACACACACCAACACAGGGCATAGGGATCCCAGGCCTGGTGAAACTGCAGTCTGTTCTTGCCCCAGGGGTACGAGAGGTGATGCTTTCTAGGGAAGACCTCTCAGTGTAAGGCAGGCTTCATCAGATGGCTCTTCCTCAGGGACCAGAGCCAGCCCACCTGTCTGTGTGAGCCAGCTGCTCTGGCCCAGCCTCTCCTTAGGTCATCTTCCTCTGGGCTTGTTCTGATTTGTCAAAGGAACCCTCAAATGTGTGGTGCCAAGATAGTGTTTGAATGCCCAGACTGGGTGGAGGACAGTGGAGCCACTGGTGCCACTCAACCCTGGCTGTGTATTAGAGGTTATAAAAATATCAGGTTTTCCAGAGGGCCCGAGACGCTCGTGTGTGTGTGTGAGAGAGAGAGAGAGAGAGAGCGGCCCAGGTTAACATGAGGTACTGAGGCACCCGTGTCTTGGGGTTCACTGGCCTGCTTCAGGGCTTTCTCCCTCTGCCCCAGTGCGTTGCCTCCACGGTGCCATGTGGTCAACACTGTATACCCTGGCTCCTCTTTGCAGGCCCTGAGAGGGATGGTGTTTGTGGGCCCTGGGACGTGGGGACAACCTTCAGTCTGCGGGCACAAAAGCAACCGCCCCCTGCCCGATCCTCTAGTCTTTGTGCCCTTCCCCTGCATCTGCCACACAGCTCAGACTCACTCACCGCTTCCACCAGGCTGCTGGCACTGCCATGGAACTGCCTCCCCTGAGTCCCAACCTGGCTGGGCACTGTGAGCGAGACAGGCCGGGCCTTCCGGATGGTGCTGCTGCTGCCCGCTCTGCAGGGGCTCGGCTCCCCAGCCCAGGAGCTGCAGTGGATGGATGGGAAGCTGCTGTTGAGCTTCTCGCTGGACTCGGCGCCCTCCAGCCGCAGGGTGGGGATGGGCTGTGGGGGCCAGCCATGGCTGCCTGGTGTCGCGGGGGGTGTGGTGCAGGGCCGGGGCGAGGTGGTCGGGGAATGGCTTCTCTGCAGGAGAGGGCTTAGGCCCGCCACTGCTAATGCCTGTGGATGACACACAAGAGGTGCAAGTTACAGGGGGTGGCTTGACAGGGACAAAGCTCTTGTCATCTAGCTAGATCTACATGCCCTTGGATACACCCCAGCTGCCCTCGCTCAAGGCCTGGCCTGGGCTTCACAGATCTCAAATTACTTTTCATGGTCAGTTGAGTCTTCCTGGAGTGAGGGACCTCACTTGAGGAAGCCACCGTGAGGTGGTATCAAGGTCATTGGCTTTGTTTTGACTGCTAGCTGCGCATGCTCTGGTTCTTAGCTGACTCACTGCGACACTACAGTGCATGGTGACTCTGCATCCTGCGTATATGCAGGACAGAGGTGCCATGTCAGTCTGCCTTGATGGGGCTCACGGGGGTGCAGGTTGGTAATGAAGTCCAGTGTCCAAAGTCAGTGCCTGTGATTCTCCCTTTTATAACAGCAAGGAGTCCTGAGTTCAACCCTGCCAACCTCTCACTCAGACTGCCTGGCAGCCATTGCTGAAGCCTCCCACTGTCATATTAAGAAAACAGTGTATATGTTTGCGTGCTGTCATCCTGGGGGACATGGCCTGCAGCACAGCTGCTGTCAGGACGTGGTCCCTCAGCGTGTGCCACTCCACCAGGATCGGGGGTGGCAGAGGGTGGTGCTGTGGAGGGGCCGGGAAGCAGACAGATAATACAAGCGAGGAAGGATGCCTCACCTTGCCTCCCAGTACAATCAGAAAGGATGGGTGAAGCCAACTGCTAGTAAACTCCTAAGGCAAACACGATTGCCCACGTCACCCACCCCAACCCGGATCCCAGCACCTGATGGGGAGCTGTAAGAAGCACAGGCTATGAGCAGGAGTGTGGAAAGCCCAGCAGAAATTTTTCTCACTTGGGTAGTGCTACACAGGCTAAACCAAGCAATGTATTTCTTTGAGCTGAAGTAATACCAACTTGGCCACATCCAGGTGGCCATCTTACGTGGGTTCTAAGCTTTGCTTGGCAGTTGAATGCCTTTAAGTACCAAAGCATCCTTGAGTTTAGGTCTGTGGTGGGTGGGGGAGCAGATGATTGAAAAGAGAGAGAGGCTGGAAGCAGCTTCAATTCCTGATTTACCTGGGGGCTGGGGTGTGGTTAGGCATGGCAAGTCTGACCTGAGATGCAGAGATGTTTGTGCCCCGCTCCCCTCCTCCTCCCTGCCCCAGCTGCAGTCAGATCGGGAGCTATTTCATCCAGGGAATTTCTCAGGAGCTCTTCTCTCTGAGTAGCACCCCCTACCCTGGGCCACATGGCTGGGAGGTGCTTGTATCATTTCTGTTTCACTGGGTGCATCTTTGAACAGTTAAAGTGTACAAGAAGGAAGCATCTCACAGATGTTGGTCCCACAGAGCCGGTGAAGCACTCCTGCCCCACTCTGCCACCTCACAGACCCTGTGCCAAGGCAAGGGCACCATGGTGGGTTGTGCCAGGGATCTGAGACCTCGTGGGAAGTGACATGATGGGAGCTCTCTGGGCCGTGCTCGGTGGGGGCTGGGTGGCCTGTGTGGAATCAGGGGCTACCTGATGATGGACCAGGTGCAAGGGCAGGACTGTCTTCTGAGAGATGTCCCCCCCTTGGTTCTTCTGTCGCTTCAGACATTCCAGGTGAAAGGAAGCTCTTCGACCTGCAGGGCCACAAAGAGAAGGGGATCATGGCAGGAAACAAGGACATGGCTGTCACAGCTCACACCCACACGCAGCAGGACCAGCACCCTCAGACACACCTCCTCTTTTCCCCTGGCTGCACCTCGAAGACATCTAGGACAGTCCAGGCCCAGGCACCCTCCCCACAAGCCCTGTCTTTGTGATCCTGAAATGCAACTTTGGAAATCCTCTTCATGGGTTTCTCTGTGGCAAGCCATCCGCAGGTACCTGACCTGGCACGTAGTGCTGTACTGGGCAGCTGCCTCCGCTCAGTGGGGATAGGGGGTGCCTACCTAGCGATGCGGAGCGCAGGAAGCCCTTCTTTGGAGACTGCCTTGTGTCCCGCCTGTCTTCTTCCGGGGCTGTCAGTTGTCGGTTTTCATCGTCCTGGTAGGAAAGCCTAGAACACAGAATTCTCAGGGCTCATTCCCAGAAGAGAAGGGTTCCATCCCCAGAGAGCACTTTACTTCCTTGTTGGGAGCAGTCCCCCACCCCTCCCCATGCCAGGGTGCTGCTGTGCAGGTTGGGGAGGGGCAGCAATCTTCTGTGCTGCCAGGACCGGTTCTCCATCCACTGCCTACGAGGTGAGCCCCACGTTTCCGATTTCAGGGAGACAGCAGGAGCACTCTTGGGACAAAGCTGGACAAGTTCTTAGGCCCCAGGATCCTTTCAAAGCTGCCTAGGTTCCTGTGTTCACAGATGCCAGTGCTGTCTACCCGCTGCCCTCAGCCTCAGCCCCAGCACCTCCCCTTCAGCCCCAGCTCCCCCTGTCACACCAGTCAGCGGCAAGGCTGGGAGGAATCTTGGGGGGCATCTCAGCAATGGTTGCCAAGCCTTTCAAGGGTGACAGTACGAAAGACACTTGACTCACTTACAGACCCAATGGAAGGCATTCTCACACGCTAACCCTACCCTGATGGGTAGACTCTAAACATATCTAGTCCACCTTCATTTGCTCTGTTTGACTACAGGGCACAAGTTTGCAACCCACTGTGGTGGTCTCCCAGTTCCTTATGGACTTGCTTGCATTGGAAAAGCAGGTGCCCATGGCTCCCTCCTACCTTGGGAAGGTATGTGCTGCCCTCATGGCTGAGTGCACCTTGCTTCTAGTACTAACTTGGTGCATTCATATACAGATGCACAGGGATGTTGGTCAAAGTAAAGCTCACACGTGTGCATCCTTCTTGACCAGGCATACCTTCCTGACCGTATTTTCTTCTTAGCCCAGCTGCATGGTTCTTGCAGACCCAGCTGCTCTGAGCTCGGCTGTCCTACCCTTGACGGTCCCCCTGCCCTGCCCCCGGACCCTCTCTGAACACCTCTCCACTCTCCTGTGGGCAGTTAGACAGTTAGCCATGCATCATTCTTTTCAGATCCTCCCAACTTCCAAATCAGTTTGCAAACCCTCCTTGAGTCCAGACACTAGTGAATGACTTGGCAGAGTTACTTCCCGGATGCACCAGGCACCCCAGATGTGGCAGAAATGGATTAAGACCTGTGCTTTCCCTTTGCCAGGACATGTGAACATGCATTCATTTGCACTGCCAAGTTCATTTAGAGGTAGGCATTTGGTGCAGATTTTAAAATGCTGTTTGTGAAGCACGCATGTCGGAGTGCCTGGACGGGAGTCCTGTCTCAGCTCCTGAGCGCTCGATCATGCTGATGTGCATTGTGAAGCAGGCTGAGGGGACGGCAGGTGATGGCTGCTCGCCACCCATGTGGGAAACCCCAGGTTGAGTTTTAAGCTCCTAGCTTTAACCTGACCCATCTTGGCTGTTGTAGGCATTTGGGGAGTAAACTGGTGGATAGAAGATCTTGTCTGTCTCTGCCTTTCCAACAAAATAAAAATAAATTCACAGTTCCAATTCAGAGGGACTTTGGGGGAACTTTAGGCTCCATTCTCTCCATGCTTCAAACAGCAGGTGCTTCATCCCCCATCTCTCCTCTCCCCGCCTCACCTCTGCTGATGGGGCACAAAGGCACAGGGGTCCACTGAGTTGTCACAAGCTGTGGTGTTGGCCACTCCTTCCAGAGTTTTCCCTCACTTGCCAGATTCTCATCAGGGACAAAGAAAATCTTGTGCTACTCTTACTCTCCCGTCACTCCCTGGTGGCCTGTGTTGCGTTTCTACCCTGCCTCTACCACCACACAACCTCCCCCCTCTGCCGCCTCCCCACACCACCAAAATCCAGAAAGCTTTCTTGAGAGCTTTCATTGTGAAGGTCACCTGCAGTCATAAGCACACGTTGGAAGCAGACACGGTGCACACAGCTGTGTGCTGGTAATTCAGCAGACCCCCTCTGGCATTTCGCAGTGTGTTCAGCTGTGCCTTTAAAAGTGAGGACCGTTCCCAACTGCCTCAACCTCTCATCCATCCAGACCTGCAGGCCAGATGCTGGCCTCTTAAAAAAACAAGAACCAACCATCTCAACCCTACATTTGCTACCAGTGCCCTCTTCTGGAAAGCTGTATTACTGATTTTTTGAATCTGAAGAAAACAGACAGGGAAATGGGGATTCAGTCTCCAAATGCCTGGACAGTCCAGGAAACTCAGTCTGCATCTCCCAGGCGAGCCGTCCCCGGTGGCTGCCTCCCGGGGTGGCAGGAAGCTGGATTCAGGAGCAGAGCAGCCCAGCCTCCCCTGTGGGAGGAAGGCACCACAGGCAGCACCTTGCACTGCATCAGTATCCCCGCTGGCAGCCTTGTAAGAACGGGCTCTTCACAAAACCCTGAGGCTCGCAGAAAATGTTCCCATGGCTCCTCAGGAGCACTTTGGGGGTGAGGAAGAGCCCGTGGAACGGGTCTGGGTGCGTGCTGGGGACAGTGTCTCAGCCCCCATTGTGACAGCAGGTGCACGGTGGGTGCTAGACTGCTCTTGGAGCTCTCCCCCCTCCTCCCCCTGCTGCGGTATCTGGGCCAGAGGAGGCCCTGCACCCTCCTTGCCCTTCTCTGGCGTCAGGGCCCCTGTGGAACAGGAAACGGCAGGCTCACATCTCTGTGGACAGCAGGCTGGGCTCGCTGCAGTACTCGGCGTCCTCGTGGATGCTCACGTTGTACGTCTCGTCCTGGGATGTGGCATCCTGACACACTATGGCTAGCTGGCTCTCCTGGGAGTGGCACCTAAACCATGCAGGATGGAGCAGAGCTCAGGAGGGGCCAGCCGTCTACCCCTTCCCCCAGCCAGGAAGGTGCCACGCACGCACACACACACACACAGGGACACACTCACCTATGAGCTCGTACACACCCACCCACCACACACACATGCACATTCATTCATATATCTGAATTCACACTTACACTCATTCATGTGCAACACACACACCTTACACACACGCATATGCATATCACATTCACAATCGCATATATATTCATCCACACACGGTGTCTTCCTTGTGTAGTCACTGATGAATCCACAGAACCAAGGTTGAGGCTCTATTAGGCTACCCACAATTCCCCTCCCCTCTGGCCCACAGCCTGCCTCAGTTTCTAATCTCCCTTTGGATAAACCTAGAACAACCTGTGTTCTGTCCCACTCACAGGCCTACTGTTTTTCAGGGTGGGTAGGACCAACTCTTAGAAAAGGGTCCTGGCTGTCCTCTAGGGCAGGGTGCCCAGTGAGTGGGCCGTGCCTTCCCCGTGTTGCTGATGGCTCATCCTTCAGGTGTGTATTGGACCAGCCAAGAACTTCCTGGCACTGTTGAATGCTGAAAGCTCAGGTGGCATGAAGGATGCGTCCTGCTGGCTAGAGGGACGAGCCCCGGTTTTCCCCTGGGCTCAGTGGTAATGCGGTAAGCGCTGTAACGTGCCCTCTCAGGAACAGCACCTCCCTGGGCTTTGGGCTTGGGGCTCTTCCCAGTCATTGGCCCTTAACTGTTGTCCTTTTTGTCTCATGTGCTGGGGCCGAGTCTGTCCTCTGGCCCCTGAAGGTGTCTGAGAAGATACCACTGCAGTCTCTGGGAGCTGAGCACTGGGTCAGCGTCCCCTCTTACTCTGACCTTGGGCCTGGGAATAACTCAGGCACCTGGGAGATGGCTCTCAGGGTGGGGGAGCGGAGGCTGTGGCCCATCTGCCAGCACAGTGATAAGGAAGAGGAGTATTGGGGGCTCCAGCACCAGTGGGAGGAGAGGCATGCAGTGTGTGTGTATGGCCAGGAACAATGGCATGAGTTGGACTTAGAATGGTGGCCATAGGCAGGTGACACCACTTCTTGGGAAGAGCATGCTATTAAGTTCTCAGTGACATCAATGTTGTCTCTACAGTCCAAGACATCCACCTTGAGCTATGATGGGAAGGCTAAGGCCCAGGAAGGACTAGAGAGTCCTTCTCCTCTTAGCACCCTGATGGTTGTTCTTATGTTTAGTGAGCCATTAGACGTGCGCAGTGCTTTGCATGTGTTAAGTTTCATTGTCAGCCTTATCCGTGGGGGGAAGAAGATCTCTGCTGTCTTCTGCCCTGACTCCTCTCCAGCAGGCACTCTCACAGCAGGCGATATGTAGTGCCCTGGGATGCTAATGAGGGGCATAAAGAGCCTCCCTAGGAAGGGATTCTGCGACTAGTGAGGTGGCATAGTAGGGTAATGTAGTGTCCTCTGTGGGTGCCAGTTGGAATAGCGGCAGCTCTACTTCCAATCTGGTTTGATGCTCATGGCTTGGGAAAGAAGCAGAGGATGGCCCAAGTCCTTGTGCACCTGCCGCCTGCACCCATGTTGGAAATAGGGAAGAACCTACCTGGTTCCTAGCTTTAGAGTGGCCCAGCTCAGGCTATGTGGCCCTTTGGGGAGTGACCTAGCTGAGGGAAGATGTCTCTGTCTCTGTCTTTCTCCTCTTCTCTGTGTAATGCTTTCAAGAAAAATAAATCTTTAAAAGAGGAGGGTTTTCAAAAGGACAAATGTCATATGTTCCCTCTGATATAAGGCAAACTTACACACACACACACACACCCCTAGAGCTCTTATATTTGCCTCAGCTCTGGGGCTAGAGTCTAATATACCAAGAAGTGAACATTCATTGCAGTTGCACCTATGCCCGCCAATCAAAGAAGGACTTTGAGATTGTTAAATATATCTTGACAATAGGATGCTGGGCCTTCTACCATTTTCTATAGCTACAATGTCATGATATACTTAAGGAGCAGAATGATGGACTTGTGACTGTTGCTGAAGAACTACAGTATTGTAATAATATAGGTAAAAACATTGTGTGTGGAGGAATTAAATATTAAAAATAATAAATTAAAAGGGGGGTTTTGATAGAGTGAGTAGGGGAGAATGCGGTGGCAGGACTGAGTTTTGAAGGTTATGGAAGAGGGAAGTGAGAGCAAGCAAGGTGCATGCCCGCATGAAGCCAGCTTGTTGAAGCAGGGTACACTGCCCTAAGCACAGGATGGGGGGACGTGCCCTGAGCCCAAGGACTCACTGGCCAGGCTTGCAGAGAGTAAGGTAAGGCAGGGTGGATGGCCTCTCTGCCTGCCTGCCATTCTCAGCCTCTATTAAATGCTGTGGCAGCTGGAGGGCACCAGATGCCAACTCCTACAGGGAGCACCTTCATGACACTCGCCCTTAAGCTTGGAAAGAAATCCAGGCATCTCTCTCAGTTATTTTATAAGCAGAGAGGCAGAGAAAATGAAGCTGACATCCAAGCCATGGAGGTATGTTACTGTCTTCTTATCTGGGGAAGGTCAGTAAGGAGGAGGCTCTGCAGAGGCCCAGACTACAGTTCCAGGGACCCCAAGTCCCAAGAGAGGCACCTGTTACCCTATCATGGTAGGGAAGGGCATGCTGCAGGCAAGGACACAGAGAGTCAGCAGGTGGCAGATGACACAGTCAAGACCACCAGGAGTTGTTGTGCCCTGGAGGACAATGGGCTTCCTGTCATCCAAACATGCTCTCCATGGACAGGCTGGCATGGGGTCAGAAAGGAGTGAGGGTGATGGTGCTGCTGTCTCAGTTGACCAGGCTCAGACAAAAGTGTGGGCAAGGACTGTGGGTACACTCTCTTGTGTAGCGCAACCCAGACATCTCACGGGTTCCTGGTCCACCCTGCTGAGGAAGGCCAGAGGTGTTTAGCGAATACATCCTGTGTGACAGGACTGGTCAAGGGGCCAGGTGGGCTTGTCCTGAGTGTGGGCCTCCACCGGTGCCATCACTCACACAGGACTCTGGGACTTTAGAAGCCAACCCGGGAGCCCAAGTGCCCTTCCATCAGATGGGCCCAGGATGCAGTGTGGGAGGCCTGTACACAAGCCATGGGTGCCCCGCCCGCACTTACCTATTGGAGCTGAGTTTCCATGCCATCTCCTGTGCCCGGAGGGAAGGAGACAAGGGGGGGCCATGGCCTTCCACGGTACTGACACTGCTGGTGTAGCCAGCAGGGCCAGGGAGACGGCCGAGGGCGGTGTTATTGGCATTGTTGATGTTGGCATTGGAGCCAGTGGACGAGTAGCTGCTGGGGGTGAAAGTGGAGTCCACCAGTTTCTCGTGGGAGGGCGACTCAGTGTCCACTTGGTTGGTGCCCGCCTTGCTGATGTGCAGTGGGCGCTGTGTGGTGAATGTCTGGGGGAAGGCGCTCCGGCTGTCGCTTTGGTAGTAGGTGACATGGTTGCCGAACAGGCCGCCGGCCCTCTGTAGATAAGACAGGAGGAGGTGAAGCCCCTGAGCCACACCTGCTTCCCTCAGGAGCAGGACCACAGAAGCCCCAGACGGCAGGGGTGCAGGTGTGGGCAGCTTGGGAGAGGGAGGTACTCAGATACGCAGACATTCATGGCATCCCCTATGTGTCTGGTGGGGACACCCGTAGGAACTGTCAGGACAGTTGCTGAGGCTGACAGCTGTCCTGGTAGTTCTCAGTACAGGCCCTATTCCTGACGACAGTGCAGGGTGACCACCCTCAAAGCAGAACACACAGTTTGTACTTTGTGCTTGCCATGGGAGAAAATATGTTAGCCCAGAGTTACCCAGTAGTAACCTGAATATGGCATCCTTTCCTCCCAAGCATTTATTGGATGTGGAAAACCGGAAACCAGTGCTTCCTCTTCCCACCTCGAACATGCTTTCCTTATCCTGTGCAAGCAGTTGTGCAAGCATGTGCAAGGACGGCCCAGTCCTCTGGTCTGAGAATGTCTCTGGGTTGGGGTGATGGAGTCATACTCTCTGGGGTCTTGTTGGGGGGTAGTAACATGAGGATGTGTCCCCAGGGTCATTTCGTGATGGAAAACATTGGAGATGAGGATGGAGGTAAGGGTCCCATAAGCAGGATGGGCTGGCCCAGAACCAGGAGCTGGGCTCCAGGGGCTGCAGGGACAGATTTGGGTGCCCTCCTGCCCTGCAATTATGCTTGATACGTTCTCTCTTATAGGACTTGTAGCCAGATATGCTCAGGACATGAAAGGGGTCACTGGGGAAGAGAGAGAGCTGGTATTCCCACCCAGCTATTGGCAGGTTTCACTACTGCACCTGCTAGTCAGCATCCACTTGTCAGAACAGAGAAGGAAGGAGGGCTGGAGGGGGCTTTTGTGACCTATAGAACAGATGTTCTGTCTTACAGGGTAATGCCACTTTATGCCAGCCTCTGGGACCACAAGCCCAAAATGTTGAGAGTTTTTTTTTTCAAGAGAAATCAAAATTCTGGATTTTTCTCTTGAATGTACCAGCTTTCTAAAATAGTGGCCAACAAATCAGGTCCTCTCATTAGAATTGATCCAGGAACTACCAATTTGCAACTTCCAAAACAGTAGACCCTCTCCCCTTGGAAATACTTTCCCCAGACAAACAGCTTTTTCCCCTATTCCATGAGCCAGTGACACCCAGGAGTAGCTGCTGCACCCCAGGAGCCCTGGCTGGACAGGGAGCCAGGCTTGGCCAAGGAGCAGACCTGAGCACGGCTGGACAGGGCAAGCTGTGGACGGCCACGGAGCGGAGGGTTTTCTGCCTTAAGGACACTTTCCCAGGTTTTCTTGGCACAGCACCAGCATTGCCCACTTTGACCCCAACCGAGCTTTGTAAAGGAAAAGAGCAGCCCCATGGCGGCCACCTACCCTGAAGATGTCATCTTCGGAGGCCGCAGACACAGCCTCCTTCATTGCCTTGTCCAGCTCTTCCTCCGCTGTCAGGTCTCCGGAGATAGCCCGCCGGATCTCGGGCCCAATATCATGCAGAGTGCGCAGGCCAGCCTGGAAGCCAGAGGCACATGTGGGGACCTCAAGCCTTTGTCACACATACTTCGTGCCATGTCACTGCAGGTTTTAGTTGTTCCTCCCCCAGCCACTCAGCCCACCATTTTTTCAGCAGCAGGTCCACTTGTAGAAAGTGTGTCTATCTGTGTGTCCAGAGGGCAGGCCCCCAGGGTCTCCACGTGGACCCAGGCTGCTCATCCATGCAGCGGGAAACAGGGCCACCAGTCTAACAGCACTCATGAGAGCACGCAGGCCCGTGCAGGGCAGTGTCTGCATACAGGGTCAGGTGGAGGCAAGAAGCCACATCCACTCCCCCCCACCTCTCAGCCACCTCCAGAGAGCCTGGAACACGAGGGATACTTTCCCCAGCAAGGGGTCTGGGGGATCTATTGGAGGTCAGGGTCTTCCTTGAGCTGCGAACCCTACCCTCGAGTACCCCAGTTCCTCACCTGAAGGGAGAGGGCGTTCCTCTGGGAGGGCTTGCCCACCAGCCCCTGCTCTTTGCGCTTCTTGAATTTCCGGAAGTATTCTTGGATCAGGAAGGTGGCGTAAAACTTGCCAACTGTGACCTCATCATCTGGCATAGATGCAGAGAGAAGGGGGAAGTCAGAGGCAGAATAGGACCACCCAGGTGTCTTTTCATGTTTTCCCAGTACTTGTTGGAGAGGTGGTGAGGGCCCAGGGCTCATGGGAGGAAACAGACAGGAGAAGAGGCTCCAACTGCAGCCCCTTGCTTAGCCAGCACCTCCCAGCAGCTCATTAGTTTGTCGAGTATTTTTTCAGAAATTCCTTCTGCAAACAATTTATGCACATACTAAGTATACCTTATTCTCGCCTCCCCTCTTTATTAAAAAGAAAATTATCTGGCATTGTTCTTGTTTGAGCCCAAAGCTTGTGCTTCCAGATTGGAAGGGGGAGGTTGATGGAGGGAGGACTTTCCTCTTGTTGGAGTCTCGGTTTTGTTAGGTTAGGTGCCTGACGGCTTGGCTGGCATCCTGCTGGGCAATTGGGCTTCTGCATGATCTACTGGGTCTGTGTCTTGAGTGTGAGTTTGAGGGTGGGGAGGCGGTAAATCTACAAGGGGCCATTTCTACTACCCAGGCTGTATCCCCTGGTCCCATGTCCAAGTTCTCAGTGAAGGGGACAGCTGGCTGGGTGAGATCTCAGGTCTGGTGCTGGCTGTTCTGTTCCCTCGAGACCTCCACAGCAGGGATGGGTCTCCCTCCCAGCTCACAGACCTGCTCCCTCAGACCTGGGTCTGAATTCTAAATCCGCTCTGTCCTCGCCATGTCACCTACTTAGCTTCTTCTATGAACTCTTCTTAGTCCTTGGGGAAATGCCGTAGAAATGTTACAAGGTGGAAATAAAATCAAAGATGCACTCCTGTCCAGGTATGAGTTTTAGTCTGTCCAGCTTTCCTTTGGGAAATGATTCTCAGCAGGGGAGACATCACCTCTTACGGAAGCCAGGCACTGGGGCACAGTGATTTGGGCGTACTACCGGCGTTCAGCAGGCCTAAGCACTGCTGTGTGTTTTGCACAAATTACAGTTTTGTCTTCTGGATGGCTCTGTTGCGTCGTACTAGGCGACCGTTTATAATGATCTGAGCTGAGAATCAAATTTCATTTCACTCATTATGAACCTATTCTGCCTGGTTTTAACACACTGGAGCTGTCCAGAAATGTAAACGCTGTGTACATTCATGGAAGGACTAGACTTGGTGCCGGATTCGTGCCTTGGGAAGTCATCTCCCTGCCGACAGTGGATGGCATTGGTGTCTCCAGTGCTGTCACAAGTCGTAGTTCCATACACGCCTGCGTGTATGTGTGCAATCCCTCGTGCTTTGCATGTGTAACTGTTTAGCCTGTGTTTGCAGATGATGAATTTAAAGTGATGACAATACCCAGCTTTGCATTATTTCCTTTTAAACACGAACATGTTCATGACAAATGGGTGTATGACAGCAAGGGCCATTGCTTAAGTATAACTTCTAGCACTGTTGTGGATATGAGGGGCACTTCAAAACATCTGGTGGAAACCCATTTTGAATCTCACACCCAGTATTGTTCACATGTATTTTCAATCAACTTTTTGGTAAACCTCTCAGATATGTGGCTTTCAAAATTATTTTGCACCAAAGTAAGCTGACCTTATAATTGCATTCCCTGTAAATATTCTGAAGTGCACTTGCATTGAAAAATATTTCATTACAAAATATATCAGACTGAAAGCATTACGGTAGTATTTTAGAAATTAGACATGCTGCGATGTTATCTTTGTTTTTCATCTGGAGTTGTAAACAATACAAAGCATCTTCAAGAAATTCATGAAAAATGCATATCATGTAAAAAAATATAAATGGTTTCACTTTTTATTTTTTAAACATAAACTTTTCTCTTAATCCCACTTTCCAGGATTTTTTTTTTCTGGAGTCTCTTCATACTCTTTACCAAAAAAAATAAGCTGGGGGTAGATGCTTTGAGCTTGATTACGTTGAGATACTCTTCTCTTGGAAAAAGAAAGGCAGGGTCTCAAAGGATTTTGCTTCCCTAGAGCATTATCAAGTGGATTTCCTTTGAATTTCTCCCATACATGCACACGTGTCCTTGTGCACGACTGCAGCCAATCCCCCCACCCACCCTACCTGGCAATCTGGCTGTGAGTTCCTGTCCCTTCTAAGCGACAGGTTCTTTGAGCCCCAGAGAAAGAGGCATATGGGGAAACGCAGGCCTCTTGCCTGCTGAGTGAACTAGCAGAGGCTCATGTCTACATTTCTCACAGTGCTGTTGCCCAACTGGGTGGGTGGTCAGCTGTGAGGCACCCAAAGCCCAGCGATGCTTACCGCCTGCGGGAGGCACCACTTGGTCCAGCAGCTTCATGCTGGTGCGCTTCCAGATCTTCTTGATGATGGCCCGCAGCTCCTCATTGGCTTGTTCCAGGTTTCCTGAAGAAGGGGTGGTGCAAATCAGAAGGGTCAGCAAGCACCCTACAGGGGGCGCTCGATGGGGTCCATCCATGAACATGATGTCTTGAATGATGACATTGGCCTCTCCCAGAGCCTCATTTCCATATCCTTTCCTTGTTGCTCTCCCTGCCTTCCTTCTGCTAAGCTTGCCATTGCCACTGCCTTCCTCTTTCTCTTCATCTCTCAATTTTCTTGCCATCCTCCTTGCCTCCTATTCCCTGTACAATACCATTGCTTTGACCTGGCCAGCCAACACTATCCCCCACAGTGCCATATTGCTTCTCTTATGGGTGGCCCAAGGGGGCGTGAAGTTCCTGAGGGTATCCAGACAGAACTGCAGGCTCTGCAGCAGCCTAGCAGACACCTCTGCTCAGCCCCAGTGTCCAACAGAGCAGAGAGGGTGGCTCTTGTGTCAGCAGCTTATCTCATGGGCCTCCCTGGACTGCACAGAAGTCATGGGTGATGGGGGGAAAAGGTGACCTGATCTGCAAGTGGGGACACACCTGTATCATTGAAGACTGTGTCTTCCCAGTCCCATGTGGGGAAAGGGTGGCCGCCCTCACCCTGGAAGCAGGAAGCAGGAAGTAGAGGATGCTGGCTCCAGCAGCTCTCCATTATCTGTGGGTCTCCTGGATAGACTGGCTCCAGAAGGTGCCCATCCTAAGGTGGCCTCTGGGATACTGGCTTAGGTGGTGGTAGCAGGGACTGCCAAGGTGTTCCCATCCTCAGTCTACATTAATCCCTGCAGCTGGTCACAGGACTTCACTGCCCTGAATGGGCGTGCTCCTCAGCAGCCAGGATGTTAAGACAGAATTGAGCCAGGTAACCTGACTGAATCATGGGAATCCTACAGAAGTGGGGAGTCCTCTCCAGTCAGGAGCTGAGGGAGAGTGAGGCGTTAGGCTTTGGCCCGCAGCGTCAACTGAATTCAGAGAGATGATCTCTAAGAGCCAGCAACCAATAGGGAGAGGACTTTGGGCCTTTAGCGGCAAGAAATGAAACCTGCCAACAGTGTGAAAGAGTCTGCAGGTGGAGACTTCTTCCTGGAGGCCCCAGAAAGGAGTGAGGCTTCAGCCACAGCCTGACTTTGGCTCTGCATGATTCTGAGCAGAGAAGCTAGCAACTCCTTAGCTGTACCCACAGAGCTGAGGATGAGCGTGGTGATGTGTTAGGGGGCCACAGGAAATCCTATAGGCAGAAGAGAGGTGGTGCTCAACAAAGGGGGTGATTGGGCATCAGACTGCCCAGGTTGAAATTTACCTCTGGACCACAGAGGTGATGGAGAAGGAGTGGTGGGCTCCTGGACACCTCGTCGGACTATCACCCACAAATAGTCCTGAAGCAAAACCCAGCTCCTCCGCAGCTCAGTTAAGGAAACCCCCCAGTCCCTTTGAGATCAGGCAGTTGGTAGTTTCCAACACACGCAACAGAAGAGTCCCAATTAATACATAAATCATGCACAAGGATTATGGTTGCCTAACATTCTCTCCCTGCACATTCATGTCTAGCTGGAACCCGCAATGCAGCCCACTTGGAAATGGGGTCTTCCCACATTAGTGACAATGAGGTCATGGTGGCCTTGGGTGGTTCCTAATAAAACACCGGGCAAGGTGGCCCTGAGAAGGTGTAGGCAGAGGCTGGAGTGATGCTGAGACCTGAAACACAATGGAACCCTTTTTCAAAGAACTGTTAGGCAGAGGTTTGAGTGATGCTGCGGTGAGCCCAAGCATGTCTGGTAACCACTAGATGGCAGAAGACAGGCATGCAATGGATTTTTTCCCCAGAAAATAAGCCCTCCCAACACCTGATTTCAGACTGCTGGTCTCCCAAATGGTGAGAAACTAAAGTTTTCCTTTATGTTCTTTTCTTCTGTCTCTCTTTTTAAGATTCATTTGTTTATTTTCATTGGAAAGGCAGACATACAGAGAGAAGGTGATATAGAAAGATCTTCCATCTGCTGATTCACTTCCCATGTGGCCACAATGACCGGAGCTGAGCCGATCCTCATGGGCGCAGGGTCCCAAGGCTTTGGGCCGTCCTCGATTGCTTTCCCAGGCCACAAGCAGGGAGCTGGATGGGAAGTGAACCAGCTGGGATTAGAACCGGTGCCCATATGGGATCCCGGAAGTTGCAAGATGTGAACTCAGCCACTAGACCACCATGCCAGGGCCACTAAGTTTTTCTTGTAAGAGTTTTAGGCCTTTCAGTTGGGAACACTTGTTATGGCAGATCTAAGAAACTAATGGGTCTTTGAAAAGGGTTCCATTGTGTTTCAGGTCTCAGTATATTCTCAGAAGGATCTGTGGAGCTGTGCATCCTAAGGATCACCTAAGGACCCCAGGCATCTTCCCTCCATGCTGCAAGGGAAAGGCTTGTGTGGCTTGCCACTGCACTGGGGTTGTGCTATCAGCACCCTGCAGAAAGCCCGGTTCCCAGCAGTCTCCGCTGCTTTCAAAGCCTGACGGCTGAGAGCTGAGGCCTGAAGGCCCAGGCTTGGTATCTACTTGCCTGTGTTCCCAGTATCTTCTGAGAGCTTGCCTTTGTTCTTCAGGCCTAGAGTTTTAGCGAGTCTGGGGAAGCCCTGATTCAGCAGAAGGCTTGTCCCTGGTGGCCATCTCGAGAGCGCTTTGTGTGTACAAGATTTCTTGAGCTTACAACTAGGCTAATCGCTTGCACACCGATGACTTCACTTATCTTAGAACTCCCCACTTCCAGCTTAGTCATCTGGATTTTACTGTCTTTATGGGTTCCTTTGCATTGCTCCCAGCTGCCATTATCCAGGAGGGCTTCAGTTCGCCCAGGTGGTGTAGCTGCAACATGGCTGAATCTTGGCTTCTATGTGTCAGTGTTTCATTACTCCTCCACGGAGAAGAGATTTACCACATTAAGTGACACTAGGCTTGGCTTTGAGTGCCAATAACTCAGAGTTTTGACAGCTATCACACCTCCCCTTGGAGAGGAACACCCATCCCTCAGATTACAAATGCAATAACATGCATAGCAGAAAATGTGTAAGTGACAAAACTGAAGGGGGGCATAACTTGCCACTCAGCAATAATCAGTATCACCATATTGATGAATTTTCTTCCAATTTTTCTCCTGTCTTGGATGGACCACATGTATATTATGTTTGTATTTAGTCCCTTATGCAGCCAGAAGCAGGTCTATTTATTTCAGACTGTATTACTGCCTTGGCTTTCTGATTTATTTTTTAGCTTTTGCTTTCCTCAAAGTTCGGCAGTAGCAATTGACTTAGCATCTCTTATAATTAGTTCATGATTCTACAAGGCATGTTGCTGGACTGGCTTTCTTTCCCTTTGTTTTTGATGCTTCTGTTGCTTTTCTGTAAGAGTTCAAGGAAAGGAGGCTCCTCCCTGGTTTATTCAGTCAACGAAAATCCTACAAGTCCTCCTGCCCTGGTGCTCTGAGGTGCTGAAGAAGGCACCTCACTGGCCTCATCTGTGCTTTCCGTGGCGGCTGTCCTCGTGTGCTCTAAACTTCAGCTCCAGCTGACTAGCCTTGCCCCTGCTGCAGAGTGCACACACCCTACTCCCCATCCATAGAGTGCTGGAGTCACGGCAGGCCTCTCTGAGCCTCTTGCAGCTGCACTGCAGCAGGCCAGCAGCTCTCGGAGAGAAACAGCTGTGCAGACACACTTCACAAGCCTCTCACCCAGCAAGTTTCAGGGAAGCCAAGTCCCCATCCTAGCCAAGGCAGCTACCAACCCACAGGACACCTTGGAGCACAGTAGCTGGCGGAGGGGGACCTTAGCCGGATGCAGCCACATAGGATAATACTCTGACAAGGGGTGGGGGGAGGCAGGCACCCATGGGTGGGCTGTTCCCTCATGCCAGATACAGCCTGTATAATTACAGGACATGCCCACCACCACATCCACCACCTGCCAGGCTGTTGCCTTCTCAAGGCAGGTCCTTTTCATGGCAACAGGGAATTGAGGACTTGAGAGACAGACAGACCTGCAGGCCAAGCCCATTAAGGTGTGGCTTTGGGTGGCTGTGGGTGGCTCTAGGCAATGCTTGAGTTTTGGGAACTATATAGGACACTTTTGAGATGTAAGTCAGAGTGGTGGCCTGGGTTTGATGCAATGCCAGGGCTCTGGGTAAACAGGTTGGGAACACAGAGGCCATTCGGGATACAAAAGAAGCACCAACATGCCAGACTTATTTGCATTCAGTGTGCAGGTCATCTTGCTCTGATGGTGTGTGAGGCGGGAGGGGCAGACAGCACCCACAGGCCACTGAGCTCCCCTTTGGCCACTAGGTCTTCTGGGCAGTGGCCCCAGTGGCTCAGGGTGACCCTTACCTTCTGTCTTGATCCTCAGAGCTGTCCTGACCAGGGCAAACAGGGTGGCATTGAACATGACCGTCCCATCGCTGTTCAGAGGCATGTTCATGGAAACCAGGCGCTGGAGGGAGATGGGGCGAAAACTGGTGACCACAGCAGATGACTTCGAAAGAGCATAAAGCATGTAGGGAAGTACTAGGAGGGGACATCACAACTCAGGCAGGGGGGAAGCTTGGGTCCAACTGAAATTTCTTCATGAAACCAAACCTCTATAATGTAAATCATGGTTCAGCCATACCCTTTCCACTAGCCACAGGTGTCCTGGTTTATCTCCCTTAATACCACATGTCCTTGCCTGCCTTATATCAAAAGGAAATTCACTGATTTAAGAGAGTGATCCCCAGGGGTCATTTGCTTCTCCAATAGATAAGAACCTTACTGGCCAGTATTATCTGGAAGGAAATCCTGGAAGAACCACCCCCTATGGGCCGGGGCCCACTGCACCATCGTTATTTTCTAAAGATCACAGGATTGCTGACCAATCAGGAACTTTGCGCGTACACACCTCTCAGTCTCAATCTTCAGTCTGTAAGAGCCTTTACCTCAGGCTACCCAGGAAGTCCAGGGATGAAGCAATAGCTGTCCAGATCCTTGCTCTGCCCACTGTAGTGAAGACCTACTTTCTTCTACCACCGTGCCACTGACTGGCTCTCTGTGGCCCAGGTTGAGAGTTCTACAACACTGCCTCCAACCAGTTTGGGATTGTTCAGCAAAATCCAGAGCCTTTTCTAGGGAGTAGCTCGGCTAGGGCAGGGATGGTATGCACCCTCATTAGAAACTGTCTCCCACCGAACAAAGGTACGCCTACCCCGTCTTCCACCCTGATCACCGTAAAGCTGCATGGCAGGCTTTGCTGGGTACCTGCCTTCCAGGCAGTATTCATTGAAAGTCCAGGTAAGAGAAGCTTGTAGAGGCCCACTCACTGGCAATGCACTGACTCTGCCTTCTGCTTCTGAACAAATGCACCTCTATACCTGGCCGAACACGACTGTCTCCCCCTCCTTTCTCACCCCCAGCTAAACTTCTATTGGAAGATGCTACAACAGGTGCCACAGCACACACTGTGGTTGTGGGGAGGGAGGCCCTGCAAGAAGCTCATCGTAGCATCCCTGCTAATGGTGTAGTTGAGGAAACTACAGGTTAGATCCATAGCAACCTCTTCTTGGTCCTAGAATCGGGAAAGCTTCTGTTTTCAAGTGGATGATGTACAGAACTGAATCTTTCTGTCATGTTTTTATTTCTCCAGAATTCCCTGTCCTTACCCCCCAATCTTTGGAGGCTCATTCCTGTTCCAAGAGTAGGTGTAGACGGGTGATAAAGGGAAGGACAGTTGGATGGGGATGCTCTCCTTCAGGGCTGTGCTACACACCGTTAGAGAGGGGGGTCTCACTCCCAGGGCAAAGCAGATATGTCTAAATACAGGGGTGTTTGTTTGAACCCCTTTGGGTCTGGACTCACTTAGGAATCTGATAAAAGTGGAAGAGCCCCCCCTCTAGTAAGGCAGTTGGGTGTTTTACTGCAGATGCCCAAAGCCAATACGTGGTTCTCTGAGGGTGGAGAAATCCCAAAGCCTGTTCCAATGACTAGGAGACTGCTGCTGAAGTGTGGACATGCCCCAAATGCCCACATGCCCTTGGTGCCCCACGGGGACCTTGTTTCCCATATGTTACTGGCACCCAGCTGGTGGAAAGTTGATCTAATCATAAGGCTGAGAGGCGGTGTCCTGAGAGGTGATTGGATTGGCAGTCGCTGGGTGGGGTCCATGACCCAGTGATGGTGGCTTTAGGAAGAGACATAGGCAGTCTACTGTATGCTCCCTCTTGCCATGTGACGTTCTGCATTGCCCTGAGTCTCTGTCAGCAAGCACACTTTCTCCCGATGCCGAACCAACAGGGCCATCCAGGCTAGGACCACAAGCCTCCAAAACCTGAGCCGAAATACACCCCTCTCCTTTGCAAACAGCCTGAGCTGCATCTACTGTTGGAGTAGCAGAAACTGACCAGTCCACCCAACACACCCAGTGACAGCTTTGTTCATGACTGGGTACACAGTTCACTTAGACTTGGACAATCGCTCTGTTTTTCCTCTGTTGAGTCCAGAAGGACCCTTCAAACCTAACTTAGTCCAGACTAGCTTCTTTAGTTCCATATACTTTTATAGGGGTCACAAGACCAATAAATGTGTTGCATCCCACAGTTTCTCTTTCTGCTGCCCATGAACTCAGGTTGTCTCTTACTTTGCAAGCCACACGGTGAGGGCACAGCTTCCCGAAGCCCAGTGGGGGCTGAATCCGCCGCAGGAGGGTCACCACATCCAAGTGTTTGATGCGACCCCTACAAAGGGAAGGAGGGAAGAGGAGGAGCCATCAGAAGACCATGGACCTGCCAGCAGAAGGACTCAAGCATCCCTGAGGGGTAGGGACCCACCTCTAAGGAGAACGCTGTATGATGTTGCCATATTGGCCAGCACCATGTAGAACTGAATGGCAAAACTCCCAAACCAATACACATGCTTAGGTGATCATAAACAACCTCGTGTCGGTGCTATGTTCAAGGTGGAGGGGATTTTAGAAGTGGAATTAGGACACAACACGGTAGCCTAATGGCTAAAATCCTTGCCTTGCATGTGCTGGGATCCCATATGGGCACCAGTTCATGTCTCATCAGCCCCACTTTCCATCCAGCTCCCTGCCTGTGGTCTGGGAAGGCAGTAGAGGATGGCCCAAAGCCTTGGGACCCTGCACCTGCACTCGCTCTTGCAGTGGCTCGGGGCTCCTTGCTTTGGATTGGCTCAGCATGGGCCATTGTGGCTGCTGGGGGATTGAATTAATGGATGGAAGATCTTCCTCTCCGACTCTCTTCCTCTTTGTATGTCTGAATTTCCAATAAAAATAAAATATCTCCCTAAAAAAAAGTGCAATTAAAAGCTCAATAGGCACTTGCTGCTTCTATTATCTAACTATACAGTTACATGGTGCTTCATGAGTGTGAATCAAAAGTGATTGGGTATGAGGGTGTTTTCAGACCCTAGACAAGCATAGAACAGATATGTTACATGACTCATGAAGGTGTCACATTCTGATAAACCCATCATTAGTAGAAAATACTGTGAATCAACAACGCACTCAACACCCTGAGCCTAAAAATATCACTTAGCAAAGGGAGTGCGCAGTGTACTACTCCCAGCAGTTAGAGAGCACGATGCTGCTGGGCGCTACACTCAGTGTTGCTGCCCCGCACTGAAGAAGGGATTGCCTGTTGCTGACTTAAGGAAACACACTCACTTGAACTTCGAAGTATGTTTCCTACCCAACAGGCATATATTTTCACATCAGCATAAACTGAAAAAAAAAAAAATCTGAAATCAAGCCATGGGAAACTAGAGCCCATCTGTACTTAGCATACATCCCTGCCACCAGAGCTCCTATCCACCTGCTCCAGTGAGAGCGACAGAAGTTCTTCAGGTTAAGTCCAAGGTGCTTGGGCCCTGACCCTTCACACCACGATCTGGTGCAGTTCAGGTTTCTGATGGAACTGGCAGGTCTGGTCTTTCGGTGTACCCTCTCAGCTTGGGGGATCAGGCTGCCCTCTGAGCACTCACTTGGCTTCAGGATCATACTCTGCCCAGATTCTTTTAAATTCATCCAGATGGTGAGGACCAAGGATCGACCAGTCCCTTGTCAGGTAGTCAAAGTTGTCCATGATGACGGCTACAAAGAGGTTGATGATCTGCAGAAAACAGTATAGTGAGGCTCTCCAAGAGGGCTTTCCCATTCCCTGGTCACTTGACGCCACTTCACCAGCCAGTGTTCATGCAAAGTGGAATAGCAAAAATATCTAAATCCCAGAACCATGTCACTATTTCAACACCAGCTCCTAGATCTTGGGTCTCTTTCAAAAATTAAAATGGATCTATAGCTCCCCTGAGAATAATATGGCATAAGCCCATATGTAGGCCGGAAATGTCCCTTATATCACACTGCCTGGGGTGGGCTACCATCCTTCCCTAAGGACTCAACAGCATTACAGAAGAGAGTAAGTTCCCTTCTGGCCTCCACACATCCCCTTTGTCCTCTGGGACAATGTCAAGAGTGGACAGAAAGAACCTGGGCGAACTCCCTCTGGCCCAGGACATCCTCTCTGTATCTTGATGTGGTTGCGCATGCCTAGTAACTTCCTTTTCCCAAATCAGGTTCTATGACTAAGCGCCTGGGCTGCGCCCGCGGCTGCCAAATCCCTCCTTGGCTTACCAGGAAGGCACAAAGCATGTAGAAGCTGATGAAGTAGAAGACGGCGAAGCTGCTGCCACAGGGCGTCTCCCCTTCTGTACTGTTGTGGGGCTCAGACTCAGGGGCACACTTCTTGCCTGGCATGCAGGCCAGCATGATGTCCTGCCAGGCTTCCCCCGTGGCACACCTGGGGGAGAGGCGAGATGAAGCCAAGACCCATGGAATCAACATCTTAGATGCAGTTGGAGTACCCTCCATACAGGGAATTACTGGATATGTGTGGTGTTTATCACTCTGATTGCTCACAAAAGCTGAAAATATAGGAAGCATTATTCTGAATGTTCAGAAGCTGTGTATAAACATCATTCCTTTCCTAAAACTCACTCTTTATCAATGTTTTAGTAGCTCCAGTATATTCCTGTTGACTGCTGTGTGAATATTCACTCTATGAACATACTACTAAGACAATTCAGGGTGAGCATTTGGCCTAATGGTGAACATGGATGAATCCTACAACAGATAACCAAGGCTTGACAGTGACCTCCACCTCGTGACTCCAGCTTCCTGCCAATGCCGACCCTGGGAAGCAGTGATTGTGGGTGAAAGGACTGGGTTCCTGCCACCCACTAGAGGCCTGAATTCAGTTCCTGGCTCTCAAGTGATGGGTTAATCCACTCTGCTCCAATACCTGCCACCCACCTTTTCTATTACAAATAACACTGAAATAAACATGCAAATCCACACTTCGGGTATCTGCTTAGAAGTGCCTTTGCCAGTTGAAAGTGCAAGTATCTTCACTGGTAGTAGGCCTTTCTTCTCTCCAAGTGTTTGTTCAATTTAGATTCCTACCATCAACTTGGTATTTTGTAGTGAATTCTAAAAAATGCCACTCAGTGTGTTCAATACTATTTCATGGATGTTTTCAAATGAATTGAGAATTTGAGTTTTCTTTTCAGTTAAATTGCGTGTTCACATTTTTGCTTGCTTGATTCCAGGTTATTGGTTTTTTGTTGTTGTTGATTTGTAAGATCCTTTCCGTATTCCTTACAGATCCCGTTCTCGGTGTTAATATGCGTTACAAGTATCTTCCAGTCTGTGGCTTGCCTCTTGTCTGTTTGTAGTGTATTTTGATGAATGCTCTTTTGCATCTCATCTAAAAGAACCCTTCAGGCATTGTGGTGTAGGCTGTTGAGCTCAGCCTTCCTTAAGAGTGCCTGTCCTAGAGTACTCTGCTCTTGGTGAGTTCCCTGCTAACGCACCCGGAAAGGCAATGTAAGTTGATGACTCAAGTGCTTGGGCTCCTCCACCCTTGGGGAGACCTGAATGGAGTTTTGGATTCTTAGCTTCAGCCTGACCCAGCTCCAGCCATTGTAACTATTTGGGAAAATTCTCTCTCCCTGCCTCTATCTCTACTTTCCCTTCAGTCTGCAATTCTGCCCTTCAAATAAAATAAATAATACATTAAAAAAAAATCTCTCCTTATTTATTCTAGGTCATAGATACTAACCTCTATGCTTTTCAAAAGGTTCCGAAGTTTTATTTTTCACAATAACTCACAGAATTTATTCTGTGTTCCACATCAGTGATAATTATGCTTTCATCTTTCTGTGTAATAAATTTTCCTCATACTATTCATCAAATAGTACACCTTTACCTGCTGACCTGAGATACCTACTACATGGACTATTTGTATGTCCCACTATTTGTACTGTCCCACTTACTATACCTTTTTTAAAAAAATATTTTTATTTTACATTTACAATCAATTTTATTTTGTACAGCTAAGGAACAACATAATATTTTCCAATATATTTGAATATATGATTACTAATATAGTAAAGCAAATTAAGATATCCATCCTGGTACTCCTCCCTTTGGATGGCAAGAGCAGCTTACACAAACTCATGTCATGGAAATCTCCAATATTATATAATAACAGAGGAGAGCTTAAATACCACCCAAATTCCTAAGTTTCTGTCTATAGCCATACACTTCTCTTCTGAAGTCTTAATCTAGAAATCGAAATATAAATTTCAAATTCAACATTGCCAAAATGTAATTTTTAATTTTCATTTTGAGGTGTATCGGTAACTTGTTTTTTAAGTTTTTAAAAATTATTTTCCATCATACGGTTCTGTAGGTATGGGAATTCTCTCCTTTCTCTTCCTCTGACACTATGAGTCAAAGAAGTCTTCAATAAAATTTTTTGGTTCCCCCAAAACACATCTCATGAGAAAAAAAAATCTCATCTCTATGTATCTATTCTGCTACAATTAAAATGGCCTAATTTAAAGGTTGTGTCCGTGTGTTACTAATGGGGAAGAGCCAGCATTGATGTCTTATATACAGGCCAACTGAATGTTCTTTCTGGTTTTAATTTATCTATAGCTCCTCTTTTGTATTCTGCAAATGCAATCAGATTTTTGTCATGTAATCTTGTCTTCTCTCTCCAATTCTTATCCTTTGATGATAAAACTAACAGTAGGATGTTGTTTATATCATGGGTATAGTATTATCATATTAGTTGTGTTTTTCGATTGATTTGCACGAGTCATCAATGGCAGCCATTCATGTTCATATGTGTAATTTGCTAGTCTCTCTCCGTGGTGTTCCTCTGTGCTGCTGAACAGGGAGGTGTTCCCTGCAGAGCTCAGGCAGCACAGGGCTGATCATGGGAGGCTCCACAAGGGAGCCTATTGGATCTTGGGTCTTCTGGGAGATGGAAACTTTGATCATCCCTTCAATTCAAATTTATTCTTAAGATTTTGATGGTTCGTATTTTCCTACACCAAAAGGTTTTAAAATGTATTGCATAAATGAATCCATATAATGCTCTCTTTTCTGTAATTTTCTTTGAACTCTCTGGCAGAGAGAGAAAGAGAGAATATCTCTATTTTCTGGTTCACTCCCCAAATGCCTGCAATGAGCACAGCTGGGACAGATTGAAGGACATAGTGGGGAACTCGGTCTGTGCTCCAGGACTCAGAACACACCTGCTTGAACCCACACTACTGCCTACCAGGATCTGCATTAGCGGAAAGATGGAGGCAGGACCTGGAGCCAAAGATTGAATCCCAAGATTGAAAGGTCTCTGGTAGGCTAAATACCTATCACAGGGTTATTATTGTTGTTGTTGTTATTAGTTTGTACTTATGGTCTGATCCTATTTATTTGCTACTCGTAGAAAATCTTAGCTCTGGCTGGACTCCGACTAGAGGCCAAGGTTCTCATAGCACACAGCCTCTATCTCTTGGTAGTCTGTCCCTGGCATTTGCCTTTGGTTCCCATTCTCTGTGCCACACGTTGAGCACATCCTTTGGCCTCTTGATCTCCACATGTTGTTTCTCAGAGCATGCGGCTGCTTTGGTTGCAGGATTCATGCGGTAACAAGACATGGAGACATGCATGCATTGGTCTTGGGATTCTCACCATTCTTGTCTAGGGGGCTTTGCACAACATTTTGGGGGGAACCTGACAATTCTGAGGGTTAGCTTTGGACCCCAGGTGAGAAGGGGCCACTCAATCCAGGAATATCCTCAAGCTGTTATCTTTACAATAACAGAACCGAGAAAACTAGGATTCATCACACAACTGTTCTTTGTTCAGTTTTCCCAAGTGTAACAATAAGTGTCCCTTACCCAGCAGCAGGTGCATTCAGTCATGCTACATAGGGAAGCCTCATCTGTCACCCATTTTATGACATCCATTCTTTGCCCAGAGTGTCAGCAGCAAGCTCACGATCACATAACATCTCAAATAAGTGAGTAAGTATAGTTCAGAGTTGGTGTTCACAGTCCCCTGCCCTGAGTTCCTGGTATCTGCTCATCTCTAGGGTGTCACAAAATAAAAGAAATATGATTCTCTCAGCTACATTCTAACTACAAGGACTTCTGCAGTTCCACTGTTATCTTTTGTCCAAGTTGGAGTTGAACAAAGTTTATTTATTTATCAATCTTTCCCAGGAAATAAACTTTAAAGTTTATTGATGGACTCTTTGTTCCACATGTGGATTAGGTTATTGTTTTAAAATTTTAAAAGCATCCCCTTATACTTTGGGGCTATTTTGTGCTTCAATATTTACTGGCCAATTTCTCTTAAAACATTTAGTTATTAGATGAATTTGGGGTTCTGTTTCTTTGGAATTTATTGGCTTATCTTATATACTTAAGACAGAGTGCTCCTACTCTCTCATTTCTAAGCGTTTTGTGGTTTCAGCTTTGATTTATTTAAAAGAGTGACTTAAATATTTTAAGGACATGGATTTGTAGAGGCTATTGTTGTTATAGTTAATTTCTAAATTTATTATATTGAGTCAGAGAATTTTCAGAGTTTACCAAATTTTTGTCATGACTTAAGTTCTGGCTCAATTTTGTGAATATTTCTGAGTGCTCAAAAGTGTGGAATATTTTTTTGCCATTTATTGAGTACAAATCTGTTAGATTAAGTTATTTCAGCATGCTTTTTATGTATTCTTTATCCTTTCTTCTGTTTTTGTAATTTTATCTTTTTAAAGGTTTATTTACTTGAAAGGCAGAGTTATAGATAAAGAAGGAGAGAGAGAGAGGAGAGAGATCTACATGCTAGTTCACGCCTTGAAAAACGACAGTGGACAGGATCCCCCACTTGACAATTACTTACACTGATCATAAACTAAAATTGATGCGTTTAAACTGCTCAGCATAACTTTACAAGTTCTTTACTTATGCATCTTGTACATTCTGTTTCACTCTGCATTTTTGAAAGCGTGTTGTTGTATAACTGCTCCGAGGAAAGGTTATATGAGGAAATACCTTTCTTGTTCTTAAAGTTTTGCGAATGTCTATATTTTGCTTTGCTACTTGAATGCTGATTTGATTGCAAGTAGGAGTCTAGGTTCAAAAATACATTTTCCTCACCATTTTGAACATATTATCCCATTGTTTTCTAGCACATATTTTTTGTGGATGAAAAATCTGACATTAATTTATACTGTTGAAAGCAATTCAATTTTTTTTTCTCTTTTGGCAACTACTGTAGAATCGACTGTCTTTTCTCTATTGCATATTCTTTTCTTAAAAATATATATTTAATTGTTGGGGGGTAGGGGCTTCCATCTGCTGATTCATTCCCCAAATACCTATGGTGCTCAGGACTGGGCTAGGCCAAAGGCGGGAACCAGGAATTCCATCCAGGGCTCCCACAAGGATTTCAGGGAAACCAACATTTGAGCTATCCCTTCACACACAGGAAGCTAGAGTCAAAAGTCAAACCTGGACAGTGTGGTATTTGAATGTCTGCATCCCACAGGGTATTTTAAGCGCTGTGACATTCTGCTGCTGCCATATGCTCCTGTTTCGTTTGTTGAAGCATCAACTGGCTAGATGTACAGCTATGCCTCTGGAATCTAGTTTGTTAACATTAGCTGTGTCTGCTTTTCTGTAGCACACACCATTCTCACTCCTGTAGCTTTGCAGTAGATTTTGAAGCTGGGTAGTATTACTTTCAATTTCTTCTCAAGATTGCTTTAGCTACTTGGGGGGATCTTAGGAGGTTCTATAGGAATTTTTTCATGTGTATTTTGTATCCTTTATCAGTTCTACCTAATTTTTTTCCAGTCAAGTCTTTGTGGTTTCCTATATAGAAAACCTTTACAGAGATAACTCACTCCTTCCTTTCCTGTTCGGATGCCTTTTATTAATTCATTTATTTTTACTTGTTTATTTGTTCTGACGAGAATGTCCAGTTGTGTGTTACACAGCGGCAGTGACAATGGCCATGATTGTCCAGTTTCTGATCTTGGTGGACGAGCGGTCCACTCCTCCCTGAATCTGATCCCTGCTGGGGTTTACAAGATGTGGCCTGTATTGTCTGAGATCCACTCATTCTCTGCCTCATTTGCCAAGTGTCTTTTTTATGAACGAATGCTGCATTTCATCAAATGAAATGTGTCTATGAGACACTCACATAGTTTTTTAATTAATGTGCCACATCACCTTTGTTGTTTGTGTGTGTGTGTGTGGTGAAGCATCCTTGTGTACCTTGCATCAATTTTGTTTCTTCAATTCTTGTTGGTTGAGGATTTCTGTATCTGTATTCATCAGAGACTGCAATTTCCCATGGGAGCCTCATCTGATTTGCCATCAGATTCATGCTGGTCTCAAAGGCACTCATTCTTCTATGTTTCTGATTGCTTCCTCTTTGGAAGCTTGTAGCAAACTGTCTATTCCTGTCATCAAAAAGTCACCATACTGTGTCCTTGTAAGAGTTTTTGAGTTAATGTGCGCTGCATTTCGCAGGTCATCGCAATCTGCAACTTTATATATTTATTGGAAAGTTTATTTTATCATTCCTTTATTTTGTATTCTTTGTTTCTTTTGTTAACTAGGTTAGGAATTTCTATTACAAAGAGATTTTTCTGGCAACCAGCTCGATGCTGTAGTGATTAAGGTCCTCGCCTTGAACGCCTGGGATCCCGTATGGGCGCCAGTTCTAATCCCGGCAGCCCGGCTTCCCATCCAGCTCCCTGCCTGTGGCCTGGGAAAGCAGTCGAGGATGGCCTAAAGCTTTGGGACCCTGCACCCGCGCGGGAGGCCCAAAGAGGCTCCTGGCTTCGGATTGGCTCAGCTCCAGCCATTGCGGCCGCTTGGGGAGTGAATCATTAGACGGAAGATTTTCCTCTCTTTCTCTCCTCTCTGTATATCTGCCTTTCCAATAAAAATAAAATAAATCTTTAAAAAAATTTTAAAAAGAGATTTTTCTGGCTCTAACCTGTTTTAATTTTGATTTTACATTTTCTTTCTCTGTTCTTTTTTTAAACTCCTTTTATTATGATTTTATGATACATTTCCATTGACCCTGGGATTTCCCTTATCCCCTCCCCAATTCCCTTCCCTCTCACTGAGGTCCCCTCTATCATGACTATAGTTCTTCATTCAGTCATATGCCCATCATGGCGGGCATGCACAATGGCAGAGACTCTCTTTTCTTTCAGCTGGTCGATCTCTCAGCGTCCGAGTTCACATTTTGGCTGCTCCCATTCTTCACTTAAGGATCATCAAAATCTGTGTTTTTCTTTCCTGGGTTTTCTCTCGCTTATGTCCTTTTTAATAGCAGTTGCTACTGCCTCTGCTTCTAAACTGGCCAGATGTGTTGCCTGCTGTCATCTCATTAAAGACATGAGCTTCACTTCTTTTCATATCAGGGGCCTCTACTTAGTATTCTTCCCGGGTTCTTGACCATCTGTTTGTCGAGTGTGGTACCTCTTTTTCACACTGTCTGTTTTACCCAGGTACTTTGTGATGGTGATTGTTTGTGACTGAGAACCCGGCCTAGGTCTTCGTGGATACATTTCTCAGCCCAGAAGCCTCTTCGGGCTTCGGAGCTGTGTTGCCAAGCAGCTTTTCTTGAAAAGAGAGCCCTGCTATGTCTCAGCAACCGCCAAGGGTGCAGTGTTATGTGCTGCCATGTCCTCCTTGTGAGCAGGAGCAAGCGCTCCTCAAATCCCAGTGTGTTGTGCCTGTTGGCCCTGAGCTCAGACAGGCCCTGGGCTGCTCTTACCGCAGTCCCCTTGTCTGGAACAGTGCTTGACTCAGGTCTTGGGTCTTTGTCGACTGGATCGCATCTCCTTTCTTCCAGCTGGGAATCCCACAGCACTTCCAGCTCACCAAGCATGCTCCTTCCATATTTAGCCTGCTTCTCCTAGCACTATTATACATTTATCAATTTTAAACGTTATATCCAGAGGTTGGCATCATGGCATAGCCATCTAAGCCTCTGCCCATATAGGTACTGGTTTGCATCCCAGCTGTTCCATTTCCAATCCACCTCCCTATTTGTGACCTGGGAAGGCAGCAGAGAATGTTTCAGGTACTTGGGTCCCAGTAACCACATGGGGGACCCAGAAGAAGCTCCTGGTTCTCCATTGTCCAAGGTCATTGCAGCCAACTGGGGAATGAACCAGCAGATGGAAGATCTTTTTCTCTCTCTGTCCACCCTTCTCTCTGTAACTCTGCCTTTCCAATAAAAATAAGAATAAATATTTTTCAAAGAAGTTATTTTTGATCATCAAGGACTTCAGGAAAGAAGTGGAAATAGGGTTCATGTTTATTCTGAGTATAGTGTCCAGTTCCCATATTGAAATGTGACACAGGCTTAAGTGTTGCAATAATGAGGTTTGTGCTTGGCGTGAGGAAAGGGTTCTGTAGAACATGCTGAGTGGGTGACAGATCCACAGAGGGATCTATGGGCCCTGGAAAGGGACCCTGGGAACAGAAAATGGTTCGCTGCTAATCCTAGTGCCATCCTGTGTAGCCCGACACATGAGCCAGCACAGATTGAAGAAATACTCTGGACAAGGGAGAAAACATGGTTTTCATCTCTGTACCGCAGACTAGGAAGGATCCCTGAGTTCTGGGCTGTGAGAAGCAGGGAAAGGCAGATGGGTATGTGTATGGGGTGGAGGCAATGAGCACAGACTCCCCCAGGAGCAGCAGTGAGCCCCAAGTTGGGTGACAGAACTTAAGGATGGCTTACCAGGAGATACAACTCAATGCACATGGATACACAACTGGCAGATGCTGGAAAAACAGATCTACCTTTGTGTTTACTCTGCAGGATAACTGATGGTAGAGAAATAAGACACCTTGCTGAGGACCACAGGGCAGTGCGAGGAAGGTCTGGAGCCTGTTCCCATTTCAAACCTGTGTTTTAGATCACCAGTTCAGGCTTTGGCTGGTGATTCCCTGGTGACAGCAGGAATGTGAGGGACCAAGAGCAACTTAAGGTAATACAGGATGCGGGATTTTCGACCCAGGCTGTATCTTGCACCTGTGCCTTAGAGACCTACCTGAAGAGGAGCAGCACAGCTTGAGGGAAGGTCTGGAAGTTGTTGTTCCGGTTGATTTCTGTGGTATCATTCAGGGCAATTTTGCCAAACACCTATCGGGGAGGACGAATAGGAAGTTGGTGACCCATGGACAGAGGGTCCTCCTATTTGACCACTGTTCCATGGTCTCAGCTGGGGATTGGTCGGGGAGGGGGGCGGACGGGTCAGTACAGGTGAAGTCCAAGGGGAACAGTCCTACAGAGCAACCTGGTAGGCACCTGCCACCCAATTGGCCTCTGACCCCAGCTCCTCACCCTGATGAGGGGCAGGGGAAAGGTGTCCTGAGCCCTTAGAAAAGTTCCCCGCAGCCCAAGGCAGCTGGGTGGGAGGGGGAATCTAGGGCTGTGAGCTGTGGCTGCTGCGGCAGGGTCCCTGCTTCCGGGCAGCACCCAGAGCTCGTAGCCTTTTCCCAACTGCCAAACCAACTCGATGTGTCCAAGTGTTCCTCCAGCTTGGGCTCCTGGCTTTGGAGTGCTTAACTTTTCCTCCAAATTCTAGGCCTCTTTCCTCCCTGGTCTTGCTAAAGCTACACTCCTTTTAGAAATGACCACCCTTGATTCTCAACAGATGCTGGCACCTGAGTCCCTGGGAGGCCTTCTGCACTGAACACACAGAGGGAGTCACCAAGGGTAGCTCAGGGCTGCTGTGGAGGGCAGCCAGGGGGAAGTTCTGGTGTGTTCACCTTGGAGACACAGCCAGAGTCCTGGAGAGGGGCTGGGAGCTCCAGGTGTGAGGCAGGAGAAGGTACCGTGGGAATGAGCAAGAACGGGCCCAGTGAACTGTGAATGCTCCGTGGGCTGGGCCTGGCTCTGTCCGCCTAGCCACTGGCTTGGCCACGATAGCATGGCTAGACAGTCATCTTCAAGGTCACCAAACCTGGCTAGAGCAGGGTATCTGGGCAGGCTCACTATTCAGGCTATTTCCTGAGAAGGGCCTGGGTCTCAGGAAGCATTTTCCTCCAGCAAGAGCAGCCTTAATCCTGGGGCCAAGGGAAGGAGGATCTGTGTTGCCTGCCCTACACTTGATCACTTGCCCCGCTACCTGGAGGAGGTGACCAACTGGTGGTGGATGGGGTGTTCCACCCTCAGATGGGACAGAGAGGGAGGTGTGGTTGGATACTGGAAGAGCAGGTGAGAGGCGTGGGGGCCCTGCTGGGTGGCCCTGCCTACCTGCATCCCGATCACAGCGTAGATGAAGAAGAGCATCACGATCAGCAGGGCCACGTAGGGCAGGGCCTGCAAGGAAGTGCATGGCATTGCTGTAAGGCCTTGGGGGACACAGGCCAGGTCCTCCCCCACCCCCCCGGAGAAGCACTGCACCCCCATCTCTGCAGCCAGTATGGCACAGAAGTCCTGGGGACTAGGAGGAGGCCTTGGCAATGGGCGGTGACCTCACATTTTGGCTTGGGTTTTAACCACCCCCCTGAGCAGCAACAGTGATCTGGGACAGGAAAAGAAGGCGTGTAGAGTAACTTGTGTGGGGAGAGCTCCTGTGTCTCTAAGGACAGGTGAGCAAGGAGAACGCGGTGGGGCTGCTCCTGGTGATGACACAGAGGGCAGCTTGCTTTTGCTCTGAGAGCTGCAGTGAGCCAGTGTTACTATTGTGGCAGGAAGACAGAACAAAGATGGAGCTCTGCCACCTGCTAGCACCAGGAGCTCAGGCATCCCTTGGGCTCCATCTCCTCCTCTGAGGAATGGGCATAGTAATAATTACCTCTCGGGAGTTAGCACTTAAACACTTCCAAGCTCATACAGTGCATAGTTGCAATGTCTCGCACCAATGTGGATTGCACTCAGCATAGTATCAGCCCAGTGGCTCAGATACATTTATCTCCCAGAGGCTTCACCACTTTAGGGGAAAGGTGTGGCGGCATGGGGTACCCTTGGTGTGAGAAAGTCCATTGTGCAGGTTCTCTGCTTAGCCAGTGCCCAGAGCCACTAGGGGGTACTGTGTGCCCAAGCAATGCTTTCTTGGTCACAGTGTCATTTCTTCTCCATAATCAAGTTTCCTCCTTTGGTCCATGACTCCACCTATGTCTTCTTTCCAGCCCAGGGAAATACTGGGGTAGGGGAGAGGGTGGAGGGGCGGGAAGGGCACGCTGAAGACAGAATCCTGGGGCTGAGCAGGCTGATTTTGGGAGGGGGAGGCTCAGCCTGGACACAGCCAGAAGGGCTGTGGGTTTGTGGTATATGGCCTGGATCAGAGGCTTCACTGGGCGTGGTGTGCTTTGGGGAGAGGCCCCATTGCAGGCACCTGCTGAATCCACAGCCACCCAACCTGAGCTGGCCAGGACAGAAGACAGTGTTGGTGAGTGTCACGTCCTGGGTGGGCAGTAGCCCTGCTACGGCTCCAGGCCAGGGAGGGAAGGCGCCATATTGAGAGGTTCGCACACTCAGCTTCTAGGAATTAGAGCTTTGCTTGTCTTTAATTTCAGACTTGCAAGCTGACCCCGACGCTGGCCAGGAGCAATCACTATTCTGCCTTCACAGGTGGAAATTGAGGAGCAAGCAAAGGGATTTACTGCACAGCTAAGTGTTCTTATGTCCTGTGCAGGGCCCTCCCTCCCTGGTGGGTCCTGAGGACCCAGGTAACCACAGATACAAGTGTGTGCAGAAGAAATGCTTACAGAACAGCCAGATTCTGAAAATGCTGGGTGTGAAGGGACCAGGGGGGCTATCCGGTAACCCCTGGGCTCATGTTTCTCATATCAGTTCCATACCACAAGCCACTCTATCCAGCCAATTACTGCAGAGACAGACAGTACCCTAGGAAGGCACAGGGAGGGGATCTAGGTGCTCTAGGAGCCTGGAGCTGATCTGTGCTTCTCATCTCATTAACAAGGAAAGCCAAGAAGTCGCCAAGTAGCACTGTCCCATAGCTACGAGTCAGGCCTGCAGTGTGGAACAGAGCTGGCTGCCCCAGGTAGGCGGGCAGGCTGGGTGTGGGCAGAGGGTGTGGCTACCTGGAAGGATTTGATGAAGGTCCACAACAATGTCCGGATGCCCTCCCCGCGGCTCAGCAGCTTGACCAGGCGCATGACCCGGAAGAGGCGGAAGAAGGTGATGGAGATACGGGAATTCTCCTCTGCGCTCTGGAATCCATGGGCAACAGGGTGCAGTTAACACGGCGAGGGGGAGGAAGGGGCCCTCGGGGTGGGGCAGGCAAAGCAGGGTGGGCTCAGCTGCACAAGACTCCCATCTGCATCCCTGGAGGCTAGAGGGCCACCTGGCAGGGTACACAGCCCAAGTGCATGGTCTCCACAGAGCCAGGCTGTGCCCAGGCCCCTGTGCTCATGGCCCTGCCTAGCCGTCTTCCCTTTCATCCGTAGTTCTGATGCCCTGGAAGGAGCACTGGCAGATTCCATAGGGACCTCCCAGACGCTTGAAGTCTCTGAGGCCTACAGCCAGCTGCCCTGCAGGAGGAAGCGGTCCAGCCTGGCAAGTCCAACATTACGGTACAGGACCAGACCCAACTCACAGGTTGGGCAGGTAGTGCCCCATCTTCTAGCAATGATGGAGACCACCTTGGCAGGAATCAGCTGCCCACTCAAGTCGGCCCCGCCTAGCTAGGAGGTGAGGGGAGAGAGGCTAGAGCTGGACTGAGGCCTGGGCTGCAAGCCTTGCCTTTTGAATAGGCTTCTTTCCTTCCACCCCCTCTCTGAAGGCCGCACATGACCCTGCAGGGTGGCAGCAAGGGAGAAGCAGCAGCAAGGAGGCAGCCCCCTGGTGTGGGTCCCACCTAGGGCATACCATCTCCTGCCAGGGAGTCCTGATAGACAGGCAAGGTGGCACTGGGGCTAAAGTTGGCAGAAAGGAGAACCATGAGGCATGGGTTACCCAAGGGATCATGGCCAAAAACTCATCCTCAGTGAAGCAGCCTAGGGGCTTGAGCACTGCCAACCTCTGCCTCCAGACCTGAGTGTACCATGTACTGATCCCACCCCAGCCCCACCTCTCACCCCCACCCAACCTTGTCCACCCTGGCAGGCTGAGCCACTGGTTCCCCTCCATTTCCTACCCCTGGAGCTAGTGCAGCTTGCCCAGCCCTACTGGTGCCTACCAGGAGAGAATGGACCCTTTGAGGTGCCTGTGCCTGTTCCTATCCTGTGTCTCCCTCGAGGGAGGCAGTGTCTCTGGGTCATTGTTGCAACCATTTTGGCCCTCCTGCTTCTCCGTTCACCTTTGCTCACACTCTGGTTGTCATGATCTCCAGAGCCATTCTTTCCTCTCGAGCCACACCTTGGTTGTTCACTTGCTCCTCTTTCTCCTAGTCAGGGAAGGGACCCCGTGAGGGAGGCAGGTTCCCCAGGGTGACATGGCCCTGTCCCCAATTCCCCCCTGCCTCCATGTTGGGGCTACCAGGGAGCCAGGGCACAGCCTTGGACTGGTGTCTCAGGAGAGGTCAAAGCCTTCCTCGTACGGGGCTGATTGAAAACATTCAGGATGATGTGTTTTGAAAACATCATTGAAGACCCTCATATTTCAAAAGCAGAGCTGCTTCCATTTCTCCTCGCGTTCCTGAATCCTGACAAGCAGAGGGAAGAGAGCCCTGTAGGCGTAGGGGTTCTGCCACCTGGACAGCCCCAGCTCTGGCTGTGTCCCCAAGAGAAGCAGGCAGCAGTGGCTGAGGGTGCTAGAACTCAGGTTTCAGTTCCACAATATTTGGGACAGGAGAGGAACAGGCTTCGGCAGTGAACTTGAGCTGCAGGGGTCATGGCTTGAGAACGGGCTATTGTGGAGACCTCTGGACCTGAAGAGGTCAAAATTACCACCGCCTAAAGCCAGGCTTGCAGGGTGAGCTCCGATGCTGCCCAAGTTCCCCCCATGGCTGCAGTTCCGGACCATGTCCCCAGGGGGAGCACAGCCATCTGGACATGCAGGTTTCTCCCCATTGACTGAGGCCTATGGCCTTGGGCACTGGGGTGGAGAAGCTGTAGGACAGCCTTCCCTGGCAGTCTTTTGGCCAATGACCTGTTGCACTGTCACATATCACCCACTCACCCAGTCCTGCTTGTGCTTAGGGAATTGAATCCCTGATCCTTCCAAGGACTACCTCCTAGGTCACTATGAAAAGTGTGATGCCAGCGGCTTCAGAGGAGGCTGCCCCTAAGGAGACCTCAAGGACACCTGCATGGCATCTTTCAGCTCCTGAATTAGGAGTGAGCCACTTGGCTCCCCTGCTTCCTGCCTGCCGCACAAAAATGGGCACAGCCTAATGGAACAACCTCCCTCCTGAGAAATCCTGGTCTGAACCTTCCCCAGCGGCCTTAAACACAGACTGCTTGGGAAGATGGCGGCTTCAGACATTGCTTAACAGGAGCCTAGCATCTGCCTCCCCCAGCCATGCAAACTCCCTCCCCACCTCTGCCCTGGTGTGGCTCTCTGAGGCACTCTCTTACAAATACCCCACATCAAATTAAGGCCGGAAGCTTTCACCGGCAGCATCTTCAGGATGTGGAACAGGAAATGGCTCTCGGGTCCAATTCTCTCCCAGTGGCTCACAGGATAGATAGTCAAGACCACAGTGAATTACCACCCCCAAGGACACTTGGGAGGGCTCAGTGACCACCACCCCACAAACGGCATTGTCACAGCTCGCACAAGACAGGCAGGCAAGGCACATGACAGCCACAGCACGGCGGCAACATGCATTGGGAGCCCGGCTGGGCTGAGAGACTCTGAGGCTGGGGTAAGAGGGGGGGTGCTCAGGGCAGGGGTGGGGGGCATGGCAGCTGGGCACATGATCTGGAGGGTCAGTCTTACCATAGAGGGAGAGCATTGGGTATGTTCAGCTGGCTTTAAAGAAAGGTAGACAGAGATAAGCTGTCATGAGTCCCGGTGAAGACACCCGGTCTTGTAGGTCGCTAACACAGGAGTCACACGGTGGCAGGAAAGGTTAAAGGAACAAGTGACAGCACACAGAAGCATGGGCCTGGTAGGGACCCAACCCCACCTGGGGCCCCATGTCAGCAGGCCTTACAGCTAGCAAGAGCCCCTAAGGCTTGCTCCTACCCATGGGTGTCTCTGGTGGTTAATCGCTTGTCCCTGTTCTAACTAAGCTGTGTGGATGGAGGTGTCTTTCATCAGCCTTGTGTTCTAAGGTAACCTGGAAGAGAGTATGCTTCCTTGCACTTGACCTCACTCCCAGCAGTGCTGGCTGATTGGTGGAGGCCCTGATGACCCCAAACTGCATCTCGACACGCATCTATGTAGCCATACCACGGACCTCAAGGGCAATGGCCTACTGGTTCAGGGGCAGATTGCAGTCTAGCTCTCACACAGGACCCTAAAGCAGAGTCTCCAGCCCCGATCTGGCAGGATCTGCTTCTCAAAGTTTAAGGCTCAGGTGAGGGCTGCTCTTCCTTGGCTCCTGCTCGACGTGTGTGTAGAGTCTTGTCCACCAGCACCCAACAGTACATTTTTTTTTTTAACTCAAAATCATTGCACCTGGTTTGCAGTACACCAACACTGCAAAAGGTTATTGTCATGGAGCTCATTTTGGACAGGAGCCAAAGATATGGGCCTCAGGTGGGGACCCTGAGTTGACCCTCTCAACCTATAACACAGATGCCCACACATGGGGGTACAGCCCCACACAGCTCTCCACTTTCTGAGCTGGCATGATGCTTTTGCTTTTACCCTTAACCTTCGAACTGCTGCCTTCACATTTCTAGGGCATGGTCGAGGAAAGTTGTGGTGGCTTCTGGAAGCATGGAAAAGTGTACAAGCAGACATGTGCTTGCAGCCTTACAATGCTTCTCTGACCACAGATTTCTCAACTTCCTTTTTTATTGTTGTTGTTGCTATTTGTTTCCTTCCCGACATGGTCTGGGGTCCTGATTTGGGAATAGTGGGTTCTCCAGGGTAGGGCGAGGGGAGAGAAGGAAAGGGACACCCCTTTGGTCAGACACAGACCACTGTTTGTGATGTTTGAGGAGTGACTAGCAGCTGCACAGGCTCTGAGCCTGGAGGGCGCAGTGGGGGCGAGGGCACACGGACCTGGCTAGTGGCTAGACTGAACACAGACACGGACCCACGTAGACACACATACACACAGCAAATTTCTTGTCAGAACTCTGAAACCCTCTCCCACAGCTGTGAGTCACCCCTGAAGGCCAGGCCTGATACCCTCCTGTCCCTGGGGAGTCAATGGGTAAAGCGGCTGTATGCAACCCAAGCTTCAGGGAACAGGTTCTGGGTACTACATATCATGCCAGGGTGTCAGGCACAGTCCCAGCAGGTTGGGCTATTGGCCTATCCTTTAAATTCACCCCGATTTTTAAGAATCCTAGGGTCATTAGGGGCCAGTGCCAACCTAAATTGGACACACTGGGGAAAATTCAGACAATCATTTGGCGCACTCAGCTCTCATCTAATATCTGCAGTGTGCTTCACTTGAGACTTTTCTTAATAATTTCTCCTTAACCCATCTTTCTTTTTTTCTTACTGCTTTTAAATATTGTATGACCCCCCCCCATTTCAGATCGCATCTATTTAAACCATATTTCATTTGATTTCAAGATTCTGTTTTCAGTCTGTATTTCATCACTCCACCCATATGGATTTATTTAATAATCCTAACAGCAGCTCCTCAAAGAGGAGACCAGAGGTTGGGAGGACCACGAGGGCAGTGGGGAGGAAAGAGCAGGACTCCCCAGCTTTCCCTGTCTGTGCATGGACCCCTTCCACGGGGAACCTCCCTTGGGGGAGAATGCTGAGACCCCAGACACTTTCCCTTGAGCCTTAGGCCATGCTGCTTAGGCAGCACTCGCCACAGGCTGGGAGCCATATTCACAAGATCCAGGGTCTCACAGACAAATTACCATTCATCCTCAAAGCAGAGAGCACTTCCTGGGAGGGTGGGGACAACAGGGAGTATCCCAAGGCACAGTCCTCACCCTGCAGGAAACCCAGGGTGTTCAGGCATTGCAGAAGGAAAGCAAAGAACCTCAGCTGGGTGGTGGGCTGTGGGCAGTGAGCTTCCCGGGAGAGCAACTGTCATGCCCCAGGATAAGCAGGCAGCCAGGGAGGTGTGTGTGTGTGTGTATGTCCTGGGCAGCTCTCTCGGAAGGCCCAGCACAGGGCCTCAAGAGGCTCCCTGGCAATGGTTCTACACTGGGATCAGGATTCAGAATGGGCGGCCCAGTGTAGGTATGCCACAGATCCTGGAGGTCTCTCCTAGATGAGGAGACCCATGCTGTAACAAGGGGCAACAGAGTCCCTTGCCTCATGGGAACATTCTAGCTGTGTTTTATGTTCTCTTTCTCCTCTCAGTAGCACCAAGTAACATTTTGAGTGATTGCTTCTTTCAGATAAAACTGGGAATTTCAGATGAAACCCGCCTGTGTGTCCTAAAGTGTTGGCAGGTTTTGAGCATTTCAAGCTATTGGGACAATTCACTGAATTTGTTCATGCAGTTGGCATCCACTGAATGATGATATGGCATCCCCCTGATGATATGGGGGAGCTACAGGGAAAGGCAGCCGAAGTCAAATACATTTTCAGCTGTTAAGCTTTGTACGGCTGGACAAGGAGGCTCTTGGCCAGGAAGGATGCACCGGAAGCCAGCACACATCACTGGGACAGCCAGAGGCTGGAGTGCCATGGCCTTCCAGTAGAAGGGCTGAACAGCAAGGAGCAAAGTGGAGGCACCATTTGCAGTTGAGCACTGGTGTAGAGGTAGAACTGGATGGTGCGGGGATGTGCTGCCCAACAGAGGAGGTAGTACTGAAAGACCAGGACCAGACATGATGGGGAACAGGCAGGTCAGGAGGCAAAGACCAGGTCCCCTCCTCCTGGCTCCCATCACTTCTCTAGAGGGAAACTCATGCTGCAAGGATACAAGCCCTGATATTTCTTAAGATGAGACGCACAGCTGCCATTGCTTTCCCGGATCTGCCCTAGAGGGGGATTCGGCTGCAAGATGACTTGAGGAAAGGCACAGGGCCTGGGAGTTTGCCTTTTCACAATCCTGTCTTGCTCTTCCAGTCTTTTGTGCTAAATAATGGGAGGCTGCCAATTGCGACCAGCTTGTCTTACAAGAGACACAGTGGCCAGCTCCTGTGGCTGGAAGCAGCTTAAGCCACAGGAATCATTGTGTTATTTCCCTGTAACCCAATGGCTCCCAGGTGCCATCAAATGCCAGATGCACACTAAACAGGACAGATGACAGAAGTGACTGGATGCTTTTATTTTCTCCTAGGAAGGACAGCTACTACCCAGTCACTCAACCACACAAAAGAACAACAACAACACCGCAAAGAATAGATGAGCGCTAGATCAGGTTGGTGGTAGTGTCAGTGATATCAAAGAATTCCAAATGAAAGAGATCAGAAGGATAAATAAGACACACAGAGCAAGAGCAGGTAGGGACAGGGACTCCAAATGGAAACAAAGAGCAAATAATCAAGCCCAGGGGAGGACTCAGCCAGGAGTGGGCCATGGCACAGTTAAAGACAGCAGCAGCCCTACTCCTGGGGGCACTGTGAGCTGGCCGGAGCTTGGCCAGGGCACAGCTCTCCTGCTCACTCCTGGCTCACGCTATCCACCGGGTCCCTTGGCTGTGCTGAAGCCACACTGGCAGCAGCAGGCTGCTGAGCTTCACAGCTGAGTCTCGGACACTGACTCAGCACTACCAGCCCACCCTGCTTTGAGGACCAACCAAGGGGCATGGTAGGATGACCCCTCTCATTGATCTAGGAAAGGAGAGGGCTGGGTGCGAGTCTCAGAGGAGAGACCAAGTGAAGACAGTCGAGGCAAGTAGGATAGAGGTCAGAAGGGCCTGGGTACCTTAAGCTTGCCAGAGCTGCATTCACACTCTCAGGGCATCTGACACACCAAACGAAGAACCCAAATTCGAGACAGCCAGAGAAGTAGTTTCCCATGAACTTTTGGGGCCCAGGCTGCAGGACACTGCTCAAGGCAACAACTTTTCAGGAAAACTTTTTGTCTCAGACCCAGCAGCAAGCCTGGCTCTCTCCCCTTCCCCATCCCCAACAACCCTGCCTGTCCCTGGCACCATAGCTGCTGCCCATGCAGCAAGTCTATCCCCGAAGATGCCTCCTGATGGTCAGAAGTGGCATCTGGCTTCCAGGAATGAGTGTGGTTTTGCGTTGTGTCCACACAGGCAGCAGAACAAGGAGATATCAAAGCAAATCCCCCCTTCCCACACAGGTGACTCGTGGCTGAAGTCTTGCCCCTGCAACCTTGAATGCTGTTACCTTTACAGCAAGCACTATCTCCTCCTCCTTAAAGGCCAAGTCATTATTCGGAAGAGTAGCTGAGAACATCACTACCACTCTAGTGTGAATTAGTGTGTCAGGATAACATCCTTGTGAAACCATACAGCTTGTTGTTGTTGTTGGAGGGAGTTAGGGTGGTGCTAGGAAGGTGAGGAGAGACTAGAAGGTATTCTGAGGGCAACAGAGTAGGGTGAGGGCAGAGGTCAAGGATTGACTTCATCCACCCCTCTGCCTTGAGACCAGCAATCTTGACTGTATGTGCCAACCCTAGAAATAGCTCAGGCCACACCATCATCTCTACATAAGGGCAGGACAAGGCACTGACCGGAGCCCCTGCCTAAATACATGGGCATGACAGTCTGTGGCCAGGCACTGGGCTGGCCCTGCAATGGAGAAGCTAGGCAGGCAAGAAAGCCCCACTCTGCCTCTGGCCCTCTGTGTTCACCTGTCCTCTGGGCACCAGGCTCTACCACAAAGATGCAGGTTGGGCATGGAAGCCTCCACAATCATGTCCAGTCAAGTGTTCTTGGACGAATTTACTTTCCAACCCCATTTTCCCTGATCCTCCCTCGTTACACTTCAGGTACCTTCCAGCCCCTTCTCTGCTATGACTGGGGTAGGGAGGGGCAATTGATTTGACAAGGACAGACTGAATGTGTGCCAGGCCTACTGCCTGCCCTTCCTCTGGGTGAGAGATGTGGGCTGAGGATGGAATAGGGGTTGCCTGGTCCCCTTATCTCATTTCTCTCTCCTTATGTTTTCCCCTCCTCCCCCTCTCTTTGTTAAGCTGCAAATTGTGAACCAGGCAAGGTCAGTACACACTGCCCAGCACTTCCTTTGTGTGGATCCTGGATGTGCAGGCTGCTTTCCATCTGAGTGTCCTGAAGGCACTGTGGCAGCTTCAACAGACACATAAAAGGTAAGCTGAGAAGCCCTGCATGGTCACTTGTGTGGGCAAAAGGGTGGGGATCTGTGAGCAGTGGGAGCCATTGGCCCTTGTCCCTTGAAATTTCATGTAGATCCCAAATGGACCCAGCAAGTCAGTAGGGGTCAGCTCTTGTACATACATGCACTCAAACTCCAGATTTGTCACTTAACTGGTTGGATAACTATGGATGACTTGGGGCAGGTTCTACATCCTGGCTGAGCTTCAGTTTCCTCACTTGGACATGAGGTCCTCTGAGGACTGAATGTCATCATGGGTATGGCATCCTTGGTATGGTGCTTGCTCCATACTCTGATCTGCCAATGCCAATCTCTATCTCTCAATCTCTCTCCCTCTCTCTTATCCACTGGTTCACTCCCCAAAAGCAATGACTGGAGTGGGGTTGGATCAGGCCAAAGCCCACAACTGAGCATTCAATCTGATTCCCCAGAATGTCAGGAACTTAAGCACCTACCCATCACCTGCCAAATCCTTGGCTATGCACTAGCAGAGACTGAGCCAGGACTTAAATCCAGGTACTCAGACACAGGACATACTGAAGCACTGAGCCAATAGTCTTTACGATGCAATCCTTTTTCTCATTTTCTTTGTCCTCCTTTTCTCCGCACCCTCTGCCCTCATTCCTGATCAGTAAGGTCATGGCCAGCATCATCAGCATCATCATGCCCTAGCTTTATTGGCCAGCTCTGGTCACGTGTGTTGACCAGGTACTTTGCACCTGAGGACATCTTTCAGTTTTCCTCCTCTGAACGTGGCCCAGTGTTTTCTCCCCATAAAATCTCTGTGTCCCATAAGCCCTCTCCTTGCTCTTCCTCTCATGAGGATCTCTACCTGAGCCACACCAAAGCCAAAGAAGCTAATGGTCACAGGGTCTGGAACATTCCATAGCAGACCTGCCCAGCTCAGGTGCCTGGATTACCAGATGCTTCAGCCCCTCCCAGCTCCATGCATGCCCAAAAGAGCAGGAGATTCAGATCAGAGAGGTTAACTGCTCCCTGGCTCTGTAGGGCCAGAGCCAGAAGCATCTGCAAAGCTCCCCAGTTCACAGTATGAGAACATCTATGTGCATGATCCAAGGATCATGCCTCTGAGCACTTTTATTTACTCAAAATATTATAACTAGAGCACGAGACAGTGCTGGGTGAAGCTCTTGGCCCCAGCACTCCGACGGGTAGGACCTTGAGGCACTGGAATTAAATTTTGATGCCTCAGTGGCTTTTAGATTCCATTGCAATCTTTCTTCTGCAACTGAGACCCAGAAAGGAGAAGGAGGTGGGTAGTTCTGGACTATGGCAACTGAGGTAGAACTCAGGCTTCAGGGGACCTCTAGAGACATGAGGGGAGCAGCTGTACAGAGGCATCTGCTAAAGTTAGCAGAAGTGGCCCAGAGCATCCTAGTGGCTGCTCTTTGAAGCTGAGGTCTCCGTGGTTCTCCCCTGGCCCTCCTTTCTGGCAGCAGAGCATTGAGTGCCAGCCAGGAGCAAGGGCAGGTACAAGTTCACCATCTTGTGTATCTCTGGGTGGACAAGCTTAGATGGAGCTCCTGCATCTCCAAATCCAGAAAAGCCCTGTCTACCCCCTGCCTTCCCTACCCCTCACTCCATCAAGCCTGTCCTTCCACTGCCTGGCCCTGGGAATGTCCTTCACACCCACCTCCAATCTGTCGGGAAGCGTCATTAGGGCTGCTGTCAAAAATGACCAGGACTCTAGCTGCTACTCACAACTTCTGTTACTACCCCTTCTCTCCTGGGTTGCCACCCTGGCCTTCTGCAGGCGTCCACCCTTGACTCCCAAGGCTAGCCAGCATGGGGGCATCTCATAACAGAACCTGTGTCGAGTTGACACTTGTCCAAGTCACCAGCGAATTCCCTTCCAGCTGGGAGCCAAAGGCCCAAGCCTGGCCTCCTGCTTCTCTGCTGTCCTTCCCTTCCCTGTCCCCTTCTTGTTTTGTCTGCCCTCTTGCCTGGGTAACTACCTCGAGCCTGCATCTGATCTGAGGCACCACTTGCACCAAGTACCTGCATCCCCTCCCCTGAATGATGATGCTTCCAAGGTACTTAGCAGCTCCGACAACTGCTTGCTGTCCTTTCTGAATCACTCTCCACTGGGGCTTTCCCCTGTAGAATTAATGCTCACAAGAGCAGGGCCCTCTGTTTGCCTAGTGTGTCTCAGGAGCACAAAACCATGCCTGACATGTAGAAGGTGAGACGAAGTACTATGACAGGGTTAGAGGCAGGGGCTGGTGATCCCTGGGATTGCAGTTTACCAAAAATAAAAGAAAGTAGCAAAGGAAAGCAGGGAAGGGGACATACGATGAACCATGGGGGTGGCAGTTAGCCCAGCAAATAGGGTGCCCAGGTCTGGTGCTAGAGTACCTAATACCCAGCTCTGATTGTGAATCCCATTGCCAGCTTCCTGCCAACACAGAACCTTGGAGGAAGCAGTGACAATCCCAATACTTGGGCCCCTGCCACCCATGTGAGACACCTGGCTGCCCTGGCCCTGTCCAACCCTGGCTGTTACAGGCAATTGGGCAATGAATCAGACAGGACATCTCTCTTTACTTCTGCTTCTTTGGTTAAATAAGTAACAATGTGGCAAGTGTGGTTCATACTTGTCGGGCAGTTAGGAGGAATAAAATGGAGGACTGGGGGTTGATTCCTGTAAGTTCAAGAATCAGAGGTAATAGGTTACAGGGATTCTGGATTTTGGACTCATGGACTCTGCGGAAGCGTCTCATGTGAATCCCTCTAAAGAACCCCAGGTGGGGTGTCAAGAGGACACCTAGAAAAGTTTGGGAAGGCTGGGAGCAGGACTCAGAGTCCCAAGGGACTGGGAAAGAAAACTTCTCCAGCTGCCTGGAAGTTGCTAATGACCTAGAAGTGGACCCAGTGGAGGCCTGGGACACTAGCTACGTGGGAGAGAAGTGCCTCTGGACAGCCTGTCTTGCTGTCAGTCACATGATTGCTCCTCACCAGGTCCTCAGACAACCATCCAGAGCCTCCATCTGGCATGGGATGAAGGGAGGCTGGGAGGGCAGGGGCTCAGGATCTCCAAGGACATACAAGGCCGTGATTTCTTTCTTGAAGGACAACATTTTCAGAAAGCCATCCCCAAGCCCTATGATTATATAAGATGGAAATTACAGGCAGCACAGCTTGAATAATTCCTGGGAGATGGGAAGAGGCCAAGAAGGACCTGTGGGACTCATGTTTACCAAAGGGTATTAGACAGAATTACAGACAGAGGCCTTCTGGCCCTGGGGCAAGGTAAGCTAACTGGAAGCTGAGACCCCCCAGCTCCATGGCAGGAGGGGCAGCATCTTCATCACCTCACTTCTAGCATCTGCAAATTGGGGATGCAATTTCTCCCCTGCCAGATTCATAAGGTAATTAAGACTTGGGGGGGTGGGGAGGGAATGAGAAAGTGAATTGCAAATAGAAAATATTACAGCAAGGCAGGCATTTGACAAAGCATTTTAGACTACTCTTGGGACACCAGCATCTCCTGGTGAAGATTTAAATCTCAATTCTGCTTTCCATTGCAACTTCCTGCTAATGCACATCTGGAAGAGCAGCAGGTCTAGAATCCAAGCTTTGGCATGTCCTGACCCTGGTTGTTGCCAGTACTGGGCAATGAGCCAGCAGATACAACAGATACCTCTCTGTGCCCAACCCAGTGGTTCAATTGGCTAATCCTCTATCTTCAAGTGCCAGGATCCCATGTGAGTGCCAATTCCTGTCCTGGTTGCTCCACTTGCAATCCATATTCCTGCTTGTTGCCTGAGAAGGCAGTGCAGGATAGCCCAAAGCCCTGGGACCCTGCACCCATGTGTCAGACCCAGAAGAAGCTCTGGGCTCCTGACTTCAGATCGGCTCAGCTCTGGCTGTTGTGGCCATTTGGGGAGTGAAACAGCAGATGGAACATCTTTCTCTCTGCCTCTCCTTTTCTCTGTAAAAAAAAATCTTTAAAAAAGAGAGCAAATTCTCTAGCTCTGCTTTATGAAATAATGAATAATTCATATATGAAATATGTAAGAATGTTTGATGATTTCAGTCTTCTCTTCCTATGCTTTCCCTCAAACCGTATTCTCCAACATTGCCACTTTTTCTGTAAAAATTCTCTGTTCTAGAAATTTTTATTTTGCTCTTTGTTTTTCTATTAAACATGCACATTACATGACAGAAAATGGTAGATGGAGAGTTACAGGCTGTGCCACCAGTGATAAGTGCCCTGGAGGACACTCTGGAATTGCAATGGATCCTTTGTCACCTGTGGTGGTGACCACTGTCCCCCTCCTGTAATCTCCTGCCCTGGGGGCACTGAGTCCCTCTATGCAGGTGTCCATGTGGCTCTGCACTGCTCTGTGTCAGAGGAAGCCTTCAGACCACACAGCTCACCACTGCTAATCCTTCCCCATTTCTGTTCCCACTCCCCAGAAACCCCTGTGCAGACTCTGCCTGGCCCCAGCCCTGAGCACAGAAACACTGGCCTTGAAAGCCCTGAGGTTGAGGGCAGCTTGGATACCAGGTAAGTCCACCTCAGCCTGCACAGCTGGGAGCCCTCTTAGGGAGCCAGGAGACTCAGAGACTTAGAACATCAGCAGGGAGACTGACTGCTGAATGATTTCAGGCCTGGCAGAGAAAGCCAAGAGAGAGGGTGCATACACACCACACCACACCACACCACACCACACCACACCACACCACACACACACACACACACACACACACACACACACACACACACACGACCAAGACAACCCTTCGAGACAGAGGGCTCTGAACCCGGAGCTACAGAGGGAGCAGGGCTGGGGGATAGATGCGAAGTGTGTCACCTCCCATAGTCCACCTGGTATCAGAAGGACAGGACTCGGGCTGATAACTGATGGGGGGGATAGCATCAAACAACAAGTGGAATGGGGGGGGGACACTGGGCTGGTGGGCAGTGACACCACAGTGGCAGGGGGACATGGGGTGGATCACCAGGGCCCTTTCCAACATCTTAGATCAAGACTTTCAAGCATCTTCTTTGAGCTGTTACTCAACAGTTCAATGCATCAAAGGTTTATGCAAACATCACCAGGTTTCTCTTTGCAAAAGAAAAATCAAGACAAACTAAACAACACATGGGAAAGACTAATCGCAAAAAGGCTTGCCTATAATAGAGAGAGATTTAAACATGCCAGGTAACAAAAAGACATGTACAGGATCTGCTGGGCACTGTATAGGAGGACACAGCTCTGAGCAGAAGGTGACAGGAGGCCTGGAATCCCAGTGGCCAGGCCAACCTTGGTCAGGCCAGGGATCCAGGAGCTGGGCTGTGAGGGGAGTCCAAGGACGCGAATTGATGGGGAGGGACCAGGCAGAGGTGGGCTCATGGGGCAGTGGGCGCTCACATAGCAGTTGGGTGGAAGAGGCCCATCTGGGAAAGCTCTTGGTAGGTCCCCCAACCTCAGCTCCTTCGCTCTTTCAGAGAAGGGAGTCATGGGCATGAAGTGGGCATGATGGGAACTACTGGCCTCTTCCCGATGCTGGTGTTACTGGAGGGGGGTGGGCTGCTGAGGTCAGATTGAAACCAAGCCCTGCACACAAGGTGAGGGCAACGGAGGAGGGGTCCCTGGGTGAGGGAGGCCCAAGGCTGACAGGGCAGAGGAGTTCCCAGCCTACGCCCAGGTGTTCTGTGTCCTGGGCACTCACTTCCTGGATGCAGTGGGGGATAAAAAGATAGGAACAGCGGTGGGGGTGGGGAGGGGAGAGGCAGGGAGTGGGTCCGAGGTGCAGGTCTTTAGGAGGGGTTTGAGTCCCATCCCAGCAGCCACCGAGTAACTGTAAACATCCCTCACTTTTCTCATCCAGCTGTATCCTCCCATACAGAATGACTCATGCCAGGCGGATTGTAACAGGGAGCCGGAGGGGAGGTAAGAAAAAGATGCAGCAATCAAACACAAAGAAGGAAAGGGAAGCCTAACACGTTCCAAATGAGAAAAACAAATCAAAATAAAGCAACAATAAAAATCTTCCAAACAAATTTTTTTTTAAAGAAATTAAAACGATGGAGTGAGAAGGAGAAAATATGATATGAAGGGGGGAACAAAAAAAGAAAGCAGGAGAGACAAATGAGTGTTAGAGCGAGCACGGCCAGTTAGGAGCAGACGCCGTGTACTTACGTGTACCTCGGTGATGGCTATATCAACAATGCTACCCACAACAATCAGGGCGTCAAATGTATTCCATGCATCACAGAAATAGTGCTGCATGGGGCAGAGAAGCCGAAGGGGAGAGAGAGACAGAGAGAGAGAGAGGAGAGAGAGAGAGAGAGAAGAGGGGGAAACAAAACCAACAACAAAGGAGAAAAACAAAACAAAAGGGAGGGGTGGGGGAAGAAAAAAAAAAGGCATGAAAGAAGGGAGAGAAGAGGAAAAAAATGAGAAAAGAAAGAGGTTACGTGGGCATATTACATCATCTCTTACCACTGTACACTTCTGGCGGCTCAAACCTGGGTCACCTGGTTTGTGCGGGGGTGGAGAGGACTGACAAAGGCTGGGTTAGTTCAGAGGTGGCGTGGGCCAGTGGCCGCCCTGGGTGGAGAGCGGCATGGGCCTCCCGTGCTGGCACCGCTGGCTCCCTGGGCTCAGCTCCGAGGACAGGTGGGGCAAAAAGAGGAGTGGTTCCCACTTTTTTCCCCCCTCAGGACGACGGCAGGTTCAATTTTTTTTTTAAAAAAAAAAGAAAGCATGACTGGAGGCGGGCCAAAGCAGGAAATTAAAAAAATAAATAAATCATAACAGGAGGGAAAGAGAGAGAGCGCAAGAGAGAGAGAGAGAGAAATGGAAGTGGAGGAGGAGGAGGAGGAGATTTCCTGGGGAGGGCAGAGTGATACTCACATTAGTCTCACTGAGAATGACGTCAATTATGCTGCCAATTACGATGAGGAAGTCAAAAACATTCCAGGGATCACTAAAGTAACCCTACACAAGGGAGGGGCAGGCAGGATGGGATTAAAAAGGAGTATTAGACAGACAGGAACAGAGCAATGTCATCGCAGAGTCACTGTCCGGACACCTCGGCGTGGTGCCTCCAGCTCTGCATGCCCTTGTGGTGGCCAGGGAGCCTGGGAGGGAGGCCGGGCTGGTGTCCAACCTGGCTGGTCCCCAATCCTGCCTTCCCTTGCTCATTGACTCAGCCCACTCACCACTGCCTACCACAGAGGTGCCTTCCTCATCCCAGCCTGGCCAGCACAGGGCCAAATCTTTCAGTCTGCAATGGGCATCCCCTCGCCCCCTCCTGCAGCCAGCCTTCTTCCATTAGAAGGGTCTGGCTGCAGGGAGGGGTTGCAGCATCGCATGCCCCTCCCCCCCCAAAAGAAGGGAACTGTTGTGGGCCTGTGAGTTCTACTGTGACAAAATTCACAGTGGTGGCAGCTGGGTTATCTAGGTTCACATGGCTAGCTCAAGAGGTCAGAGGGGTAGGGTCATGACAAAACCATCTGCCCTTAGCCCAGCAGGCCATCCCTCTTCCTGCACTGGACATGCCCAGGGTCTCAGGAGGGCATATCTGCCTGGCAAAGGCTTCAGCAACTGAGAACAGAAGGGGCTGTCATTTTTGACATCCGGGCATCTTAGGAGATGCATCTTAATGTCGGATCAACCTGGGATGCCAACACCACTCCCAGGGAACAATGCTGTCATTGAAGAGTCCTGAAGACAGGTTTGTTAACAGCATTCTGGGGACAGGGTGTGGGGACCCTAGCTTCTCTGGGAGGCAAAGAGTGTCATGGTACTGACAGGGGTGGGAGTAGGAATATTCTGGCCCAGAAGGGAAACACCCTGCACCCGCCCCTTTGCCCTACTGATTTGGATTTTCAGTGAAATCCTTGGCTTAAGTAGCTAGACGGCAGGTGTACAAGCATGAGGCTGCCCCAGGGGCCTAGTGAGAGAGGTTGTGAGACCTAGTGGGCATGTCACACAGCTCAGGGAGTCCCAGGGACAGGACCAAGCCTGTCTGCCCGCACCAGATGTCCTCCTACCTCTTAAGAAAGGACATTTCCTCCTAAGGAATGTTCCACAAAGGGGACAGGCCACCTCAGTGGGAGCCTGAAGGGTGCCATGAGAAGTCCCCAGATGTCCCCAGTCCCAGCACTCTGGAATGCTGCCAGTGCTCCCTGTCCAGGGTTTACTCACAGCAGCCAGGCCTCTGCATTCTGCTATTTCCTCTTGGCTCTCCCCAGTACCCTCCCTGACCCACTTCCTAGCCATGCCCTCTTTCCGGCAGGACCACAAGACAAAAAATCTGCTCTGAGGCTATTACGCTTAGCACGGGAGGTCAAGTCCCAGGAAAAGGACCTTTCCATTCCCAAGTACTGCTGCCCAGAAAAACAGATGGCACCAAGGTGGTTGGAGGCGTGGGGGTGAGGGGGAGACGGAGCCTGGCTAGGATGTGCGTTAGGGGAGGGGTCAGCCTAAAGCTCCCTTGTTGGCTTTCCAGAGGGTTTTATCTGAATAACCCAGGGCCTGTGTGTCAGAGAGAGAGAGAGAGAGAGAGAGAGACAGACAGACAGAGAGACAGAGAAAGATCCCTCTCTCTAAGTAGAGTCGCATACTCTAGGCAAGATGCCAAGACATCACTCCTGGGGCCAAAGGAGAACCCCAAACTCTGGGGAAGGGAGGTAGAAAGAACACCAAAACCCCCAAAGGAACTAGAGATACGGGTATGTGTAGAAGACTGGATTTTGGAAAACACAGGGGACCTGTGTGCGGCTAGGAATCGGGAAAGAGGGAGAGGTGGAAGAGGACAGGGAAGAGCAGCACAGATACAGGAACAAGAGCAGGTTCCAGGAGGCTCAGCATCCGCCTAGGAAACATGGTAACTGAATGTTACTGGGGGTTGGGGGAGTGGGAAGGGAGGGCCGCGCAATAGGAGGGTGGGAGGAGTCCCAGTGTTCAAGAAAGGTGGGGGAGTCAGGGTATTTTAATCTGCCAGAGACCTGAAACAAAAGGAGTGAGTTGGTTGGGCTGCAACGCTTCTAGAGGAGAAAGGGCAGGAAAGGCAGAGCAGGTTAACCCCACTCCCACCCCCGTGCAGGGGAGAGGTGCCAGGCCAGAGAGACCCTGGCAGCCCCCCCTGGCTGTGAGGCCCCAGCCACCCTCTCTCCAGGATGTCTTTGTGCCTGAGTACACAGCAGGTGTCTCCTCGACCACAGCCTCCCAGTCACAGCTCCACATGAGCTGGCCATGGGCTGGGCTGGGCTCTATGGAGGAGGCATGCCTAAGAGCTGTGCTTTGAGAGCCTTCGGGCGGCCATTTCTGCTTCATGGCAAGCAGTGGGCTTTCCACCAGCTGTGAAATGTAAGCAGTTCCCTTATTGCCAAGGGTTCCTGGAAGCCTGCCTGGGTGGGACTGACTCAGGCACAGCTGGAACACAGCGGTGAGGCAGCACATCTGAGAGGGCAAGGCAGGGTCCCTGACCCCTCCACCCATCTTCCCGCCTCTCTGTCCCACTGAGCTCACCAGTCCTCTGAGCGGGACCAGCTCTGTGGGCTCCCATTCCCTTTGTCCCACTCCCATCCTCCCTACCATTTCAACAGCTTCTTCCTGCCTAGTCCACACCCCCACCCAGAGTGACAGACTGCCCAAGGAAGACAGCTGGATGGATCTTCCAGTGGCCAGGACCTGGGGGTGGGGCGCGGGGAGCGTGATTCCCCTACACTCTTCTGCAGTGAGAGGCCTTGGTGTCTCACACAGCCTTACCTGTTTTGCTCACCCCTTGATTTGCTATCAGGCAGCAGAAATTGGGGCTTATAGGTGCCACAGAGAAGGGAGAACGAACTCACACACTATTTTCCTTCTGGCATCAATGTGATCTAGAGCCTGACTGGTTCCCAAACAGCTGGAAAGGAAGGGATGCGGAAAGGATTTCCCTGGCTCTCTCTTACATGGCAAACCAAACCTCTCAACATCCACCTGCTGGGAGCCCAATGGTGGCCATCCTGTGGATGGGGCTTGTGGAGATTTCCTCTATTCAAACCCCCAGCTTCTGGGCATGAGTGCCCATGACCAGGCTCTGCTCTGTCCCTCCCAGGGGAGGTTTCTTGGAATCTGGGTACCAGCCGACAAGCAGCCCCTACATACTTGTCTGTTGGTGCTGACCCTTGCCAGGTCCCTTCTGCTGCTTGCTGCTGGAGCGACACTCCCTCCCAGGCATAGGTTGGGAAAATGCAGACCAAAGAGCACCGTCAATCATCTTTGGATGCCTGGCACATGCATAGGGACTTTGGAACATTTTTGCTTTGGGATCACCTATATGCCCTGAGTCAGCAGCCTCACCACAGGGACACAGCGAGGCAAAAGATGGTACAGAGGCTAAGGGTACGCTGTCCGGGGCACTCAGTTCAAATCTCATCTCTGCCACTCTCTAGGTGGGTGACCTTGAGCAAATGACTTGATCTCTCCATGCCTCGGTTTTCTCCCTTGGAAATCAAGATGAGCGAGAGTTTTGGTGAGAATTAAATGAAATCCTCCATACAAAGCATCTAGCGCTATGCTGATGTCCACTCTGCAAAAGCACTGACCACAATAGTCCTGGACCAGAGGCTGCCTGCCCCCTGCCTCATCAAGTCAGATTCAAAGGCTCAGTCCTGGATGTGGGACTAAGCAGAGGGGAAAGGCAGATCTACCCGTGTGCAAGGCTCTAGATCCCTGACCTTCGGTCTGCCTCCCTGAGAAATCTCAGCTTGCTGGGAGGAACCCACAGAGGGATCCCTCTTTCTGGGGAAAGAGGGAGCCCTGGAATGTGCTATGGTAGCCCTGGAAGAGACCTGAAAGGATGGAGGTTCAAGGTGAGGGAAAGCTGGTCACATGACAATGGAGCTATAACCCCAGCTCCCAGGGCAACTGGCAGGGCACAGATCGAAGCAGCCATAGGAGCAGACAAGGAAGGAAAGTGCTGTGTGGAAGGGTCATAACCGCATCTGGTATAAGAGGCAGAGGGGGAAAGAGAAATGGCTGTGTGAGATGGAGAGAAAGGGAGAAAGGCATGGAGGAAGAGGGCAGAAGCTGGGAGTAGCCCAGGGAGGTAATTTCCTGAGGTGGCACCCTGGGCCTCTGCAATGATACTGCTGCTCAGCTAGGGAGAGAGGCACCTGTTCAAGGAAACCTGAGGAGGGGCCCACAGCCCCTGGGGGCATGGTCTAAGGGAGGGATGAGGCAAAGATGGCATCCTGTCAACAGGTGACCCTGGGTTGGTACAGCTGGCCCAGGGGCCAAGTGGAGGGGATTGGGGGTATGGGCTCAGAGATGGGCGAGAGGCCCTGCCCATTTCTGGGAAACATTGGTCTTCCCTGGAGGGCTGGTATGGGGGGGGGGGTCCCAGATTGGGGAACTGCGATAGTGGGGGATGGTGGCATCGAGGGGACCAGGATCCAGCAGCTGTTGAGGCATACATGCAGGTGCCAGTGAAGGGCTGATCCCTGGATTATGGTGGGACACCTGGAAAGCAACAGCAGAAGTAGCGTGGGTTGTGTCACAGGAGATACCATTTTAGACAGCAGACATGGGAATGAGTGGCAGCTGACAGACACAGCAGCACACAATTCAATGTCTTCCTCCGCCAGGGCCCAGCCTGTGCTGTGCTAACACAGAAGCATCTTGGAGGCACATGAGGCACAGGCAACTAAGGGGTTGCCGGTAGAGCAGGGACTGGTGGCTGTCCGAGTGAGAGCAGTCCGCAAGGGTGGTGGCACACTGCTGGAAATGCTCATTTTCAACTGGACACCGTCTACTCCGGTTTCACTTTGGAGCTGGGCTTTTTCCTCTCCAGGAAGTTTTCAGTGTAACCACTCGCTCACACTTCATCCTGAACACTCAGAGGTACTTGAAACAATTGGGAAATTATGCAACCCCTGGAAGCTCAGCAGCAGAGGGAGAGGGGGTCTGTGCTAATCTTTTGGGAGGGGGGGGCTCGAGGAAATTTGGGGTAGCTTCCCACCCACCCATGCTGGACAGATGTGCCGATTCTACAAGGACCTCCTCCAGGATGCGGGTATTGGGTGGATACAGGGTGAGGTGAAATGGGCCATCACCCCAAGGCAGGTTGCTTTCATTTCAAGTCCACATGGCCCACAGCTCTTTGAAAAGGGAAAGGCAGATCTGATGGAGGGGGTGGGGGGTGCTGGAGAGAGGGACATGGGATGGAAAGAGACAAGGAGAAACTTGGACCCAAAGCAGCCTGCAATGAATTCCTTTGCAGTCCAACCCATGGAGGGGACACTGCAAACCCACAGCAGCCAGGTCTCTTTCTGTTGAACACCTTCATAGGTCTCGCAGTTCATTCTGTCCTCCGCTCCCCCTTGTCTCCAGGGGCTACTACTTGGCCAAGAAACAGGCCTGGTCCAGCTGAGAGAGAAAAGATGAAGATGGAGCGACCCACTGCTTCCACTTGCAGAGATGGAATGTGCAAGGGCCCTCATCCCCCCATGCCTTGGCTTCCTGACCTACAAAATGGGAGTGATCCTATTCCTTAGGTCCACACAGGAGAAAATCCCTCCGTGTGGGGCACACAGGAAGTACGTGTGCATGATGGTGGTGGGGTTTCTTTCTCCCCTGCCTCATCCCTATTTCTATCTCTCAAATATCTCTGCATTTAAATTTTGAGATCATCAGAAGGGAAGAAGGCAGGCAGCCAACTGGGAATGAAGCCCTGCGCCACCTTCTGGGTCTGTAAGGGCTGCTGAAAACTGTGTTCTTTTAGTCTGACATTGTTTACTGCCTCTCAAATTCTTCTGACCCCCCCACACCAGGCAGAGCTTGCACCATGCCCCCCAGGTTTGGGGATCCCCCTCTTCACTTCCCCATTCCACCTGCAGATGTGTTCCATTCTTTCCTGGTGACAAGGACAGAGCCAGGGAGTGCAAGGCACTCTCCCACTGGGCTTTTCCACACAGGATGAATAATTTGCCACATTAAATAATTACGCATAATAGCTAATACTACCCTTCCCACACGAAGGCTTTGTGCAAATCATATAATTATTTTTTATCATTCACGGTGACTTTACAGTTCTCAAACTCAGGCAGGAAAGAAAGCTGTCAGGATGTTGCATGGATATGTGAGTCCTGGAGTGCAAGCCACACTGGGGGGCCCTCCCCAGCCTGCCCATTTGTGCCTGTCTGTCCTTAGTACCCTGAGGGAAGGTCATAAATAAACAATAATCAGGGTGATGTCAACTTGCCAAGCAGGTGGCCAGTAGCAGGCAAGGGCTGGGAGGGCAGAAGGTGGCGCTGTGCTCCATTTCCAGATGCCTGCCTGCCTTCTCCTTCCCTTTTGAATATCCCAAAATTTAAATGCAGAGATATCTGAGAGATAGAAATAGGGACGAGGCAGGGAAAAAGAAAGAGAAGGGGAGAGAGAGAGAGAGAGACATGGAAGAAGAGTGGACCTAAAGGCATGTCATAGCTGGGCGGGCCAGGTCAAAGCCAGGAACTAACTGAGGAACTCAATCCCGGTCCCCCCACATGGGTACCAGGAACCTCTCAGTGTCTGCATTATCTGTGTGCCAGATTCAGCAGTGGAGCTGGGACTCGAACTCAGGTCCTTGTGTCTGGAATGCAGGCATTTCAACCAGTGACTTAACTCACTTCATCCCACTTGATCCAAGGGTTCCTGAACAGAGGGGCCTCTGCTCCAGCTTCTTCTGGGCCCAACCCCCTTGGTGGCCACCTGAGCCTCAGGGTCTGGGGTCCGTGCCTCCATCTGTTTCCCTTCCCTGTGGCCAGTAGGGGTCACTACTGAGAACCGAAAGTGTCCTGAGATGCTGGTCCTTGCTATTGGCCAGAGTACCCCCAGGCACACGGTACAGGCCAGTTTGAGTTTTGTTTTGTGTAGGCAACATGGGCAGAGCATCTATCAGGTACCAGGTGCAAGGTGCTATTTGGAAAGAGGTAAGAATGAATCGGGGATGGTCATGCTCTGACACCATCCAGGACAGAGCAGAACCCCTATGGTAACTCAGAGCGGTGGGGACAGGATCAGGCTGGGATGGCCTGGGAGACAGCATTGCTGCTGGACCTGGAAGGAGGTGCAGGGCTTTTATTACTCAGGGAATAGGAGGACTTAAGAGGGGAGAGGGATGGGCAGCTGGACCACAGAACACTGTGCATTTGAGCGTGGGGGGGCAGGGAGAGGCAACCTGTGGCATAGTGGCTTAAAATGCCATTTGAAACTCTGGCATCCATATCAGGACACGAATCTGAATCCTGGTCATTCTTTTCTTCTGAGGTGGCTCCCTGTTAATGCCTGAGATGACACAAGTACTTGGGAATCGGTCACCCATGTAGGAGATCCGGAAGGAGTGCCAAGCTCATGGGCAATGGCTGGCCAAGGTGTGGCTACTTGGGGAGTGAGGCAAGGCTTGGGAGCGCTCTCTCTCCTCTCTCTGTCCTCTACCTCTCAGATAAACAAGTAAATGGTTAAAAACAAAACAACCACACATATGTGCATTTCTTGTGAGTGTGCAGACGCTGAGAAGGGCTGGTGGCAGCTCCCCTGCATCCTGCAGCTGCATGGGAGACTTGGTGTGGGTTTCTGGCTCCCAGGCTAGTCTAGTAACTGTGGGCATTTGTGAAGCGAACCAGCAGATGGCAGCTCTGCCTAAGTCTCTTTCTGAAAATAGAATTTCCATGAACTCTAGCCTAGATTACCTGCTTGATTTCAAATCTTAAAAGTTCCTGTGATATTCTTATGTAAGCAAAAACAATTTTTTTTTTTAAAAAAGCTTTGTTCAATTACTTGAAAGTTAAAGCGAGAGAGAAAACAGGAAGGGAGGGAGATACAGAGAAGGACAGAGATATCCTCCATCTACTGACTTACCCAATGATTGACCACAAGAGTTGAGGTTAACTCAGGATAAAGCAAGGAGGCCAGACCCCATGTGGGTCTCCCATACGAATGACAGAGGCCCAAACACTTGAGCCATCTTATTATGTTTTCCAAGGGTGTTAGCAGGGAGATCAGAAACGGAACAGCTGGGGCTCAAAGTAGCACAGATATCACAAGTCCCAGCTTACCCTGCTATACCACAAAGCTGATTCACCTTGCACGAAATTTTTAAAAACAGATTATTTATTTATTTGTCAGGGTACAGTAACAGAGAAAAGGAGAAAGAAAGAGAGAGAGAGAGGCACAGATGTTCCATCTGCTGGTTCATTCTCCAAATGTCTGCCAATAATTGGGGCTAGGCCAGGTTAAAACCAGGGAACAGAAACTCAAGCCATTGGCCCATCATCTGCTGCCTCCCAGGCACATTAGCAGGCAGCTGGACCAGAGGCATGGACTAGCTGGGGTTCAACCAATACACTGCGCCATGAGAGGCAAGGGTCCCAAGCAGCAGCTTAACCTGCGGCATCACAACGCCTATCCCCACATGTCATCTTTAAACTCGTATATCCAAAACATCCCCCATCAACCTGGCTCCTTTCCATTTTTTCTCTATTTTGGTAAATGGTGGCACCTTTTGTCTACCCAGGCACCAGTCAGGAACCCTTGAGCCATCCCTGAGCTCTTGTCCTCATGCTCACATGCACAGTGCGTTTCCCCAATCTCCAGTTTTACTACTGTCACCTGCGAGCCTGGCCACACATTCCCAAATCCTATTTTCTCCCACAGCAGCATTCTCCATTACACATGGCTGGTTCATAGATGCAAAACAGATGACATGTCCCACCCACCCCTCCCCACCTGCTTTGTGCCCCAGCCCCTGTAGTCATCTTTTGGGGTATGCTTTCTTTCCTGGGGCCCTGAAGGGGCTACCTGCTCGGGCCTCTTCACCCCTTCTCCTTGCTGGCTACTTTGGACACCCAGGACAAGCTAAGTTTTTGCTCATCCCTCTTTTTCAGGCTCTGTGGGCTCAGCTTCCATGGCGGCTTTCCTGCCTTATGGAAAGTAGATGCCACTGCGCCCTCTGCTATGGTCCTCGCTGAACTGCACCTGCTGTGCTTCTGTGTGCCGTGTCTACTGTACTGAGCATCCTGAGAAGATGGTACCATGTGTCCGCACGTCACTGAGATGCTCCGTAATGTCCATGGAAGGAAAAGACAGACCCAGCCACCCTGGTGAGAAGCAGTCATTCAGGGACACATTTCAGTCCAGGGTGGTTTGGTGGAAAGCTGCCTCTCTAAACAGACACGGTGCAGAGGTTTCTGCAAGGCCCACAATCTCAGTGTTTTCTGACATTTGCATTTTGACTCTTTTCTTTTCTTTGGTCTCCAGTTGTAGAATTCTCAGACACCCAGGCATTGAACTTTCACTGGAGGATTCTTGTGGGACCCGGTGATGAATAGGGAAGATCTAAGGGGATCATCCATTTGATTTTTGTCTTTGCAACTTGCACATCTTTCTGCTGTAAGTGGATGTGTGTGTGTGTGTGTGTGTCACGGGGAATGTGCACATGTGTGGATACATGAGCATGTGTGTGTATTGTTTGCACATGTGTAGATACATGTGCAAACAATACACACACCTATTTGGTGAGTTCTCTTTTTCAGACAGCTGTCAATTCAGATTTAGCAAACAAACAAACAAACAAACAAACAAATCTATAGGGCCCAGCGGCGTGGCCTAGCAGCTAAAGTCCTCACCTTGAACGCATGGGGATCCCATATGGGTGCCGGTTCTAATCCCGGCAGCTCCACTTCCCATCCAGCTCCCTGCTTGTGGCCTGGGAAAGCAGTGGAGGATGGCCCAATGCTTTGAGACCCTGCACCCGTGTGGGAGACCTGGAGGAGTTTCCTGGTTCCTGGCTTTGGATCGTTGTAGCACCGGCCATTGCGCTCACTTGGGGAGTGAATCATCGGATGGAAGATCTTTTTCTCTGTCTCTCCTCCTCTCTGTATATCTGACTTTGTAATAAAAATAGTTAAAAAAATCTATGTCTGTGCCAATTCAGGAAAGCAAAGAGATCAAAGACAGCGGGTGACATGAGAGGACGAGGGGACAGCAGAAGCCTCAGAGGTGGGGGACACAGACATAAGAAATGCAATCAGCTCCATGGAGTTGTTACTAGGGAACAGCTCTCTGATTTTCCAATAGGGAAGAAATATTAAGGATCTACCAAAGGCACAGCAACGAGCAGCCTGCTCATACACCTTGTCTCAGTGAGGTGCACTGGAGAGCCTGGCTTTCGAATCACTAAAACTTGCATTAAAATCCTATTCTTGGGGCCCGGCGCGGTGGCGCAAGTGGTTAAAGGTCCTCGCCTTGCACGCCTGGGATCCCATATGGGCGCCGGTTCTAATCCCGGCAGCCCCGCTTCCCTTCCAGCTCCCTGCCTGTGGCCTGGGAAAGCAGTCGAGGACGGCCCAAAGCTTTGGGACCCTGCACCCACGTGGGAGACCCGGAAGAGGTTCCTGGTTCCTGGCTTTGGATCGGTGTAGCACCGGCCATTGTGCTCACTTGGGGAGTGAATTATTGTACAGAAGATCTTCTTCTCTGTCTCTCCTCTTTGTATATCCGCCTTTCCAATAAAAAAAAAATTAAAATAAAAATAAATCTTTAAAATCCTACTCTTGGTGCCAACATGGTGGATCAACAGGCCAGTCCTCCACTGTGCAGCACCAGCATTTCATTTGGACACTGGTTCTAGTTGTAGCTGCTCTACTTCCAATCCAGCACCCTTCTTATGGCTGGGGAAAGCAATGGAGGATGGCTCAGGTCCTTGGGACCCTGCACCCCGGGAAGGCTGCTGGCTTCTGGCTTATGCAATATTTGAGGAGTAAATCAGCCAGTGGAAGAGCTCTCTTTTGCACGTGCATTTTCTCTTTGTGTCTCTCCTTCTCTCTGGAAATTTGACTTTCAAATTAAAAAATAGATAAATATCTTTAAAAGCCCCAGGTATTTTTTTTTTAATTTACATTAAGTGACATTTGTTAAGGTTCTTGGAGCAAAGTGCAGTACATAAGAAACAAGATTGCCAATGTTTGGTTACAAACAATAAAACAGAAAAACCAGCTCTACAATCTGGTGTTAGTAACGTGTTACTAAGAATGTGTTACTAACCTTAGTCTTTCCTTGGCCTCTACTTGTCTTAGGCATTGAATGAGATAAAGATATTAAAGCCTACGTCCCATTTTCTGGCTCTTCATTGCACTTAAAGTATGTTGCTTCCTTTGCTAGGTTGTAGAAAAGGATACAAAGTCGGTTAAGGTATTTATCTGATAACTTCATTAAATTAGAAAATGAACACCAGCTGAACAATAGCTCTTCATAGTAAGATGGACGGTGAATTGGAGAGGCACAAAGAAGGGGAGAAATGCAGGGCAGTGTGATTTAGCGGCCATGAGGGATGCCCACACCCCACAACTGAGTCTTCTCTGCATTCCAGTTGGAATGCACACTGGGAAGTAGCAAGTGATGGTGCTAGTACTTAGGGTTCCTGCCATCTTTATGGGTGACCTGGATGGAGTTCCAGGTTTCTGACTTTGGTTGGTTTGGCCCAGCCATAGCTGTTGTGGGCATGTGCGGAAATAAGCCAGTGGAAATAAACAAGGTGATTGTCCGCTTATGTCTTTGTCTTTAAACAACAGTAATCAATCTAAATCACTCAAATCAAAATACTAAAGATAAAGCAAAGGCAGGGAGGCCTATTTAAATCAAACCCAGCTGCAACATCAAGTGCTCAAGACAATATGTGTTGAGTTACTGATAAACTTTAGTCCTAAGCAAAACTTTAGGCAAACACACAGACAAAAGGGTTCTTGAAATAAGTGAGATGAAATATGACAAGGTCTAGGGGACAGAGAAAAAGAGGAAATGGTGAAAACTCCGATGAAATTGTTAAAGTCCAGTGAAGACTGCATCAGTGACAGGAAGGAGCAAAGGATGGCTTTAGATGTTGGTAGCCTGGTTCTGCTGTGTCTTACACAAACCCACTACCAGGGTACATCAAGGTGAGCCTTGGCATTCTATGGGTGAAAGTGTGGCAAAAGACTGACGTAAGAGACAACAGAGAACTAGCATTAGAAAGCAATCCATTTAGAAGTGAATGCAGACCAAAAGAGCCCAAGATGGCCACAGGTGACATTCTACTGCGCTCTCGCTGGGTCAACTTCCCAAGCCTAGGGACGCAGCCGAGCTTCATCTGGACACAACTTGTCCCCACTCGTTAGTTGCTTTGTAAAGCTGACCTCACTCAAGGCTACGCCCAGTCTGTCAAGGCCAGCTGGCTGTTTGGAAACAGAGGCGTAGGAGGGTCAAGTCATGTGGTAGCTTCCTCAGCTCATCCATCTGCAGTTCCCTCAAGATGATGTTGTGATGGCATTTAGGCTACCTGCAACCTTCAAAATTCCAGGGCTGACTCTCTTGGTGGAGACTGGGGCCAGCAAAGAAATACGGAGAAATCTGGTGCAATGGTTAGGACACTACTTGGGATGCCCATATCAGAGTGCCTGGGTCTGAGTCATAGCCCTACTTATAATTCCAGCTTCTTGCTAGTGTGCTCTGCAGGGCAGTGGGTATGGTCCCAGTAGCTGGGTTCCTTCCAGCCACATGGGAGTACACGATGGCATTTCCAAGCTCCTAGCTTTGGCCTGGCTCAGCACCATGGAGGGAATAAATCAGATTTACTATCTCTACTTCCATCTCTTGGTTTTAAAGTTTTAAAAATGAATAAGAAAATAAAGAAATAAAGCTTCACAAAAATGATGTATCACCTCATGAAGAAGTGCCTGACTGGCTAAATCCCCTCAGAATGGGGAATGAGTGACGAGGGTTGCCGCTTCAGTCAGAGGTACCACCAGCAGACAACAGCACCTAACAGAAATCAAAACACGCTTCTAGAACATTCTCAGCCTCCTAAAAGGGGAGAGGGCTCTGATTTGTATCCTTTCTGCTGGTTGTCTCACACTCTACCACCCTCCCGGCGCTTTCCTGGGCTCTAAAGAGTCTGACAATATCTGGATCAGGCATGTGGCAGGTGGGGCTTCTACCCAGGGTAGACTGTGGCTCAAACCTGACAGACTCACACCTGCAGGCCCCTTTCTAGCCAGTCTGATTGTTGAACTGAAGAACTGGAAAGACCTCTGGCCCTAGTGTCTTTCTCATGCTGCTTTTGCAGGCAGCCCATCACCCAGGGTTTGGATGGCACGGGGCAGACCTCTCCCTGTGCCAAGCTTCTCTCACACATGCTCACATTTGCTTCTCCAGGGCAGATTTAACCTGTGTATCACATTAGGAGCATCTCCTGCACCATGTCCCCCTCTTGCCTCTGCTGGGGCAGCAATCACGTGCACGCTGACACCCTGACCTGGTTCCTAGCCAATCAAATGCTTTCCTCTTGCCTGAGTCAGACAAGAAAGGTTGCTATGTACTGGGAAGTGGAGCTGCCAGGGTGTGCTGTACCATAGTCCTTTTACTCTGTAAAGGAGAACCCTGACATTGGAAGCAGAGGGGTGGAACTCTACATCTGCACAGGGCAGGGTGTGGGTTCCCCGCTCCACCCTGCGCAGGACCCCCACTGACTAAAGGAAGTGAGCCACAGCCTGGGGCTGTGCAAGCAAAGCTGTTTGTGCAGGGAAATCTGGGAATGCAGAGTCTTGAAGGAAAGGAGCTTCTAGACATGGCAGAGCTGACAGGCTAGCAAATTGGCTCCTGCATTTCCTTGCTGAAACCAGGTTCTCTCTCTCTACACACTGCATGTGTAACCACTCTCCCCACAGCAGCCTTCCTTGGCCTTTCCGTGTGTGAACTCAGCCCCAGCCAAGCTCTTATTTGTCCCTTCTGCCAGGAGTCTGAGGGAGAAATGTTAGCAAGACCCTTGCATATGGATTATATCCTCACCTCAGCAAAGCCTGGGCCCACTTGTGTCACAGTTTATCCTCATCCTTAAGGGTTAAATTGATTTTTAAGAAAAACAGTATGCAAAGCAGAGTGAGTGCTCTAGAAGGCACTGGAAGCCACGGGACCTTCACCACTGCACTGGCCTTTGGATGAGATGGAGGCTGACTTCATGCATGCCAAGGCCAAGGCAGCAACACCTTCACTCAGGCTCACAGACTGCCAAGACACAGAGCAGACTTCCCTAGGCACAAGAACTGTAGGGTGTCCATCACTAAGAGGACCACCTGAATGCCTCCTGGCTCTTCCTGGAAAGTTCAGTAAAGACCAGAGCCATTGCTGTGGCCCCAATAAAAAAGAAATCACCAGGTCTGCATGAGGAAAGGGTTTGATGCAGATGCCAAGAGATGAAGAAACTGACAGTCAGGAGAGAAACTCAGGACAGGACATCACCTCATCCCATCAGAGGCAGAACATCACTGGATGTAGGATCAGCACCAAGAACAAGACAGACTATCTGACTTCATGCCATGGAAGCAGCTAGTTGAGCTGATAAACCAAGAGACAGACAGAGGATAGCAAGAAAGAAGTGAGGAGGGAGTGACATCTTCCCAGCTTAACAACCGCTGGCACCATGGTAGTGTGCTGGAAATTGAAGTCACTTAGACTAAATAAGGCCTAAGACTCACTTCCTCTGTTGTACTAGGGACATTTCAAGTGTTTCTTTGCCACAGGAATCAAATGCTGGTTCTGTAGATGGTACCTACAGAGTATGTTCCTTATGTTAGAATGTTCTAACAGCTGGTCCCAGGCCAGAAGCTTCACTTCATCTCCTAGGTTTGCAGTCCCTCTGAGTCCTGGTTGACCTTAACCCTATGAACATGAGCCCAAGGCTCTTATGTAAGCATGGGGGCAGCCAGGAGGGCAGATCAGTCTTTTCATTGGGGTTCTACTTGTCTATCTGGACTCGTCTCAGGCTGCAAGAGAGCTGACAGGTGAGGCCCAGGTGTTGGTCACAGACAGCCAGCAAGTGTCCTCCCCTGGAGAAGCTAAGGGATTGTGAGAACTGGCTACTCACTGATAGCCCAATAAGGGTGCCCCAGCCCCAAAGCAAGAAGTGGGTCTCAGAAGCAGCATTACTTGCTCTCCCATGCTCCCTGAGTCCTGAGAGTAGCCCACAAGGAGAAGGGCAGTTGAGATTGTCTATCTGGGGTGAACTCCTACCTTTCTGGGCATATGAGGCCAAGTTGTAGCCTTGCCTGCATCTCATGCTTTCTTCTCCCCCTTCTTCCCTTGTTATCCCTGATGAGGCACATTCAACAACAAACTCCAGGCAGCTAAGTGGCGCCATCACTCTTGCTGGCCCCCAAATCCACAGCTGCCTGGAGGCTCCACGGCTGGCATTGTTTCCTCGGATAGACTTCCACCACCACTCGTCTCCTATTGGTGCTTCATTTCCAGACCCTCTCCCTGTCCACGTTACTGGCTCTGCTGGTCAGAGCACAGGTTCAGTCTTGAAGGCCCAAAGGATTTGTTCTGTGATTCCTGCTCCTCACCTTGGGTAAGGATCAATTTGGAGTTTGGATTGGGACTGTATCGAAGGAGAAATACTATCTTACTGAGTCACCCAATTTATCCACATACTGTTCTTGATGTCTTAGCTTTTCTGAAATTCCTTTCTATATAATCTTACAATCTTCTCTGTATAGATCTTAAGTTACTTCCTGTTGGACTTATTCTTTTAAGCAGTAAATACTTTCTCTTAGGATTTATTTATGTTATTTGAAGGGCAGAGTTACACAGAGAGAGAGGGAGGGATGGAGAGAGATTGACCTTCCATCCATATATCTGCTTGTTCATTTCCTGAGTGGCATAAAAAAGAGAGCAATAGAAGGAAATTGGCCAACCAATTGGTCAAACAACCAACCAAGTGCTAAGACTGCAAGGACATAGAAGATCCAGGTAGTGATAACTTAAGTGACTTCTCCCTGACCCTTGTCAAGGTCAGTGTCCCCCATCCGTGTGTCTAATTGTGCTTTCAGAGCTAACTGTTCACTACAAGTCCACAGCTACCACCAATCATGCCAGCGGTGTGACCCAGGCAGGACAGAATCCTACTTACTAGGAGCTATGCCAGTTGTTAGGTAGTTCAGATCACTGCGGGGGCCCACTTGCTCTGCAGACAGGTTCAGTAAGATATTTCCATCAGAACTCCAGTGGTTTCTGGTTGGACTTTCTGTTTGAAGCTCTTCTTCCTCAGTCGAAGATGGTCTAGTGAGGATCCAGGGGACTGGCTCCCATTAATGCTCTTGTCAACCTCTCAGCCTTTTCTGGCCAATCAGACAGCAGCCTGCATTTCTCTATTGGGAGACGCCCCTTTACCCAAATTTACAGTAAAGAAGGATCCCTGTTTTCTTTCTCCTTGCAGCACAAATTGACACTGGCATGTGGGAAATGCAAACAGCCCCAGGATGGCTCTCTTCCTATTTTGAGGAAAAGTCTCTGATATTTTGCCTCTTCTTCTCATGATAGAAAACCAGAGAGTGAGGACACCAGGAGGCACTGTCTAGTTTAGGCCACCTCAACTGGCTGCTTCCCGGGAAACTAGCTTAGACCCAGGTAGTCTTGTAGACTGAGATTTCTGCAGCTGTCAATTGCCTGTGTTTCCTAGGGCAGGCGTCCCAATCCATCTTGCATGCTCATGAGCATGCATGATTCAGAAAGCCCATTGTGGGGTTCTGCAAGTGACCACAGGCATCTATCATCAGAAACATAACTGCGTCAAGCATGGGGTGACTCGAGGTTTCAAAATAGCCAAGTCATATGTCTGATGATGCCAGATGAAGTGCCAGTTTCCTACAGAGATGCTGTCATTTGGCACTGAAGCTCAACTTGGCAAGGAGTCTGCATGCCCAGGCTCACTGGGTCACTCTTCTGTGGGTGGTAAACCTGCCAGGATTCCTAGACTCTGGGACATGGAGTCTGGTGGTGCAGAGAGATGCACTACAGGCCTTCTAGAGGCAATTCGGTGCTCCTTGCTAGGTTGGGATCTGAAGTGGGACTAGTCATGGGAGGAAAAGTAAAAAAGGGCAATTTCTTTCTCTGGAAGAGGTATAGTAATGTCACTATCATCACCCACTGATATTTATTAGGAGTCTCATTCTCTAAAAGTTAGCCATGTTTCTAGGCCTGCTCTGAGCGAGGAAGACCCAGCATCGTAGAAACATCATTTGACTTATCTTCTAAATCAGTCAAAGGCTATTTCCTTTTCTCTCTCTCCCTTCCTGCTTCCCTCACTTTGAGACGACAGCCCTATGTGACCGCTTGACATTGAAAAGTGCTTACTAACAGCTTGCTATGGTGGAAAATGACATCAAGCATAAAGTCAAAGGTTCCAGCCTTAGTTCAGCCACTTAGTAGTTGCAGCATAGTTAACACTGGGCATTTAATTGCTGGTGCCTCACTTTCCTCGTCCCCACAGATGACAGCACGCATCTGATTATGGTAGGTGGAGGATTACATGCAGTGATGTGTGTGCCATATAGGGGACATTGTCACAACGCTGACTTCACATTCAAAGGCAGCTATGGAGATCTTGTTACAGAACACGGATCCAATGACCAAAGAGGACCCTCTCCTTTTCCTAGTTAATTCTGGAATGTAAAACTCTAAATACAAAACACACATCTAGCCACAGGCTCTTCCTTCTAACCTCTTGTTGACTTATGCTGCAGCTGGGAGAAACAGGAAAGAATGCCAAGAGAAGGTTCAGGGAGCTCCAGTGGATAACTACACAAGTCTCCTTGGAAACAACTCTTCTTTCCATTGCTCCCAGAGGGTACAGCAGCAACTTGGGGTAGCTGAGTTGCTGCTGGAACCTCCCTCTGAACCCTAGGTCAGTGATGTTGGTGACTCTGACTTGTCTGCAGAGATTGGAGGTGGAAGGCCCTGTTCACCCTGGTTGGTTTCTCTTAGAGCCAGGACGAGGAGAGTAGAGCTGGCTAGGAAGGGCATAGATCATCCCAAATGACAGATAATCCAACCTTGTTCTACTTTGCCCCGTTTAACTAATGGTTCTAATCTTCCCTCTCCTCCCTGGAGCAAAGAGAAGAAAACTTAAAGCACCTGCTCTTCCTATATGGAAAAGTATAAGGGACTGTGAGACAGGGAACTGGTGGTGCCTAGAGGCAGGAGCCCTAAATCTTGAGCATGTGCAGGCCTGGCTGAAGTTTTCCACGAGGTTTCACTTCAGAGCTAATACAAAGGGAGGAAGGCAGAGCAGAGACCTATGGAGGGTAGGCCTGGAGAGGTTTGGTTTGCCATTCTACGGGTATTGCTTCCTCTGTCTTATTGGCTGGGGAATAGGGCCAGAGACATGGTGGGAAATGGTAGGAGAAAGGCCATGATCTGCCTCTCTAGGGATCCTTGCTCAAGCAAGAATCCACTTCCCATGATGCCAGTCAAGGTTAGGACCACAAGTGAAATTTTCTTTCAATGAGTTGACCTGGCACATGAGAACCCCAATAGTATTCTTGAGGTTGGAACCTCTGCTGTGGGAGGAGGGATGTCTACCCTCATGACATTTCTCCCTCACTCTGCCTTTCTCGGTGCCTGCATTGCCACAGCCCTTTCTTATCAGCTTCCCTAGTGCCCGTGAACCAGAGGCCTACCTTGGGTTTGAAGGCAATAAGCTTCAGGATCATCTCCACAGTGAAGAGGCCAGTGAAGAGCATGTTGAGGATGTTCATGGCGATTTTAAACAGGCAGCTCTGGCCATAGTGCTGAGTGGAGAGGAAGGGAAGGAGCCATGAAAACCAGGCAGGGAGAGCCTTACTCCTTCTAGGGAGCTGTGCAATGTTCCTGGAGGCCTTCCTCTCAACACGGATATTCCTTGGACAGACCCCACCCCACAAAGGCCACACAGCTATCTGTGGGCAGCCATGGGGCAGGAGCCTCTGGCAAAAAAAAGCATGTACTTGCTTTTCCACCATCACTGGCAGCAGTGCAGTAGAGTTCCGTGTGCTTTCTTTGGTAGATTGTAAGGACTTTATGGAGGCTCCTGACACTCCCAAGAGTGCAGGGACCAGTTGACCAATCGAACAGAAGAAGAGAGAACCTCTTTGTCACCCATGCCCTCCCCATAATGCTGATTGAGCACAGCCTCTGTTCTCCCTTCCCACCACTTGGTCAACCCACAGTCTTATGGATTCAGAGAGCAGAGAAGGACTCTTGGCCTTTCTTGGGAGAAGAGGCGAGCTGTCCACTCTTTCTGCCTCTTGTGGCTATCAGAGAGGTAGCAGAGTGTGACTGTCATACAGCACTTTCAACGTTAGAGCCTCCCTCCCCAGCACAGTCCCATCACAGGCACCATGACAACAGACTGCCCCCAGGACTGACCTGCATGGCCAAGCAGATGGTGTTGAGCAGGATGAGGACGAACATCAGGTACTCAAAGTAGGTGGAGTTGACCACATACCACACTTTGTACTGGTGCTGGTTCTTGGGGATGTACCTCCGCAGGGGCCGGGCCTTGAGGGCGTATTCCACGCATTGCCGCTGAAAGGAGGCCGTGGAGGGGTAAGGTGGCAATGGAGAGACAGAGAGGGAGTTCTAAAGACATCTGCATGAGGGGAGAGGCGTAGCTGGGTCTGCCCGCCTCTGACAGTTGGAGAAGCAAGCTCTGGGAAATGTCTTGCTTTTCCATTTCTCCCTTAATCAAGACAGAGGCATTTCTAGTCAATGCTCTGTCTTTATATCACAGGAGGACATATTTCCTCATTTCCACCTGGTGATGGCTGGTTACTGCTCCGCAGGGAGCCAGCATTTGGGAGAGATGGACCTAACGAACATCTTCCCACTATTTCCTTATTTCTTTTTCTTCCAATATTTATTTGTATTTGAAAGGCAGAGTTACAGAGAGATGGAGACAGAGAGAGGGGGGATGATCTTTCCTCAGCTGATTCACTCCCAGATGGCTTCAATGCCAGAGCTGAGCCAATCTGAAGCCAGAAGTCAGAGGCTTCCTCTTAAAAGACCCGTATGATTGCAGGTACCCAAGGACTTGAGCTATCCTGCATTTGCTTTCCCAGGCAATAAGTGGGGAGTTGGGTCAGAAGTGAAGCAGCTGAGACATGAACCAGTACCCATAAGGGATGGGATGCTGGCACCACAGGTGGGGGCTTAGCCTGATATGCCAATGGCACCTGCCCATTGCCTTGATTTTTCTGTTCTGTCCTAAATCAACCTTCCATATGTGTTCATGTTCACAAGATCAGAAGACAAAGTTCACTGATAGAGAGGAACTCCTGGGTTAATTGATATTCTGGGGACTCCAGCAAAAGCCTGTTTTGTTTATCTGCACTGTACCTAGGTCCCTAAATCAGGATGTTGAGTATCACTGCCCCCTCCACAGCCAGTCCCCAAGCCTTACTCATTTTACCTTCTCCGACCTCCTCCCATCTGTACTGTCACTCACCTGACTTGGGCCAATCTCTTACCAACTCTTACCTACACTCTCTGATTGGCCTCTCTTTTCTGTCTTTCCATCCAAAGTCTACTGAGCCACTGGAAGGATGAGTCTTCACATGAGCTGGTGTCAAAGATCCAGCAGGGGGAGCTGTGCTCAGGGCACCACCCTCCATCCCCTACTCAGTCCTTACTCACAGATGGGGTTCTAGCTGTCCTGGCAACGCTTGCTGGTGGCAATCACAGCAACTGCACTTGCAGCTCATCTGGAGAGCTCCACTACTCCACTACTCAGCCATGGGCGTGGTCAGCCCTGGGCAAAGGCTGGGACAGAGACCAGTCTGCTGGGCCAGCTCCGGGTCCTCTACTCCCTCTTAAACCTCCTCCTGCGCCAATCCTCTTGTTTGATAAGTGACACAAAAGAGCAGTTTCCCAGAGCTCTTTGCTCCCTCACCTGCCAAGAGCTCTCACTCTCTCTTATTTCTCTCCTCTGAATTCTAACACCTGGTGCTTTCCAGCTTATTAATTTCCAGACAGGGCATAAGCCTATTTTGCAGTCTCCTTTGATAAAAGCTTCATGAGAATGTGTTACCCAATACAGTCCCTGTATCTGAGATGTGTGGCATTTCTTTGGCTTGGGTGCTGGCAGCCCTGTTCTGTTTGAGAAGAGCACAGGAGATCTTGACATCCACATGGACCTCCATCCAGACCGCAGCCCTGCCTCTCCTGATGGTTCATGAGCTGCAGGCCATGGCCACTGCTTACATGGGCCACATTTCCATCTGTCCCATCTCCCTTTGCTGCACCCTGGGGCGCTACCTGGTTCTTGTCCAGCTCACAGTTCTTGTACTCCTGCTCTCCCTGCTCCTGGAAGGTGACGATGACGAAACCCACGAAGATGTTCATCATGAAGAAGGCGATGATGATGATGTAGATGATGAAGAAGATGGAGATTTCCACACGGTAGTTGTAGATGGGGCCTTTGTCTTCCGTGTGGGAGTCGATGGAGCGGTACAGCAGCCTGCAGGAGCCCAAAGAGGGAGAGGCATAGGAACAGGGTCACCTCTGCACAATGACAGCTCCACTGAGCCCAGGGTCCCTGGGATGGCTCCAGCATGGGAGCCCCAGGCCCAGCCCTGCCACTTCCTGGCCTGGTGACCTTGGGAACATCACAGAACCTCTTTTAGCCTGAGATTCTTCATCTGTAAAATAGAGACAACAATCCTTGCCTTGTAGAGTAGCTGGCACACAAAACTATAAAGAACCGTAGCATGAGCCATGGACATCCACTTTAAATATGGAAAAGCTGGTAAATATTGAGACAGCTTTCCAAGCTGGCATGGACTCGGAGGATGTCAGAGAAAACATAAAATAAATCCAGCTGACAGCAAGTATCCATGGAGATAGAATTACTAACTTTGCTCACGAGCTTTGGATCATGCATCCAGGTTTGGTTTGATCCTTAGGTAGTTTACGTACTTGTGCCACTCAGCTGGGTCTGGGCATGTACCCGGTGAGGATGGTGATTCTGCAAGGGCAGGCAGTATCTCCTCACTTGCCTCTGTGCTTTGCACAGGACTTAGTTACTCTCTAGGGATGATCTGTATTTACTGTACAACAATGGCAATTCACGTAAAAGATCCCAGTGCTGCCTCTGACAGAAGTATTGCGATTTGGGGACTTTTTGATGTGAATTTCCTTAGAATCCATATGGGGGAAAGCAGGTGCCCATATGGAACTCCTGGTAGAAAAGCTGCCTGATGGAGGTGACACAGCAGCATCAAAGGCTTCCAGGCTGGCCAGGTGTGAAGGCACAGCCATGCAGAGAGCTGGGACTCCCAACTTTGACCATGTTTACTTTCTCCCATGAACACAGGCAAGGCTTCCTCTAAGGGGACTGGGGCAGAGTCTAATGAAGCCAAGACTCCTCTGATAGTCCTGCCATCTCCAAGTGCACACGGGGATCAAATAGGATGGCAATGGAGGGGGCCAAAACATGGAGAAATTCTTCCCAGCCTCTGTTCTCACATGCCATGACAGCAGTGATGGAGAGCTCAACACTGTGACTCATGCTGAGGTTAAGAGACAAAGCTAAGAGGAAAAAGACTTGATTTTTCCTAGAGTTCTTAAGTGCTCATATCTTATTAAAGAAAGACCTATGGGAGCATGGCAAGAAGGTTTGGGGGGAAATGTGAGGCTAAAAGGTCAGTTTACCGTGGTGTAAAAATACTTGAAATCCATGTGTTTTTTTATCAGGGTATGCATTTCCATGAACTTTCTGAAGGCTCCTTTATTACTCATGGATTTTAAATTTTTTTTACACCAACATAAACTTACCTTTTACCTCTTTCTCCACACAAACTTCAGCAGTGAGTGAGGTTCATAGGTTGTTGTACAAACACACTCCCAGGCCCTGGTGAGGTCACACGTGAGTATGAACTCAGCAAGTTAATGTGGAACAGGAACAAGACTTGGGGAATGATAGAAGACCCTCTCTTATCAGGCAGGTGGGCCTTGACTCACTCTGGCCACCCCTCAAAGGTGGAGACGGTGAAGAGGGCCATCATGGCTGCTAGGACATTGTCGAAGTCAAACTTGCTGTTCTCCCAGCTGCGGGGCTGGACGATGGGATGGTCAACCTCTCCATCTTTGTATGTGATGTAGTTACCCCTGAGAAAGAAGGAGAAAGTCAATTCTGAGGTCACTCAGCTCCCTTTGCACCTGAGCCACCAATGACTCCTGGCTTGTGGGGCAGGGTAGGATGGCACAGGCTTACACCTCATACTTTTAGCCACTGGAAACAACTTCAGTGGGCAGAACTTTATAGGGGAGATAACATACATTGCACATTATGTCAATGGGGCCAGATGACACAGGGGCAGAAGCTGTGCTGCTTCTGGGTTTGAGGGAGGAGGGCTGTCCCTGCTCTCAGGCCAAGGCCCTAGCTCCCCAGAGCTCACAGGTTTGGTGACAGCTGCCCTCCAGCTTGTACTCACTTGCATTCAGCTTCAGTTTGCTTGGAACTGTCTGAACAGGTGTAGAGCTTGCCCTGGAAGGCAGAGAACAGAGTGATTAGATGTCCATCCATCAACAAAGCAACCACAGAACAACTGGTGGGCGCAGCTTAGCCTAGCGCTGGGCTAGGGAGTGTAGGATCAAAACTTGCAGGTGAGGCATAATGTGGATGGGGAAGACAGAACCCAGAAAGGAAAGCAGCCAGAATGCTGCTGGAACTCAGCAAAGGGGAGCTCTACCCCTGACATTTGGACTTGCCAGAAAGGTCTTATGAGAAAGGAAGGAGAGGAGTTGGGCTTGGTGGTGTGGATTAGTGGGGAAGGGATTTATGCAAGTTTGCAGTACACAAAGGCAAGGGAGGGCAGGGTAAGATGTTTTGGGTGTGGGACCAGCAGGGCTAAATGGATGAAGGCAGAAATGAGCAGAAGCTAAATATAACCCTGGGTTGACAGGACTTGCTGGAAGTAGCAAGAGCTATCTAGACCAACCTGAAAGACCACATGGGAAGGCAAATGTGATGTGGCAGATAGTAAGGTGTTAAGGAAGTGACTGAATGAGGCTCTAGAGAAGGAAACGTCTCCCCTTTCTTGCCAGAAGGAAGGGCAGTGTGGAAGAAGGCAGGAGAGCAGAGAAGGTGATAGGCCTTTGGCCTGGTGGGCCTGTGCCCCACTATGGCTTCATCCTCCACTAGTCTAAGAAGCTTGGGTGGGGCTGTAGCACCTCTCTCAGTCTGATGGGGCCACATCCTCCTCCATGTGTCTGCCAGGTCCTTTTCCTGGAAACATGGACAGGAAGGGCAGGTGGCACACCATGAGTCAGAGCTGAGACTTTACCTTGAAGAGCTGGACTCCAATGCAGGCGAACATGAACTGCAAGAGCGTCGTGACAATCACGATGTTCCCAATGGTTCGGATGGCAACGAACACGCACTGAACCACGTGCTGTGGGGGGAACGAGGGGGGCCAGGGAAAGGGGTGTCACTTCAGGTAACACCTGCTGTCATGCCATGAGCCTCTCTGGGATGGTAGTACGGGCAACCCCTCTGCCACAAGTGGAAGAAGTCAGCTCAGAGAGGTGAAGCCACCTTCCCTGAGCAGTGAGGGGATGATGGAAGCCAGTGCAACAAAGTCCCCATGGGATTCTAGGTGACCAAAGCTCCGCTGCTAACTTCCCCTTGTTGGCGGTGGGAATACAGAGGACTCCTCCCCATGAGGGGACACAGGGTTTGTGTGGAGGTCTCCCCTTTGCAGTACCACTTAGGATACTGGGTTCTGAATGGCTGAGGTCATCTGCTCATTATAGACAAGGCCTTGTGATAGGAACAAAGCCCCCCTCACATGGCCGAACCCTGGCCTGCCTGGTGTCCATCTGCCAGAGCTTCCTGCTAGGCCTGTGCCTCTCACCTTCAGTCCCTTGGCCCTGTTGATGGCCCTCAGTGGTCTGAGCACTCGCAGAACCCGCAGGATCTTCACTACATTGATTGCGCTGGACCTTGGAGAGAGAAAAGCAGGGCAGCAGCTGAGCTTCTGGAAGAATGTGAGGAGGTGACATCTTGACAGGCTGGGCCCAGGCACACCTGACAAGGTGTGGAGTCTCTCAGGACTTACCCACCAGGGGCTCATTCTTGACTTCCCATTCTGGTCACAGAATGGGACAGTCCCCTTTGGAGCCCTGGGCTTGCCTGTGGATAGGCCATTCCTGTGGGTGAGTAAAAGCCATATTCCTTACTGGGATCAGGGAGAGGTCAGCCACGGTGTCAGAGGAAGAGGAGTTGGAACAAGGCAAGCCCGAATTCACACCCCAGCATCGCCATTAGCCAGCAGGTCAGCAGGGACACATAGACTGCCCTCCCTGAGCCATGCTGCTTCTTTATCTGTGAAATGGGGCAGCGACCAACTCTTAAAGCTGCTGTGAGAATGTAATGATAACTTTATGTGAGTCATTTGTAGTGGGCTTGGCACACTTGCAGATGTTTCAAAAAGTTTGTGGGAAAAGGGACAAACTTCATTGGTACAAAAATATTTTGTAAACCATGTAGTTTTTTTTTTTTAATTACTATCAACAGATTTGAAAGACAGTTACAGGCAGAGAGGGAGAGAAAGAGAGATCTTTTATTCACTGGTATAATCCAGAGAGGCTCATAAGAGCAAGGGCTAGGTCAAGCCCGAGCCAGGAGTCAGGAGTCAGGAGCCAGGAGCCAGGAGCCAGGAGCTTCATGTGGATTTCCCATATGGGAGGCAGGGGCCCAAGACACTTGTGTCATCCTCCACTGCTTTTCACAGACTATGAGCAGAGAGAGGGATGGATTGGAAGCGGAGCAGCCAGAATATAAACCATTTCCCATATGGAATGCCAAGGTCACAGGCAGCAATTTTATCTGCTGTGCCACAACAACAGCTCCTGATAATAGTTTTTAATAACAAAGATTTTCCATGAAATTTTTAAAAAGATTCTTTGCAAGCACGGACTTTAAAAAATTGCCAAAAAATAACCTGATCCTTTAATTTCATGTTCCATGAGCTGTCTGAAGTGCCCTTCTCTTATGGACTGAATCAATAGTGCTTTTGTATACGCCTGTTGAAGATCTCACGGTTGAAGACCATCAGAGCAATGGTCTTCCCTCTGGCCTTGTAGCTGAAGATGGCAGGTGTGGGGAGATTTATTTCTCCACATTCATTTCCTGGGAGTCACCTGGGACACTTCCATGTGGAATGCCCTCTGCATTTTGGCATTTTTAGGACTCCACAGTTCCTACTCAACAGATTCCACACAGCAGGGAGACCAAGGCCAAGACAAGAGTGTCTGGGAGCTTTAGGTACCTGCTGTCTTCCTCATTGGGAAGGAGGCAGGAGAGGCACATCTCCCGAGGCCCAGCAGCCATGTGCCCGGCTGGTTCCCAGAGCTGCTCGTTTAACCCATGAGGACTTATTAGCCACAGCAGGATAAGCAGCTTGAAGTCTATGGCAAGCTTTCCCTGTCAAGCACCTAGCTGAGCCATCTTCTGCAGTGTCCCTAGCGGCTGCCCTGCTTCCACACAGGAACCCAGAGAAGGTCTACTGGCTCAGTAAGTACCGATGATGTTCTTTCTGCAGTTGGGATGATGAGCTTGAAAGTGGATGGTTCAGAGGTCCTTTGTTCATGAGGCTTATTCTGAGATTCAAGGACACTCCTATCTGTCACTGTGTCCTTTCTCACAGAAGCCGTGGGACGTGGACAGTTTGCACTGAGTCACATGGAAGGAGCATAAAGCCAAAAGCAAGGAAACAGGTGGAAGAAGTCCCAGGTTAGGTGATGGAGGCAGGTTAGGTGGTCTAGCTCTGAAGGATTCCAGGAAGATGATTTAGGATGATAACATAACTGAAGATCACAGAAAAGGGTTTCACTTCCAAGGTCACAATCTCCACCCCCTCCTCAGTGACCCTGAAATTCCTCTTGGTGACAGATGCTAAAGTCCCCCTGGGACTTCAGCCTTTTTGTGCCTGTGGTAGAGGTGAGTCTACCTTGAGGAAGTCTCTTGAAGTCTTGAACATTTCCCCTCTCCAATATAATGATACCGCCACTTGCCTTGTCCTATCTCATGGAATTCATGCTCTTGTTTTGTTTTGATGGTGAGGTAAAAATGCAAAAAGTTAAAGTGCAGGAATAACACAGTAGTTCTTAGAATGAGGAACAAATTAGCGGTGCGATCTGAAAAAGGTTTGGCTGTGCAAGAATGTCACCTGGAGAGCTTATAAAACCCTCCAGCCCAGATACTCTACCTCTCTTCTCACACCTCTCTTTATCTCTCTCCCCCACTCTCTATCCTCCCCTCATATTTCTCTCTCCCCCCCACTCTCTCTCTCCTCCTCTCCTCTTCTCTCTCTCTCTCTCTCTCTCTCTCACACACACACACACACACACACACAAACACACACAGTCTTTGGACAACAAGGTAAAGGAGAGGGAGGAAGGATTCTAAGGTCAGAGAAGGTCATGACAATGGCAGCTTCCTGGCAGCCAAAGGACTTTGGGCACACAACCGAGCAGGTTGAAAGGCAATAGAGACACCAGTTTCTTTATAACCGGGTACAGCCCCGACAAAATGCAGCTATTTCAACAACAACCCCCAAAATGTCCTACCGTGAAGAGTGTGGGAAAAAAAAATAACGTGAACCAAGAGGTATGTTGTATCTCTCCAGAGGCCCTGGCACATCACATCATTAGCATGCTGTACTACCCTCAGAAAGGTCCCCGGAGTTGGGGATCCACTCTTAACTGCATGCCGCCATCTTGGGCTGTGTTGAGCCCTACTCACTGGATTCCGAAGGAGATGAGGGACACGCTGACCACCAGCAGGTCCAGGATGTTGAAATAGTTCCTGCAGAAGGAGCCCTTGTGCAGGAAGGCCCCATAGGCAGTCATCTGCAGGGGCAGAGAAAACAGCAGTGAGGGTGATGTGGCCCATGTTCCAGAGAGCCCCCTCACCCAACTGCCCTCCCACAACCTCCTCCAGAAGGGACCTGGACACTGCCTACGGGGATCAGGAAGGACTGACAGAGACATGATGTCAAGAACATGGCTCTTTAGCCACCATACTGTCACCAGGCCCCCAGCCCCAGCAGATCAGGCTGTAGTTCGCAGTCCTGTAATCAAAGCCCTTTCAAACAGCCCCTGTTGGCCTCTCTAGTTTCCCTCCGTCTTGTCCATCACACATCCACTGCTCCAGCCCTCTGGGGTCCTGTTCTCACAGTCCCTAGGCTCTTGTCCTTGCATGCCCGCTTTTCAACCTCCTTTCCAAATGCTCTTGCCCTCAGGGCCTGCTAGGGAGGGCCGGCGAGGGGGCACCCTGAAAGGTGAGGCAGCTTTTCTGAGCCGCCCAGCCCCATGTCCTAAGAAACCCTCAGTCTTTGAGAAAATAAGACCGTTGGTCATTCCAGTGCCCGGTGAGAAGTTTAACCAATAACTCTAATTATTGGCCCCCCTGTGATTCCTGAGTGCTGGAAAGCTAAGCCAATCTACTCTAATTCCTTGTTTGTGGCCCGCAGGAATGGTGTGTTCTGAAGGGTTAAGTGGTCCAGTGGATAGGAACCCATACAGCTGGGTCTGAACCCCTCCCATCAGTCTGGAGTAACATATTTCTTGGTACCTAATTCCTCACCTTAGAAGTGAGGCTGATATTGAGTGCCTCAATATCCACGTTGAAGGGTCACCAACTGAGTCATTACATGTAAAATATGGAACATTCTCCCACAGACAAATCTGTCGATGGGCCTGGGGTTTGAATTCTGGATTCTTCCCCTATCGGGCAAGTCTGGTGCCCACACTGGTCACGGGGCCACCATTCCCTGGCATCTTTGAGGCTCTTGCAACAAATAACATGGAAGCCCCTTGAAGAATCTGAAAAGGTGTTCACAGCAGGGCTGAGGACTAAGGCAAGACTTGGCCACTGTGACATCTTGCAGAGCACTTAGGATACTCAACAAATAGCCTTTCCCCTTGGGCTGCCGGGAGCTACAGGTGGTGCACACATCCGGGCAGGGAAAGGAGGAGGCTTGGCAAAGGCAATGGGAGGAAGTACCACTAGAGATGAGAATCTGGAGCTGCTGATGGTAGGAAAGCTGAGAGCGGTTTCTTCCTGGTCACATGGGAACATATTTATCTCTCTGGAATCAGAGCATGCCTAGTGCGGGGCATCTGCAGAGCAATTCAAAAGCTAAACACGGAGGGAAAGGGACCAAAATAGCTCTTGTAACCCAATTCTTTCTACTTATCTTTTGCGCCAGGGGGCCATAGGGGACTTGGGCACCTGTGTTCTGCAACAGTGCTTAGAAGTGGGTAGATTACATAAAAAGATGCAGAGGAAGAGAGCTGCCTTGTCAGGGGGCTCACTGTCCTATGTCTGCGACCCCAGAGTTAGCCTTCAGGAGGCTCCTGCAAAGACCACTCTAAGCCTGCAGAAGGCCAGACATCTACCTCCCCTAGCACTTCATTCTCAGCCTTAGAGGAGAAGATACTGGCCCCGAGCTCTCCTGACTCCTGACCTGGACTCTCTGAACAACCACAGAGCTCCAACAGAGCCTTGTCCATTCAGTATGGACATGGACATGTGGGGTTCAAGTGACCTACTTCTGTCCTTCTGTAGCCTAGGGGCTCTGTGGGGTCAGGGGGCCCTTGCATGAGACAGCACTTCAGAAAGCACATGCACATGTATGGGGGCAGGGTGAAGGACAGTATCCAGGCAGGCCCCAAGGTCGAGTGGCTATAGGAGGAAGAGCAAGCAAGTGCCGGGGAAACAGGGCATGCACTGAAACTCTTGGTGGCGTGCAGGGCAACAGAAGAAGCCAGGCTCAGAGTCCTCTTCCTTTGCTGTTTTTTTTCCCCCTGACTGTCATCCATGTAGTCCTAAAAATTTTGAGTTATCCCCCCCCAGAGGAAGCCTATTGGTGGGGTGTTTCCAGCCAACAGAGGGAATGGGGATGGGTTGTAGGCTCATAAGTGAAGAGGGCAGGGACATGCCCCCCTGTTCAGTCATGGGCAAGCACCATTTCTCTCCACAGCTCTTCTGGGTATTAGTGGCAACTTGTCCTTTGCATGTCCTTATATTGGCCATGACTCTACTTCTCTCTCCTCTACACCACAGTCTGGGCATGATGCTAACCAATGATGTGGTCTTAAAGCCTCTGAGTTTTAAGATCCAGCTTGTCCCAGATCCTTTAGTGGAAAGCCATTGTGATCCTGTGCAGTGTTACGAGGGCAGAGCCTTCCAGCCAGGCAGAGGGCCCTGGCAGGAAGAAGAGGCAGGGAGATGGCTTGCCATGACAACACTCACAATGAGACTTTCACCTCCACTTGCAGGAGAAATAGCACCACCAAGGCCCACAGGGCCCCAGGAACTGGCCTCAGCTCCACTTACTCTGGAAAAAAACTTGGCTGCCCTAAGGCTAAAGTCCAGGGAGTAAAGCAGCTCAGCCTGGGAAAGGGGTTCCCAACAATACAACTCAAGGTTCTGGGACCCAACCCAGATCTGTTCTCCCTGAGTTGGAAGGAAAAGTCCACACTACACTTTTAGTTTTTGCTGGAACAAAGGACAGAGGCTGGTAGAAGCTCCCTGCAAGCACCGTCTACTCAGTTTTGCAGCTGCCCCGACAGAAGTGTCATAGGGCCTGGGCTGGGCAGAACTTGAGCATTTTCCCAGAGCAGAAGGGTATATGGCTTGCAGTGACCCCAGGTGGGTGTGGACATCAGCTCATGCCAACCTCCAGGATGGGGGTGGGGTGAAGAAGGAGATCACGCTCCCAGAGCTGAGCCCTTGCAGGTATGTCTCCTCGGGCAAGGGCAGAGTCCAAACCTTGCTCTGAGAGAAGCATGTTTGACCAAGGTCTCACAAATGCAGCCTGGACCTCAGATGACCTGGCTTGGTCACATGTTGCTTTAGGAGCTCAGAGTTGGCCTAAGGACAGGACCAGCTGCCAGCGGGGCAGGGGCCTGGCTGTGTGAGCACCAGCTGGCACCTGCTTCTCACTTTACTCCCTTGCTGAGCTGGAAATACATTTTTCCCTCTGTCTGGTATAGGGCAAAAGGAATTATCACCAAACTTTTCAGTAGGTGATTGAGAAGTCAGAAGCTACCTGCTGTCACCTGCCGATAACCTCTGTGGGCAGACGAGCTCTAGATTTTGCCTGACTCTGGCTTAGGCCTGAGTCCTGAGGGAAGTGCCATGGTCATCCAAGAACACTAGTAAAACGACTCCTGGTTGCCCCCCCAAAGCAGTCCATTTGGGGGGATCATGCGGGCATTCCTTCTGGGTAAGAAGTCAGGAGACTTCTGAGTACAGCTGTGTCATGGAGAATTGGGGACAGTGAGAGCTCTTTGTGTGTGTGTGTGTGTGTGTGTGTGTGTGAGAGAGAGAGAGAGAGAGAGAGCTGTATGGTGTGTGAGTTCACATGCGTGAGCTCATGTGTGCATGCTCGTGTGTGTGTGTGAACTTGAGAGTGCATTGTGAGCTTGTGTGAGCATTAGCTATGTGAGCACGAGCGTGTATGAGAGCATTGTTGATGGCCACAGGGTCCAACCAGAGACACAACAGCATTAATGGCAGCTCCTTCAGCTTTCTGCTTCCTCCAGATCATGAACTGCCCCAGGGTGGCCAGAAAGGAAGCTCTCAAGGACACAGGTTTTGAGGACAACACAGACGGACAGGTGCGAACTCTTCCCATTGCAGGCTTGAGCGCAGGGAAAGAGAGGTTGAAGCAAACAGAATAGAACAGCGGGACACAAAGCAAGAGGTGAGCAGGAGGCGTGGCTCAGGTGGCTTTACCTTAAGGATAATTTCTAATGTAAATATACTAGTGAAGACATAGTCTGCATTGCCTAGGATCTGAAAAATAAGCAGAATCAGATTAGTGGCTGTGACCAAGACCCCAACATCAGCACCAGCGTGTGTGTTAGCCACAGGCAGCAGCAAGAGCAGAGAGGCCAAAGGAGAGAGCAGGTCATCAGGCTTTACCTTCAGGGCAATTTCAATGGTGAAAATGGTAGTAAAAACAATGTCAAAATAAAACAGAATCTGCAAAACAAAAATGAAACCAGGTAGGAGGGGTGGGGAGGGGGAGAAAGCAGAGCAGGAGAGGTCAATGGATGGGTCACCAGCAAAGGAACCCCACTTCAAAACAAGGCACCCCTCCTGTGCTGGGAGATGGACAGCTGGGGGCATGGGCTCCCAAGTGGGGCCTTTGAACGGCACAGTGTGGAGCCCCCAGACTCGTGAAGTTCCGGAGCAGGACTCAGTTGGTAGCAGGTCTCAATAGCCTCTGGCTGGATGCATGTTCATTTATCTGATTTGTTAAGAGACCCAACTCAGCCCACTGGGACTCTGTCAAGAGGGCGGGGTCGGGGACGGGGGTGGGAAGGTGCGTTATGCAGGTGGGGTAAATCCAGGTGGAGAATGGTCTATAAGACCTCAGGTGCTGGATCAGCATAATGACCAGCACCTCCAAGCTCAGTCAGACAGCTTTGGTCCCCCACTGGCTGCAGGACTATTGTGTGGGCCAATGGGGTCTGATCTAAGTCATGCCCATAGGCTGGGATCTGATAAAGCTCCCAGACTTTGAGTAAGACTCTGAGTCTTACTCCAGCCTTTACTGCTGTCCAGCAGGGCACTGGCCGGATCTCCAGATGCAGCTCTCCTCTACAGAAGACCCTCCAGAGGGTTCCTGGGGCTCTCCCTCCTCTCAGCTGGGTCCTCACACTGGCTTCTGGTCAGAACACATCAGGAACAGGGCAGGAAGCCAGTGGCCACACTGTTGTAAGTGTACAAAGAACCTGAGCTTCCTGGGAGAATATCCACAAAGCAGGGGCAGACCTGATCTTAAATGCTTCCCCAAGTGGCCCCAGGCATTCAGATGCCCACTCTCCTACTTGCTGGTGGCCCTAGGGTGTGTTTTCACCAAAACTTAAAGCCCTTAGAGTAATGCAGATGGTGGACCCGAATCGAGGATTTGAACCTGGACAATTTGGTGGGACAATGAAGTTAGCAACAAGAAGTGCTGGGAAAGGGGACACTACTGGGAGGAGGGCATGGGGAGCGTACATGGTTCCTGAAGGAGGTGTGCTGCACAGGGTCCTCGGCAGCCAGGGAGATGCTGCTGAGCAGGATGAAGAAGAGGATGAGGTTGGTGAAGATTGTGTCATTGACGATACGGTGGCACTGGAGGCGGAACCTGCCGGGAGAGAGAGAAGACAGAGCTGTCAGGACACACAGGCAGAGCTGCTCTCGGGGCCTCAAGAGCTGCTCCCCTCTGTTCTTTGCCTTGGCTTGTGTTTTGGGAGTAACCCCTAACTCTAACCCGAGTAACCTAACTGTATATCTGACATTTCATTGGAAAGTCAGATATACCGAGAAGAGGAGAAACAGAGAAAAAGATCTTCTGTCCACTGATTAACTCCACAAATGGACACAATGGCCAGAGCTTACCCAATCTGAAACTAGAGGCCAGGAAACTCCTCCAGGTCTCCCATGTGGGTGCAGGGTCCCAAGGCCTTGGGCCATTCTCTTCTGCTTTCCCAGCCCCAAAGCAGAGAGCTGGATGGGAAGCAGGGCAGCCAGGACATGAAATGGCACCCATATGGGATCCTGGCATGTGCAAAGTGAGGACTTTAGCAATGAGGCTACTGTGCTAGGCCCCGTAGCTGAAATCTTCTGGCCAACCCTAGCCCATCCCTGTGATGCACACCTCCATAGAACCCAGCTGGTCCCCAGGCCCTGGCAGAGCAGCAAACCCTCTTTGACCTTGGGAAGCATACTGTCTGAGACCCCTGCCTGAGAATCCACATGCTGCTGTGACATTAGCAGCTGGAACATGTTTGGGTACTTTCTTTTCTTTATTAATATAAAGAAAACCTACTTTAAGGCATTTACTTCTTTTTTTTATGCCCAGGGAACAACAGAGCTACCTGCAGGTGCCCATGCCAGGAGTCAGAGGAACGAACTCGCTGGCTATATGGTCTGCGGCCAGGTAAAAGTTTGGAACATGCAGTTCAATTCCACGTTTCAGGACTGATGCCAAGGACTGCCCATTGGACTTCTGCACACCAGTGCCCACTCCTTGTATGCCCCGGTGGCTTAGATACGTTCTCCCAATGACAACAGTGCAGGAGGGAGGGCTTGTCTAGACAAACGGCATGCAGTGTGGGAAGCCCAGGACTTGAACCCAGGCCTTCAGACTTCTGCTTCTGGCATTTCAGTTAAACAGGGAAGGGCAGTACTGCCTGAAGAGAGAAGCTAATAGCAACAATGCTGCCAGGAAAACAAGCATGGCTGTAGAGCCTGGGACTCTTAAGCTGAGCCAAGGGCTGTCTGGAAGAAAACCCCGCACCCAGTCCCAGTTCACATCATCAGAACTCCTACTAAAGAAGATGAAGTTCTGAGATCGCGAACTGGCCTGGTCCAGCGCTGTTGCAATCTTTGGGGGAATAAATACTGATGGATAATCTTCCCTTAACCACTCCTCCCTGTGTTTCTCCTTCTCTCTCTGTAACTCTGCTTTTCAGAAAAAAAAAAATCTTCGCTTTAAAAAAGAATTAAATGATTTGGGACCCCCCCCACAAAATAATGGAAATATCAGGTAGAATATAAAACAACCATATTTGACATCTTTAATGACATAAACATGAGAAAATATAATCATCAATAAAAGCTGATTTAGATAGTGATTCAAAGTTAAAAAGAGAATTATGAAACTGGAAGGCATAGCTGAGGAAATCACCCAGAATAATGAAAGCGAGAAGAGAGATAAAGACGTAAGAGATGGGGAAGACATGATGAGACAGTCTAACAGAATTAACTGGAGTGCCACAAGGAAAGATTAAAGAATTAAGGAGATCCACTATTTAAAGATCAGGGCTCAACATGTTCTATGGGAAAGAAATATGAATCCATCTACCAAGGAGATGTAAGATAAATGAAGAGATGCATGCCAGGGGATATGGTAATAAGCCTGTACCATATCAGAGCCAGCGGCATACAATAAAAGCAGGTAGACTGTTAACTGAGGAATTACTATTGGAGTCACAGACAATTTTACAGTAGAATAATTTTATACATAGCAAAGTGACCTCTGAAGAGCAAGAAAGCAATCATTAAGAGAAGCATGGTGGATTTTCCATAAAGGAATTAGAAAGAATTTCCAGAGAATGCACTTTAGGAAGAAAGAAAATATTTGCTGAAGAATGGGTTGGATTGCGCGTGCGCGCGCGCACACACACACACACACACACACACACACACACACACACACACACACGGTAAGGGAGCTGGTTTTGTGGCACCATTGTGAGGCCTGAATACCTTATAAAAAATGGCTTGCATTCTGGCTGCTCTACTTCCAATCCAACTCTATTCTTTAAAAAAAGGATCTATTTATTTTTATTGCAAAGTCAGATATATAGAGAGAGGAGGAGAGACAGGAAGATCTTCTGTCCGATGATTCACTCCCCAAGTGACTATAATGCCTCGTGCTTCACTGAGCCAAAGCCAGGAGCCAGGGGTCTCCCACACGGGTGCAGGTTTCCAAGATTTTGGGCCATCCTCTACTGCTTTCCAGGCTGCAAGCAGGGAGCTTGTTGGGAAGTGGAGCTGTCAGGATTAGAACTGGTGCCCATATGGGATCCCGGTACATTCAAGGCGAGGACTTTAGCCCCTAGGCCGCCACGCCAGGCCCAATCCAGCTCTATTCTAACGCTCTTGGGAAAGTGGCAAAAGATGGACCAAGTCTTTGGGGCCCTGCCACTTACATGGGAGACCTAGATGGAGGTACATGTTCTTGACTTCAGTCTAGTACAGTCCAGGCCATTGGGATCACATGGAGAATGAATGAACCAAGAAAGATTTCTCTTCACACCGCCCCCTATGGCCTAAATAGTAATAATGACAACATCTCACTTGTCCATTGACAAATAAAGGTTAGGACTGAAACACTAATCAGCAGTAACAGAAATAGGAAGAATTTGAGTCAAAATAGCCTGTGGTTCTGTCCAAAATGGGAGGTTAAGATACTGTCTAATTTTCCTAAGTTATGATATGAAGGTTGCTAAGTAACTTCAATAAGTTTATAACTATATACAAAATTAATACATATTTATAAATTTATAAAGTATAATTTTATAAGTTATAGTACTACGGTACTTTACTAAGTTTACAGTCTAATTTTATTAAGTTCAAAAGGCTAGTAACTATCAAGGAAAATCAAGCAAAAAGAAAAAAAAGCAGAGTTTGTACATTTCTAAAAATGGGGAGGAAAAATAAACACAGATTGTCTTATTCAGAATTCAGTACTCTCCCATAAACCAGCATCTGTTTATTCAAGTTGTGGATTTGGAAGAATCCCAATGCAGCATTCAGGGAAGACACAGGTATATCTGCTAGGCTTGTGTTATGGACAGAACACAGTCTCACTGTGGCCACCTTTCCCATGTACCTGTTGTTGGGGCTGAAGATGAAAAATGCACTGGCTTCCGGCATAGGCGCAGCCTTTTCCTTCAGGTGCAGCTCAGAGAGTGGCCGAGGGCGAGGGCCAACAGGCATCTCGGGCTCTTCCTCATCTTCTTCGCCTGCAGGTAAAACAGCAGTATTTGAAATGACTCCAGCTCTCCTTATATTTTTACCCCTCTGTCTCTAGAGAGACCCTCCCACTGGCAGGATGGAGACATCATTTATATCTCAGAAAACAGGGTTCCAGCCAGGGCAGATCTCCTTGTGTCTGCTGTGTTTTCACTGTGGGAGCATATCCCTGTTAGAAACGGGATTTCCTGGCCCATACACAACTATAGGGGGATGCAAATATGGTGACCGGCCTGTCATGGTTCACTCAGGACTATCCACCTTTCATATTAACATCACCACATCACAGGTACTCCCTCCTCCATCTTGGGGAGAGTGGGATGGTCAGTCATCCTGGCTGGAAGATCCAAGATGGACAATCAGGGCATGGTCAGGTGTTTATCCTCCATTCTGGCGGCAGGTAGAGGAAAGGTAAAGTCCAACTGACATGTGGACTCCCTGGAACCAACTCTATCTTAGAGAATACCAAGAATTTAAAACCACTACTTTCTTCACTTCTGAAACAACAACAAAAATCATGTAGGGATAATAGGACATCAATACTGCCCCTAACAGGCCCCTCATTCAAAGGCTGACCCCCCATTAAAGGAGCTCCTTAGTTCTCCATTTCAGTAGCAATATTCAATGAGAACCAATGTCAAACATGTATTCTTTTGCCTTCAAGTCTATTGCTCAAGTGCAGAAGCACCACCCATCTCATCATCTCAGGTATGCAGAAATGTTTAGAGGAGAGAAGGTGACAGCATGGGAGTTAAGAGTAGTGACTTTTGGGTCTGGCCTAGTGGCTAAAGTCCTTGCCTTGAATGCGCCAGAATCCCATATGGATGCTGGTTCTAATCCCAACAGCTCCACATCCGATCAAACTCCTTGCTTGTGGCCTGGGAAAGCATTTGATGATAGCCCAAAGCCTTGGGATCCTGCACCTGTGTGGGAGACCCAGAAGAAGCTCCTGGCTCCTGGCTCTTGGCTCCTGGTTTCAGATTGGCACAGCAAGAGGCATTACGGTCACTTGGGGAGTGAGGCATTGTGATCACTTGGGGAGTGAATTATTGGGCAGAAGATCATCCTCTCTGTCTTTCCTCCTCTCTGTATATCTGCCTTTCTGATAAAAATAAATAAATCTCTTTTGTTTCTAAAATAGTGACTTTCTAGCCAAATATATTGATCTTAATCACAATTCTTTTCTTTCTGGCTGAGTGGCTCCTGCGAGGAAGGAGGACCTGTGAAGACATAGGCAGACGCTGGAGGAAACCTGCACAGGCCAAGACTTGCCAGCAAGCCTAAGACACCAGGCAGAGGTCAATGTAGATTTTTCCCTAGAACTTTCCAGAAAGAGCACCCCGATTTTGAACTTCAGTGAGAGGATGCATTTCTGTTTCTAAGAGGTCCAACATGTGGCAAATGAAGCGCGAGAGAGCCCTTCCTTCGACTGATTCACTCCCCCAAATGCCTACCACAGGCAGGACTGGACCAGAGCAGTCAAGAGGCTAAAACTTAATCCAGGTCACCCACTTGGGTGGCAGGAACCCAAGTACTTGAAACATCCCTACTAACTCTCAGGATCTCCACTGGCAAGTAGTCAGCTGCTGCCAGGAGCCAAAGCTGGGAATCTGGCAATCTCACATAGGAGGTGGGTATCCCAAGTGGAGTCTTAACTGCAAGGCCAAATGCCCAGTATATGGCAATCTATGCTAGCCACCCCAGGGAACAAACCCACTCACTACGTGCTTTCATCTTTCCAACTTCTCTCTTATCATCAGAACCACTCCTCATCTTCCTCTCTGAAATAGAGCTTCTAAATAGTCCCCTTTATCTAGCTTTCCCTGAGCACCTGTACACCAGAGAATGACCATCTGTATACAAAGCTGCAGACATTTGATTTCTAGGGCACTGGATCCATCTATCTGTGTGCTAGAGGTCTGGGATGGAGAAGCTATGCCCAGAACACAGGAACCGTTATTTCTTGTTGCTGAGACTGAACTTCCATCTCCACTCCCTGCCCTCCTCCCCAAGGAAGAGGGTTTCGCCAAAGGAAAGTCAGGTGTAGACCAATCTGGCTTGAACAAGACAGTTCTGCAGAGTTCATCTTACAGAGCCAGCCACGCTTTCACACACTCCCTCCTTCTGGCTAAAACAAAGGCAAGTGGTGCAGGGTCAAAAGTGTGAGGTTTCTTCTCTTTACTGGCTCTGACAGAAAATTCCAGAAACATCCTCATTCTTCTTTCTCTCCAGCACCTAAGCTGTTAAAAACCCAGTAGGCCCAACTTGCAAAGTGGAGTCCAGCACTGCCACCTGGTTGTGCCACTGTCTTGCCTGAACCACTGCCTCGTCTTCTGCCTGCCCCAGTGCTGATTCTCACCATTGACTATCGACTATTGCTGGGGAACCCTGCTGACCCTAGACCACACCCCACCCAATTCTGCTCCTGGCTGCTCTCCCAGTTTCATCAGCTGGCTCTCTGCTTTTGTTCTCTCTGTCCCAGACTTTCTGGTTCTCTTTGGAGTCCTCCGCAGCCACAGCTCCCATCCAACATTCCACACCTGCTGGATCCCAACCGACATAGCTCTTTCCTCTGATTTCCTGAAATAATTGGGGTTCCAGCATAGAAGTCATGGTTGCTTAAGAATTCTTCACCAACCGCACAGTCAAAGCCACCCGTCCTGCTCAGACATCTTAGCATACATAGCCCTGGATTTTCTTCATCTTCACATCACCTGATACTATTACCTCTTTGACTGTTTTGCTTTCTGGCTTCTTAACTGTCTTCCCCACTGACCTTTCCCTGCCTGGCCCATCCAGATGCTTTATAAGCAGTCAGTACGTGAGCTTACTTCTCCATGACTGATGGCAGTGCCCATAATTTGGTTCCTGGGTGCTGAAAGTAGGATAGCCTCAATTATCTGTGGATCACTGATCTCAAAATAAAGGCACAGTGATGCCTGGGACCAAGAGAAATGAAGGCAAGGGTATGCAGGACGGAAGAAGACAGTCCGAAAAATCCTAAGAACCCTGCAGATTTAGTAGAGTGTGGGATTAGCTTTTTTTTTGTGTTCGGAAACACAAGGATTCCAAGAATCTGCATGGCCTACTGGGTTATGGGAGGCACATTTCCATGATGGCCACCATGGAGACCATGTTGTCATCATCAGTCATTTTTTGTTTTTGTCCTTGACATTCTTCTCTTTGATTTCATTAGAGCCACAAAGAAGAAAAAAGTCAAGAGTGCATTCCAAATAATAGAATTTGAAATGACTGTCCTAGATGCAAGAGCTCTGCCACACAGCCATGTAGGAGGGAGGAACCGGCTTGGGCCTGACTATGGCAGGGGGTAAGTGGCGGCTGTGAAGAGATGGTGGATCCATATCATCTCTCTGCTGTAAGCCAGGAAGCTGCATGTTGGAGACCCTGCCCACACGCTCAGGGATTTGCTGCATTAATGCCCTTTCCTGTTAACTTTAAACATATGCCTACGAGTTTAGCAGGAAGTCTCCACAGTCCCGCCTTAGCCACTGCTCACATTTTGCAGATCTTGTTCCATTTCTCTTTCCTGCTTCCATCCTTGAGCTGCTGAAGTATTCTAAAGTCAGACATTCAAACAAGAATCTGGGCACTTGAAAAGCAGAACTAGAATAAGCTTTTTATATCAACAAGATGAATAAAAACCATCCGCGGTCATGTATTTCCCAGTCCATATTCAATTTCCCCCATTTATTTCAAAAAATGTCACTTTAAGGTTTGTTCATTCAGCCAACACAACTTCTTCCCTACCTCTTGCAAAAGACTTTAAGACTTCAAAATACTCCCAACATGGACATATCTACCTGCTCACCTCTCTGTCTAAGCCTCAGGATGCCCAATCCTGTTACCTAATTAGCTCAGGGAACAGGGCGAGGGACCACGAGTGAGAGTGGGCGATCACAGAAGGAGCCTGTGTGTCCCTGTAAGAACTGCCAGAGGAGGAAGGCATCCCATCACTGCACCTGCTGACCAGCCTGGTCTACACACACACAGATACTTTGACCTTGTAAGGTTGACTCCAAGCTTTAGGTGACAACATCATCATCATTCATTCTGGGTAAGGCAAGAGAAAGCCTGGGGCTCAGATGGGATGTGAGACTTCTGAAAGCATGGCAAGTAAATCTCCAAGGAGAGTCAAAGACCTGGGACATTAAAATCCCATTCACATGTCAAAAAGAGGCAGGAGAAGACAAGGTCAGAGTGAACTCATTTTGCAGTAAGAGAGCTGTAAGTGCTTTGCCAGGTGGGATGTGGGGTGAGGGTGGTAGCCACCCCTGTACCCAGCTCTGCTTTCTAACTAAGAGTACAGGCAGACGTGAGAACATAGCAACACTTGCTATACTAGTAAAGTATACAAGTAAATAATGAGTTTAACCAACAGAGAATGTCAGGTGCCCTGTGGTACATAGAATCTAGCTTCCAAAGGACACAGCAGCCTTGCTCAGTTATCATCTTATCCAGCCTCGTATGAGCACTATAAAGAAACTATAAACAAACACAGAGACAGGAGACATTAGACAGTACCACATATCTGTACAAAGAAACTGAAGCCACTGCTCCATAATTCATGGCTCATCCCAGGTGCACTTAACATTTAGCTCAAGATTCAGTGGGACTGGTACCTGTAGTTTCCGGGTTAGGGTAGGGACTCTTATCCTCACTCTCATTGGGTTGGAGGTCGTCCATGTTGATCTAGGCAGCCAAGGAAGGGATGGAGAAGAAGTTAGGTGTGTTCCAGAGTGTTAGAGGCCCAGAGTGTCCCTGGAACTGCGATAATGATCAGGGGCTGAGCTCAAAAACGTGTCCTTGTCCCCTGACACATTTCCCTTCAGGATAACAGCAGACACTGGGATCAAAGCAGGTGTCTTCTCCTTGGTCTCCCAGCTCTCCTCCTCCAGTGCATAGGCTTCATTCTCCACCCCTCCCCTCGGTGGCCTCCCTCTTTCTTCTTGGGAAGACCAGGCCTCACCCCTTTTCTGAGCCATGGCCCCATAACTTCTTGGGGGAGATGGCAACTCACCTTGGTGGTCGGTGGGGACTCCCCATCAGCTGTAATGGATTTCAGTTCAATTTTCTCCTCCTTGACCTCCTCCACAACTGGCTTCCCTACTACCTCTTGTTTCTTCTCGGGGCTGGCGGTCCTGACCGGTCAGCAGGAAGAAAAGATAAACAGATGTTTACTGGAGTGACAGGGAGCTGCCATGGGGTCTGCTAGGCTGCCGGGAGCACAGTCCTTGCAGGCACCACCAGGAAACATTCTAAGTGCCATTGAGCTTGGCTGCACTTTTCCCTGCTTGCCTCCACCCTCCAGCCCTGCCAGCTCTTAGCTGGTGCCAGGTGAACACACTGCCTATCTCATCAAGATGGAGGATGTGCAGTGAAGGGGGCCAGTCTCATGTTCTTCTCACTAGATATGAAGTACGCAGCAGGGAGGAGGCCTCCCTCTGAAAGCTGCATGTTCGCCACCCCTCTGAAAACTGGCTTCCTCCTTCCTCACCCTACATTCCCACCTCCAATGCCTTCTCTGGTGGGGGAAATGCAACACCTTGGTCGGGATTGCAAGCTACAATGATCCCGCTTTAGAGCAACACTCAGGATCAGCAGAGGTCCACGATTTGGTCAGAAATTCCAAACTCAGGACCCTTCTAGGAGTGGGGGTCCCCAGAGGCCAGTATCCAAGCCTCCCTCCCCAACCAGTGGGAATCAATGGTTTTCCAAAACTAGAATTCTGGATCTTGGGCCTGGGTGAGTGTAGAGGGTTACCTGGCCAGCTTCTTTCTCTCCTTCTCTTCTTCTTCCTCCTTTTGGGCAGACGTAAGGCTCTCTGCATCAGCCAGGTTGTCCACAGCAATGGCCAAGAACACATTCAGTAGGATATCTGTTTGTGTCCATTCTTAAAGAAAATGACGCTTGGCCTTGGGGTGTTTGGAGAGCACAGGGGACAGGGAGGGGACAGGATGCATGGGAGTAGAGATTCCTGGCAAAGGCAGCCTGACCGACACTGGTTCTCCTCTCAAGGTGAGCGCAGCAGCGACCCTCCTGCTTCCTTTCCCACCACCCTATTAGCCACCTATGGTTTTCTGTGGGGCTTAGAAGACCAGATGAATTTGCAGGCTAGCCTGGGGTGGGAATGAGGCAGCAAGCCCTGCCTTGCCCTTGAACTGTGGCATTTCATGTTTCCCTGCTGAGAACAGTGCTGTCACTGGCACTGTAACTCATTGTGCCTGGCCCTGAGAAGGTGGCCTACTGTCCCTGCGACGTCTCCAAGTGAACCCACACATACAAAGGCCCTTGGTGGGTTCACCTGGAGCTGGTAAAACTTGAAAATCCCAAATCTCCCCATTCTGCCTCCTCTCCCAACAGAAATGCTGGCAGAGAAAGAGGTCTTCAGGGTAGTACCAGTTAGCCTCCACTCTCTCAGGTGCCCAGACAACTCCCATCATATTCTAGACAGGAGAGGAGAAACCCAAACAGGCAATGGCTTCCTGCACGGAAGCATAGGGGCCAGGGCTGTGGTAGGGGCCTAGCCTGTGTCACCACATGAAATTCAGAGTGATTCCCTGCTACCAGTCAGTAGCATTCTCTTACAGTCTGTTGAGGACCCCTGAGCCAAAAAGGCTTGGGACAAGAAGTGCTTCAGATGTTCTTTCTATTTTTTCTTTTGCAATTTGGATTATTTGCCTAGACATGCTGTGATACTTTGTTAATGGGACCTAAGTGTAAACATAAAATTCTCTTGTATTTCATACATGCCTTATACAAGGTACTCCTTAAATCATTTTGTGCAAGGTACTGAGTTTCATGGTGTGGAATGTTTCAGAGGTCTAGAAGTTCTGGATTTTCCAAGCACTTCAGATTTCAGCCATGCCCATCAGGGATGCGCATCTTATGAACGCCACTGGTAGGTGCCAAGAGAGAGCCCATGAGGCGCCAGAGGATGGCACTCAGCTGGAGAGTGGGGAGCCCTGTTGGCAGGCTCCACTGGCCACACATGCCCTAGCTGCAACTGGGGTCTGTGTCCTGTAGCCCTGGCCAGCGCTATTTGCACTTTCCCTCCCTGCCTCTGGAGATAGCCTTCCTGGGACCTGGCTCAGGGTCAAGCTCATTGTCGGCTTTGGCCTGAGACCAACCAACTTGGGAAGCAGCTTCAGAGGGAGAGACACAGAGTGAAAATCAGGGAGGAGATACAAAGGTCATTTCAAGGACAAAGGCTTGACATCTTTCACTGAGTACCCTTGCTCCCCAGCAGGTGCAACAGCTCCCCACCTTCCCTCCCATAGCTGCGGAGTGCCCGACTCTTCGGAGGAGTTCAGGGGAGTGGCTGTTCAGGCCATAACACTAGGGTCATTGTTCACCTTGAGTCTGATGAGAACCCGCCTCCTAGGAGTGGAGCAAGGAGGCCACTTGAACAGGCCCAGATAGGGGCTTCCACCCACGCCTGACTCTGCTGCCGAAGCAGACCTAGGCTACGATGTGTATCTTCCCCAAAGCAGTAACACCTCCCCTTCCCCAAGCTTGCCAGAATGCCTGGGGCTCTGTGCCCTATGCCAGGCCTGGAAGGCACACCGATTTGGCATTGTGCCGCAGGCTGAGGGATCGGGGTCAGCAGCAAAGGATACAATTCCCACAGATGAAGAGGATGATGAAGTAAATACAGACTAACATCCCTGGAAAAGAGGGGCCGCCATAAGCCATGATCCCATCATACATCACCGAATTCCAGTCCTCCCCGGTCAGGATCTGAATGACACATTCCCACCAATAAGGGACACAGCGTTAGACCAACAGCAAACCCCAAAATTCCCCTGCCCTGCCCCTCTATGCCAACACAAGTGCAGAATCTCTTGTCCACTGTTTTCCCTCCTCCTGGCCCCCAGGCTCTACCCCAGGGACTCTGTGATATTAACCTGGGTGAGTGTAAACTCATCCTCAGGTAGGGTGGACTGACCCCCTGCGACCATCCACACACAATGCATGAGGTGACCCCCCAGTTAGCTCGGGGGGGGGGTGCGGGGAGGGGAGGATTTACTATTGCAAACGTGTTTTTAAGCCATATCAAACCCAATTTCCAAACACCAGTCATTCCTGGCATTAAGACTTTTGCATATTTTGGCCTGCAACAAACATCACTTGCGTAATTTAACCTAGCCATCCAATCAATTTTGAGCTCAAATAAGTGACACCTTAGTATCTGATGGCCTAGTTACATCTTTACCCCAACCCTGGGCAAGAATGTGGGAAGCCAAGACACAGCTCCGCCAGCCTCTCCTCCCTGACCAGAGCACTCAGGGACTCTCATGCACCATTTATTACTTGACCACAGGATGCCATGGATAGGAGAATTTTCTAAACTACTCCATGAAATTTATCCGCCCGCATGGTACACCCCCTCCCTGCCCCCAGTTGGAATTCTAAGGGCCCTGGGGGAGGGGAAACCTCAAGGGGAACGCAAGGCCTGCTGGGGCTCATTGATGTGGCAAAGGCAAAGCTGCTGGCCACCCTGGGCAGGCCCAGCCCTCCTCCCTTCCCCACCACCCCAGCAGTCAGCCACCCTCCCCTAGGAAACTGTACCTGGAACACCGTGAGCAGAGACTGGGGGAAGTTGTCAAAGGTGCTCCGCCGGGTCTGCATCTCATCGAAGTTGAACTTGCCTCCAAACAGCTGCATCCCCAGCAAGGAGAAGATGATGATGAAGAGGAAGAGCAACAGGAGCAGGGAGGCGATGGAGCGCACGGAGTTCAGCAGGGAGGCCACCAGGTTGCTCAAGGAGTTCCAGTACCTAGGGTCCAGCATGGGAGAGGTCAGAGGCCCTTTCATTATCTTCTGGCCAGCCTGTCCTCCATCATTTACCCATCTGCCTGACAGAAGCCCCAAAAGGGATTCCCACTCCTTGTTCTGCTTCCCTTTCCTGAGGATTGGAGCCGGGCTGGGAGGGGGTTATGGGCTGGCCAGGTTTACAGTGAAAGTGTGAAGCTTGGCAGGTCATATCTTGTCATAAACAAGGGAAGGTCCCAGGCTCGGAAGCCCCTGACTGTGAGCACCATTGGACGGGTTGCTCAGCTCTTCCTCCTTCTGTCTCCCTGTCTTAGAGGCAGAGATGCCAGGAACACATATTCCAATGGGCTACTGGGAGGATGACACCCCAGCATAGGGCTTGGCACACAGCTGCAAAGGCGCTAGTAATTAATGTCCTCCACTGCTGGTCTTGAAGCAGAAAGAAACCTCTTTCTTCCCCCCCCCCCCGAGTTCAGCCCAGACAACAGGTGTCTCATGGAGATACAAATTTGCTCCCGCATGGGGGAAGCAAAATTCCACAAATTTCCCATGCTGGCTTTGGCTTTGTCAAAGCCATTCCTCTAGATATTCTGATTCTTTGCCTGAGGCTTGGGACCCAGATGTCTGGGTTTTTAGCAAGAATCCCACAGGACCCTGAGAAGGAGGCACACTTAGGAAGTCCTGGATTGTTAACATACCCACTACGGCATGCAGGGATGGCTCAGCACACGTGTGCTCTGTGAGCAAGTAGGCAGCTCTGCCCTAAGCAGGCAAGGGCTTTGGGTGGGATCCTTGGAGCAGAAGTCCCACTCACTACACACTATAGTAGCCAAGGGGACAGCAACTCTTAATACATTCAAGTGCAAAACACAGGAAAATTGCATTTCCTTGTAGCTCTTGCTCATGCTCTTGAACGCCTGCTGTTGTCCACTCGAGATCCAGTTTGGCATCTGGCATGATGTCATCTGGCATGCACTGGTATCTCATATGGGCACCAGTTTGTATCCTGGCTGCTCCACTTCCTGTCCAGCTCCTTGCTTGTGGCCTGGGAAAGCAGTAGAAGATGATGCAAAGCCTTGGGATCCTGCAACCATGTGAGAAACTTGGAAGAATCTCTAGGCTCCTGGCTTCAGATCTGCTCCATTCTGGCCTTTGTGGCCATTTGGGGAATAAACCAGCAGATGGAAGACTTTGTTTCTCCTTGTTTCCTTAAATCTAATCTGCCTTTTTAAAAAGAGAGATTCCAGTTCACCATTAGCTTAGGTGGGTGATATGTGAATCACCCCAAACCATCTGGCCACTTCTCCAGGAAAGGGCTCCGAGCTAAGTGCCAGAGCAGATGGGTCAGTGGTTTATGAATGTAAATGTCCTCCCCACCTGCATCTTTTATGATTATTTCAAATTTTACATTAATTTCTTGAGAGAGAGAGAGAAGGAGAGAGAGAGAGAGAGAGAGAGAGAGAGAGAGAGAGAGAGAGAGAGAGAGAGGAGGAGGAGGAAAGGAGAGGAGAGGAGGGGAGAGGAAAGGAGAGAAGAGAGGAGGCACTCTCATCCACTAGCTTACACCTATGTCCCAAATAGCCACAATGATTGGGGCTGAACTGAGGCTGAAACTAGGGCCAGGGACTCTACCTAGATCTCCCATGGCAGGAACTCAGCTACTTGAGCCATTCCTGCTGTTTTCTTGTTTACTGGGGTCTGTGTTGCTGGAGCCTGAGCCAGGCATCAAAATCTAGGTAGTCCAATGCAGGAGGCAGCAGTCTCTCCAGACCTGTCCATGAAGCTGGACTCTTGAAAACCCCCTTCTTTACACACATTTCAGCTCAATTTTACTTGCCAGTCATAGCCTCCCTGCAAGCAGAAACTCAATATGAGTTCATTTGTATGTGCGCTACGCATGCTCTGAGCCCAGAGATTTCCCCTTCTGTCTTTCTTATCTTTGGCACAAGTGTGAACTAGAACAGGTGTTTAGCTTAGTGGTCAAGATGTCCATATCCCGCAGTAGAGCATTGGGGTTTGATTCCCAGCTCTGATTCCTGAGTCTGGCTTCCTGCTAATGCAGACTCTGGAAGACAGCAGTGCTAGCTCAAGTAGTTGGGTAAGAGGGCCTCCATTTATTGCTGATAGAAAAATAGATTTGTAGATGCCCAGGTGACAGCCCCAGGGATAAGCAGGGTGACTGAACTGACAGGTAGACTTACAGATCTTTGCTCTCTTGCCTCGTTAGCATCCCATGGTTCCCATGGCACTAGCATTATGCCCCGAAGTTCACCCAATGGCCTCATCATGCACCAAAACCACTTTCCTCATTAGGATAACTGGCTAGAGGCAAACTGGATGAGCCAACAGCTTGTAAACCACAAACTAATGGAGGCTTTTATCCTTAGGGGTCAAAACTGTGACACGCACACATCCATAAACCAACACGAAGTGTTGGAAGGAGTGAGCCATATCAGAGCCAAGTACCCAACATCCAGGCCACAGACCATCCTGAGGTCTGAGGAAAGCTGAGCCGAGAGCACCATTATCTCTTCAGAACAGATTCTGAGGCACCCACAGATTCCACACTGGATGTTGGGGTTCACAGCTGCAAAGCCTCCTGTCCCCATCTCACACACCACCCCGACTCTTGCCTTGGTGGCAACTGTTCTTTTCCCTCCCCCAGCTGCTGCGAATCATTATCCCCAAAGTGCCCATCTTTGTCTACCATGACCCCATCCATCTCTTCACCATGCTACATCTGAGGGCTTCTGGCTTCATCCCCACCTCTGTTACCTAACATCTCCTCACCCCCAGCAGCCTGCTTGTAAGTTCTTTCTCTTACTGACCAACCCATTCTGTTTTGCTACTCCTTTGCTCTGCTTCTCTTGCTTGAAGCTACCATCAATTGTTCATGTGTACTTTCATCTTGATTTGTTTTTCCTTCTCCAAGTCTCTCTCTGATTTTGGGGCCCTGGGAATGTCTACTTGCTTTTCTGTAACATGAAGAGATCTTCGCCCTCCTGGAATTGGAGCTTTCATCTCATGAACCTTTTGCTTCAAAGAACTCAGAGCCTCGTCCTCTTCCTTCATTCTAGGTATAGAACAGAGCCTCGACTTGCTATAAATAAAATAGCTTCAAAACCCAGTATCAACTGCTTTGGGGTGCTTTGCACATGCTCCACTCTCCTTCCTCTCTGTCCCAGAGAGGGTCATAACTAAATTTATATCTACCACAATCATTCATGTCCTGAAGGGGAAAGACAAAATCTTCTTACTTTCAGTGGCAAGCAGTCTATTATTAGATGAATATAAGGCCATTTCACAGGATAAATATGTGTGCTATGGACTTCACGGGAAGGAATAGAATGAGGAGAAATGAGAGTCAGGTAAGTCAACTTGGAAAGCAGGTAAAATTCATACAAAGTTCAGCCTTGCCATGGTTTCTCCCTGCCATCAGCCACAGGACCAAGGACCAGTGTCCTTGGAACACAGCTACGGTAAAGGGAAGTCCTGGCGCCTTAAGACTCAACAGAGCCTTGAGAGATTCGTGTAACAGGAGACTATATGGAGCATATTCCAGGCCACAGTATATTCTGGTCTGTCTTGGTATGGGTCTGATACAGCCTACTTTACTGGTTCAGTTCCCGCCATGCTCTCCATGCTACTGGGGCTGGAAAGCCCAATTTATGGTTTTTCACTTTAGAGCCACACTTGACTTGGCTAACAAGTTGACAGGTTTTATTAAACCTGTTGGCATCTGATGCCTTAGTCACACAGGATTTGCATGGGGATTATCGCTTGGTCAAGCTACGAGGCAGCCTGTCCTTGGGGTGGCCCTCAGACCTGCTGCAGCAGCAGCTGCTCAGGATCACTTAGTTGGTCCCTGCAGTCATGGAAGAGTCCGAAATGGGGGGAGCTTATTTAAGGCATCCGCATGAGTGTCATCTGCTTCCCAGGGAGGTGCTACTCTTAGTCCCCAGGACAGAGAATAACCACCTTGCAAGATCCTGGCAATTGTCCAAGCTGCCTTCCCCAGAGATATTTGGCTGAACACTGGCAAATGCCAAACACTGTTGACCTTCATGTCCATTCACTTCCTGCCTGAACAGTCAATCAAATGTGAATTAAAAATATTTGGGAGAAAAACTTAGGCCTATATAGGCTTGTTTGTCATTCTCATTGAGGCTGGGGCAGTGGGTAGATCTGGCCCATGGCAGTATGAGGCCTGAAACTCATTTGGTCTGGCCTTACCACGGCAACTATAGGCAGGACAAGACATTCAGTCAATCTCTAGCTGGCCACGTGTTAAGCTGATCATATTGTAGGCCCTGCAGAAGTTCTAAATATCCAAATGTTCTTTAGCAGACAAAGGGCTCCCATCCCTTCAGACCTAAGTAATACATAAGGCAACTAGTTACGTAGCCCTGGCCTTGTATTAGGTACATTAAGGCTAGATATGACTGGAATTATTTAAAAGGACTTGTGCAGAGGATTTGCATATGCCATACCATTTTATACAAGGCACTTCTACATCGTGAAGCTTGGCATACTGGATACTGGGAGGTGATGGTGTCCCTTCTTCCTAACATCCCTTAAAGGGCTCAGGGGGTCCCATGTGTCCCAGGAAGACTCGGGGTTGGAAGACAGTAGGCAGAGTTGGGGAGGTGCAGGTATGGGCTGCGGTTTAACAGGGGCCATTCAGAGCCTACCTAGTGTGCTGGAAGCTCCCAGCTCAAGGCTCTGAGGGGCTCCGCTGCTGGTCATGAGCCCCACTCCTAATTCAGGGCCTGGAATGGGGAGGAGTGGGTCCAGAAGTTCTAATGGGATGGGGGGAGAGCATTTCTGGCGAGATCTTGTAATGTCAGCAAACTGCATGAAACAGTGAATGTGATCAGGAAACCAGGATCATAGCCAGCCTTAACTAATCAGAGGCTCTGCTTTACCCTCCCAGAATGATGGATCAGACAGGGCCAACAAAGATGTGATGTTTTAGCAACATTTAGGGACTCTGAAAATCTCAAGGTGGAAGAAATCACCCAACCCTTCACACAGCTGGAAGACGTGCCGTTCTAGACAATTCACTCAAATGGTAAAGATTTTGCCCAAACACACAGGCTTCTGTTCTTACAGAGAGCTGGGGCTCTGTGTGCCTGAACCTTCCCATCCCTGCCACAGCACTGTGCCCACTGAGCAGTGAACACATGGTAGCCCTCGACTGGCAGGCCAGTGCAGGGCTCCAGGGCTTGCACTCTCAGCACACACACAGGATGGAAGAGAATCACACACAGAGGATATGCTGCAAGAACATCACATGCATAAAACACATACATACTTCCAGATCATTTCTCACATTTTTGCTCTCTCCAGGCAGTGTGCATGGGTTGGATGTCCACGCCTTCCTCATGGACTCACAAAAGTAGTTGAGAATGTAATGGACTAAGACTGAAGGTGTCACAAAGGCACCATCTTTATTTTTTAATTGTGTGATATATCCAGGATAGAATATTATTCAGCCAGAAAAAAAATTGAGATAATGATATCTGCAACATAAGGGATGGGACTAGACTTATTATTCTAAGCTAGACCCAGTGGCCAACACTGTGGTAAGTGGGTTAAGCATCTGCCTACAGTGCTGGTTCCCACACAGGTACCAGTTCAAGTCTTAGCTGATCCACATTTCAGATTCAGCTCCCCACTAACATGCCTGGGAAAGCAGTGGAGGATGACCCAAGGGCTTGAGCCACTGCACCCATGTGGGAGCCCTGGATAAAGCTTCTGGCTCCTAGCTTCAGCTTGGCTCAGCCCTAGCTGTTGCAGCCACAAGGAAAGTGAACCAGCAGATGCAAGACCTTTGAATCTGTGTGTGTGTGTCTCCCTTTCTCTCTAACTCTGCCTTGCAAATAAATAAATAGAGCAAGTCTTTAAAAAAAGTAAGACCCAGGGAGACAAATATCACAGATTTTCGCTTATTTGTGAGTTAATATATCAGCATAGGGAAATTGTGTGAATGTCATATCATTTGGTATAGAGTCATAAATACTGTTTTACTGAATCATACCGTGAATGTGATAATATATACTTTCTACACATGAGCATGTCAGGAATATCACCTTGTGATATTGATATTCCTCTTAATAAAATGGTATATATAAAAATATATGTGTGCGTACATGTATAGATAGTGTCTACATATGAAATGAATGAGGCAAAATTGTTTAAAAATTGCTCAATTTTAAAAGAAAAAAAAAGTGGGCCTGGTGCAATGGCTCAGTAGCTAAAATTCTCATCTTGCATGTGCCAGGATCCCATATGTGTGCTGGATCATGTTCTGGCTGCTCCGCTTCCCTTCCACTTCCCTGTTTGTGGCCTGGGAAAGCATTAGAGAATGGCCCTAAGTGTTGGGACACTGCACCCTTATGAGAGATCTGGAAGAATCTCCTGGTTCCTGGCTTCAGATTGGCTCAGCTTGGGCTGTTGTGGCCACTTGAGGAGTGAACCAGTGGATGGAAGATCTTTCTGTCTCTCCTTTTCTTTGTCAGTCAGCCTTTCCGATAAAAATAAATAGTTAAAAAATGTTATCTGTATGTGATAATCTCCACTACACAATTATTATACATTCCTATAAATGAAAAGCCATAAAACAAAATCAGTAAGAGAGAAAAATAGAAAATTCACAACATGAAGTTAAATAATACACTACTGAATGATCAATGTGTTGCTGAAGAAATGCAAAAGAAAAATCAAAGACTTTCCTGAAGCTAACGATGCTATGGCATAATCCATGAGTCAGTGAAGAAATTAATAAGAAAAACAAAAATTTTTTAATGAATGAAAATAAAAACAAAAATATCAACCCCCTGAGATATTGCAAATATAGCGTTGAAATGGCTATTGATCTTGTATTTTGCACAAAGGTTGGCTTGTATCAGAGAGAACATATGGCATTTGTCCTTCTGCAGTAGAGACGATCACATACAAATGTGAACATACAGTGCATTGCGTACCTCTGCTACTAAATCAAAGATGGACTCCCAATGAAATTTTTGAATGTATCTTGACAATAGGATGTGGTACTTTCTGGAATGTCACACCAACAATGTCAGGATACACTTAAACAGCATGATGGACTTATGACTGATTGTGAAGGACTATGCTATTTTAGCAACATGGGGCAAATTAGTGGAGGGACTGTGATTTGGGGAGGTTGGAGGGAAAATCCTCAAGTCTACAGAGCTGCATCATGGAATAATAAAATAAATAATTTAAAAATGTTTAAGTTCCAGCACAAATTTATTTAGAACTTTTTCTTAGGTTGTACTACTTAAAAATTGGTTTCCAAGGCCCAGCGTAGCAGCCTAGTGGCTAAAGTTTTCGTCCTGCACATGCCAGGATCTGTGTCCTGTATGTATGGCCGGTTTGTGTCTTGGCTGCTCCATTTCCCTCCCAGCTCCTGGGAAAGCCTTGGAGAATGGCCCAAGTTCTTGGGACCAAGCTCCTGTGTTGGAGAACTGGAAGAAGATCCTAGTTCTTGGCTTTGGATCAGCCATTGCAACCACTTGGGGAATAAACCAGCAGATAGAGGATCTTTGTCTCTCACTCTCTGTAAATCTGATTTTCCAAGACTTTCCAATAAAAATAAATTAAAAATAAATCTTTAAAAAAATTGACCCCTGTCAACCACCTGGGAGATATGGGTGGAGTTCCCAGTTCACGGCTTCAGCCCAGCCCAGACCTGCAGGAATGCAACTCTTTGAGCCCTCACCTGCTGCCTCTTGGGCGGTGCCTTAGAAGGAAGCTAGCAGGAGGACAGCCAGTACCCAAATCCAGGCACTCTGGTATTGGACCTGAGCATCTCAAGCAGCATCCTAACCACTGTACCCAATACCCACCCTTGAATTCAATGCTTCCAATGACTCATCTCCAGTGTAACTCAATGTGTGTGCTGGTTGGTTGCTGAGAAGAAAGGCATTTGTGGCACCATCTCTTGCGTCTCTTCCATAGCTAAAAGAACTTGACATCCTTCCTAACAGCTGGGGCAGCCAGTGTGAACAGAAATTCTGGATGATATTTCTGGCAGACTCTCCCCCCCTACCACTATTTCTTTACTGTGCTAAAATAGAAACAGCACAAAGATCACCATCACAACCGCTTTTAGACAGACTAGTTTAGTGGAAACACCTTGGGAGCCCCGCTTCCTCCCTCGCAAGACCTCTTCGTCTTTCACTGAAAGACCTCAACCCTTGCTGATTACCATTCTACTGTCTCTCGTGATTTTTTTTTTCAATTTTGTTTATTTTATTTATTTGACAAATGGAATCGTGCAGCCCTTGTCTTTTTGTGAATGGCTTATTTCAGTTAGTCCTCAAGAGCTGCCCATGTCGCAGCATATAGCAGACTCCCACTCCTTTACATGCAAAATAACGTTCTGCTGCAGAGATAATACCACACCTTGCTTATTCAATAACCATAGGAGACCATGAGTGCTGCCACATTTTTGCTTTAGCGAATAATGGTGCAATGACCACAGGTATACAAATACTCATTCTACATCCTGATCTCAACCCTTTGGACTACACACTCAGAGTAGAATGGATGAAGACCGTGGTAATTCCACTCATGATTTTTCTGGCTACAGCTCTACCATTTTCCATGGTTGCTTTGAGGTTTCAGCACATGTTGTGTTTTCACCAGCAGCAACACAAGGGTTCCAATCTCTATACACCCTCATCATGACGTGTTACTTTCTGTGGTTTGGTTTGGTTTGGTTTTGATGGAGGGCTAGTGGGTGTGACTAGGAGAGATTCTGGGAATCAAGAGGCTAATTCGGTTGGGATGGGTCACCCCCTAAGCTCCTTTTCTTTTCTGCTGTTTGGTGACCATCACATGGGATCACCACCGAGGCTCTTGTAGCAAAGGGCAGAAGCACACTCAGTCTCAGGTACATTCTTAAAGCCACTGTGACTGCCTGTCTCTAGAGTTCTCTCATGTGGCAGAAGAAATTCCTGCTTTGTTTGCACCAAACTCTGATACAGCCAGTGGATCTTCCAAACTATCAATTTCCCTTTGTTCCAAATGAACTGAAGACAGAACCTTCCAGAAACTGCAGCCTTTCCTCTTCCTCCTTTCCCTTCCAGAACTTCTCCCAGATCTCATCTCCAGAGGACAAGGAGGGGCCACATACCTTGTGATCTTGAATATCCTCAGAAGCCGCACACATCTCAACACAGAGATGCCCAAGGGGGACATGACCTTGGTCTCCACCAGGATGGTCTCCAGGATGCCTCCACACACAATGAAGCAATCAAAGCGGTTGAAGAGGGACACGAAATAGGCCTGCAGGCCCAGGCTGTACATCTTCAGTAGCATCTCGGCAGTGAACATGGCCAGTAGGGCCTTATTGGCTGTGTCTGGGCAGTCCCCCAAAGCAGGAAGAACCAAGCAGGGATGGGACAGGAGAAGCAACAAAGTGGTCATTCCAATCACCATGAGAAGAGAACCCCTATCTACAAGGCACCCACTCCTCCCCCAGCTTCCCATCAGAGCAGGATGAGTGGAGCCAAGCTGGAGAGCAAGGGAGCCATCAGGAAAACATTGTATGTGCTGGGAAGCTGCTATGTCCTGAAGGCTTTGTATGCACTCTCTTTCCTTGGTGCTCAGCTCAAGAAATGAGAGCCAAAGGAGGACTCTGACATGCCAAGTTCGACCTGTCTGAGCCTGCCCTCTTCTCCCTGAGGCCACCTGCCTCCTAGGGCTTTGGAGGTCAGTCCTCAGCCTGCAGGGCTGCATGGCTTCCTAGAAGGTAAGGCCAAGAGAGCCCTCCCCACTGCCTGAGAGGACAAGTCCTCGGGCTCAGATCTATGTTTTACACCTTCTACCCTTTTGCACATTTTGCCTAATGCCTGAGGCTGGGAAGTTGGCAGCTGAGGATCTGAGCTAGCCAAACAAGCTGCCGCTCATGTCCTTGTCACCACCTGGCCCCCACAGTGAGTTTGAGGACAGGCAGATGGTGTGAGCCCACTCATGTGAGCCACGTCTGTTCCCACTGAGACTGGGCACTCTCCTGCAGGGCTTGTGAGCCGCCAGGTCCTCAGAGACTCCAGCCTGACCCTTACCCAGAGCCAAAGCCACGGGCTGCTTCTCTGTCACCCGGCTGTCTAGGATAGGGCCCCTCCCTGGGACTCAGAGCTGTTAGCAAGAGTAATGGGGCAGAGGTAGGGATGTCACTCACCTTGGACTTCTGTGAGCCAGTGGGGCTGGTTGTAGTGCTCAGATGCGATGGTGAGTGTGTTGAGGAAGACCAGGAAGATTACAAGCCAGTAGAAGACATTTGACTTGACAGCAGCACGGCACTTTCTCCTGCAGAACCGATTCCACCGGCGCCAGTAGCGGCTGCAAAAGCAGTACGAAGGAAAGGTGGGAATGGTTGTACAATCATATTCTTCCCACCTGGCCTTGCCAGAGTGGCACAGTCTGGTGCCGAGGGGAAACACTTTTTTCCAGTTAACAAGGTTGCTCCACTGAGCCATTAGTGAGCCTTCTCTAGTCCTCAGTCCTGCCATCTGTGCAATGGGAATGTGATCAACCTCACAGGATTGCGATTAGTACTGATAAAATGCCATCAAATACATATGTCTAGAGCTCAAGGTGCTCATCTGTGGAAATATCTTCCGCAACAGCACTGCTGGAAGCACCCTGAGTACCATGAGTAGCAGCAGTAAGGATAGGACCAGTAGTGCTTACCATAAATCAGACATTTGCCCAGCACTCATATTAGGTCCCTCCTGAGATGTCTCCCCAGCTCTTTAATGATTCTGCAAAACAGGTGTTTTCCTGGTGTGGCAATGAAGATAACCAAAGGCCTTGGAGGAGGGATTCCTTGACTAATATCGGAGTGGCAGAAGCAGATATGGTCTTCCTGCTCCTGTCTCTGGCCCGTACTGCATGCTGCCTCCAGAGCAAAGGACAATAGGGGACAAAGATACCTGGCTTGCATGGGTTATAGACTCTTTTGAGAACCTGGAAGTTTATAACCTTTGTTCAAACACACACACACTCATGAACCTTTTCATATGACTGCAGCTCATCCAAGGTCCACCAAGTATTCCCAGTCATGGACTATCAGCACCTTGGTCAGCGTTCAGACCTTTCCTTTGGAAACCTTAAGCCATCTCCCCACAAAAGAAATCCTCCCAGTACCTGGACTTCAACATTAAGCAATGGAACCCAATTCTTTGGGAGCTGGGCCCTTTAAAAAGTCCTCAAGGTGTTCTAATGTAAGATTAGGGCTGCAAACCATGAAACTTGCCCCATTTTATCATTCGATGGTAAAAGATCGTAGGACTCATCCTGAATTCCATGCTCTTTATAAAGGGAAAACATAGTTAGATTTGGAAAAGCAGCAGACCACACATTTAACAAGCACCATGCTATGTGGAGAAGATAACTGTTCTAGGTGTGTGTGTGTGTGTGTGTGTGTAGCAGTACATGCACATGAGCTTTCTCCTGCAGCATAGTGAAACTGAGCAAGACCTTGCATCCCAGCAGAAGCACCTGAGTCCAGATCTCTGTGCAAATGTGTCTGAAGCAGACACAGGATCAGTTGTAGGAGTTAGATACTCTGTCCTTCCAAACCTTACACTTCTACTTCTGGAATGGATATCCCTCCAAAATCCCACATTCTAGGATCCCTGTGCCTACCCATCAAGTTGCCTTTGGGGATAGCTTGGCCTCACCTGGATTTCTGTTGAATCTGTAGAAAATTCAGGTACCCAATATTTGCTGAAGTTGAAAACAGCAAGGGAGAATGGGAGAAAGGGATTCTTTCCTCCATAATGCAAGGAGGGCTTACAGCAGGGAGGGAAAGGAAGTGGCCACCTGGGTGATGTTCTCACCTGACCTGAGGGTCATGGGCTGTTTGGCTGCCATTGCCAGTGAATACCAGGCATCAACAGCCTGGGGAAATTCTCTAGCCAGAGGAAGCACCAGGTGATCAGGAGGCTACAGGCATTGGGAATGTTCATCACCTCCAGATATCTCACCCTCAACAACATTAAGGATGGGGCTGGGTGGGGGTGTGAGAGGGACAAAGGAGTGGGACAGAGTGGCAGGTACTGCATAGCAAGAGGTGATCTTCTGAGCTGAACAGTCTTATCTTGACAGAGGACTGCTCTGCTGTTTTCCTGGGGGTATCGCCACTCACGTTGTACAAAACTTGGCAGGGTCATTTTTTTTCCTGACAAATGAATTTTTAGGACAGTCTTGTAATCTGCCATGAAGCAGCCCACATTGTAGTTGCAAAGACTCTGATAATGGCTATCTGGAGTCCCAAGCAGTCACCCTAGCTGGCTTTCACCATGTGTAGGCTCTACCCTGGAGTTAGCTACACTCCAAGGACTTTATATTGCTCTTCCCCCAGAGGCTGAGGCTGGTGCAGCAGGTGTGCGGCTGCAAGTTCAGGCCTGCCACATGGCTCTGGCCCTGCTCTGCAAGGGTATCCCAGGGGAGTGACAACAGAAGGGACTGCTCCTCAGAGCACAGTTAAGGTAGGGGGAGGTTGTTCCTACATAGGGCACTTTAGGGAGTCACGAGGATTTCAGGCTGGGGTGGGGGTGAGGGTGGGGTAATTACTACCCAGAGAAAGTATTTAAAGATAATTACACACCTCCCACTCTTCAAAATACAGCTTTGCTTGACAACTGGTTTCCTGGCAACACTTCCTACTGTATAATAAATGTAATGGTTTATTGTAACGTGTAAATTTATTTGTATGTTTACATGTGCACAGAGGATATAAAAATTAAATGATAAAATAGGGAGGAGAAATTCACCTTCTATTCATGTGCCTTTTCACTACTGGAAGCCATTTACTCGAGAAACAGAACCATCCCTGGGCACACAGAGAAGGAATGAGGCAAATGGGTTTAATCCACTTCTCTGAACTTGGACACTCCTGCCCTTCTCCCAGCCCTGGGCCTTGCTTAGCATGGAAGTTCCTCCTTGCATTGGGGCTTGCTGCTTTCTTTGCTCTGTCCAGCTTGAAGGCTCAGCTTGAGCCTCAGCTTCTCCATGAGATGCTTTCTAGTCTCCCCAGCAGGTGGCACCCCCAACTGAAGTTACTTTCTGCATCACTCATTTTAGTGGCATATTCACAAAGCCTGTACCAACATCTGTGATGGGTCAGGTGCTGGAGAGACCACAGTTCATACAGCAGGCAGAGTCCCTGTCTGCCCAAAACTTGGACAAGGATCCCAAGCAGCAAGCAAGCTCTCACAATAGAACATGCCACTCACAGGTGCCATGGGAACACTTGGAGATACCAGGAAAACTTTCCCATGCCCTTGAATTGCCTGGTGCAGTAGCCACACATGCCAGGATCAAAGTCATCTGTTCCTGCCATGATTCTTGCCTGACCAGTCAGATGATTAGATCCATGAGAGAGAAGGGCCTATGTCATACTTCACTCTGGCTCATGGTACTCAGCACAGCCCCATCTCACACGCTACAACGCCGAGTGGACAGGTTGGTGTGGCCGTGGTGACAACAGAGATTTATGAGGCTTTAGAGGTTTGGGAGTAAGGATGGGGCTGAGGACAATGTTCCTATGGGGGTTTGCATGGCTTGTCCCCACCCATGAGCATCTTAGACAGGGAGTGATAACAAAACAGTTGACACCAAGGTTCTGTCTTGGGGCTGGAGGAAGTTTCTATCTTCTCTTTAATGTAATCAAGAACAAGCAACTCAGAAAATCATGAGATTTAACTCTTCGACTCTTTCTTAAAATGGGGTAACTATAAATTGGGCCTTGTTGCCCCCTGGCTGAAAGAGACAAGGAGGCAATGGGAAGCACATGTAACTGAAGACTGCCTGATCTTAACTCCCACGTGGCTCTGCTGTGTGTGTGTGTGCAGCCCAGACCCCAACAGGCCATTGATGAACACAATGGTTTTCACACGGCTGTATTTATCACTTGTGCCATGAATAGGTATAGCCTACTCTGAGCAGTGAGTCTCAATTACTACATATTCCTTATTTAGAAGCCTGGGTTATTGAGAAAAATCCCTACTATGGCCTTAATATAATAAGCCAATGAATCTGCTGAATTTGGCCTAAAAGCTCCATTTGATCATTTTGGTGCCATTTTCAAACTGTTAGCAGCCTTTGGCATTAGCTGGAATCTCTAGGATCTGAATTAGATGACTTTTCTGGACTGCTACAATTGCATGGCCTGATGCAGTAGCCAGAAGCAACATGTGGCTGCTATGCATCAAGCAGCAGCCAGTTCAAACTGAGATGTACTCTCTGTGCCAAACATACATTTGATTTCAAAGACCCAGTTCAAAGTGTACATGTTCAAGCATTCACTAAGTTTTGTATATTCATTTCGTGTGGAAATAATAGTGTTATAAATATATTAGCTTAAATATAAGTTATCAAGTCCTTTAAGATTTAACAGTTACTAGAAATGTTATGGAAAGAGAGAGTCACAGTGAGTAAGAAAGTATGCCTGCTATCCACTGCTCCACTATTCAGGTGACTCCAACATCTGGGGCCATGCCAGGATGAAAGCTAGGAGCTAAGTCCAGATCTCCCATGGGAGCAGCAGGGACCCAGCCATCTGAGCCATCACTGCTGCCTTCCCGGGTGTTAGCAGGAAGCTGGAATTGGAAACCAGGCTCTCTAACATAGGACCAAGATATCTTCAGCAGCATCTTAACTGCTTTGCCAAATGCTTGTCTCTAGCAAACTATGAGTATGTATTTCTACGCAGAGGCACTGCTCTCGTGTTCTCGTTCTCTGTGCTCAGACGCAACAGCTGTGCCACCAGCTGTCGTGGTAAACAGCAGCAGGGCTCCTGGGTATAAATTCTAACTTAGCTGGACATGAAACGGGTGACTCCTGGCCTCTCGGATGCTCAGTCTCCTCACTTGAAAGGAGCTTAATGAGAGCAGCTAGGAATAAGCGTTTCAGGCAAACAGGTGATTTACACCTGGGGGTTGCAGAAGGAGGGACCCTTCCCAGTGTGAGAGATCGTGGTTGAATGGTTGGTCTATGGCAGGCTCCAGCAGGTTCTCAAAGTCCAGGAAGTGGTGACCCCTGTGGCAGAGCAGCCCTGCCTCTGCATTCGATCTAGCAAGTTTCATCCTGGGCTGAGGGTGACACTGGTGATGAGAAGGAAAGAGGAGCCATGTGTTAGCACTCACCTGAATTTCGACTTGGAGATCCGGTGGCTGAAAAGGAAAAAGGAATGCATGAGCAAAGGATGAGCACAGACTCTTCTCCATCTCAGACATCTCAGCTGAATGTAACGTCCCCGCAGGAATACACCATGTATATTCAAACAACTTCACAGAGAAAGAATGCACCACTTGTGCATCTGCACGTGATGACTGTGGGCTGGGACAGCCCAGTGGGCATCATTTGGGCATCGGCAACCCTCTCACCATGCCCTCAGATGACTAGGGTCTCCTCGGCCAGTCCTGTGAGGTCAAGCTGGGAAGAGTTGCATCTGAGGAAAAGCCGCAGAGCAAGGGAAGATCTCTTCAAAGATGAAAAGGACATGGTGGTAGAATTGACAGGGACCACTCCAGCAGGTTCAGTTTGGCCTCCACTGCTGCCCACCAAAGCATGACCAAAGCTGGCTTAGGACGTGATGATGAGAAAAACGAGCATCCGGGGATGGGGGAGGTCATATTTGCAGCCACCCTAGAGCTGCAAATGGGCCTGAAGGAGAAAGCCAGAATGCTGGGGGCCCTGAAGCCATCCTAGTGTACATCCAGGGGGCCTTCCAACTAGAAGGCTGAACCTTCATAGAGGCTCTGAGCAAGAGCATTTGAATGCAAAAACGTGAAGGTATGTGTTGGCCTCACTTGGTGCTCAGATAAAGGCATTGGCACTGTGCAGTACCAATGTTCAGAAGGCCAAGCAAGATGGGGAGGAAGGGCTGGGGAAGAAAGTCTCAGTGAAGGGGAGATGTGGGCAAGAAGAGGAAAGAAGACTGGACAAGTTTGGGAGCTCAGCTGACTGTGGCAAACCTGTCTTGTTCCAAGCCAGCACACAGCAAGCTGGATTGTGTAGCCAGCAAACACCAACCCCTCATGTTGTTTTTATTTAAAAAAAATATGAAAGCAGAAGATGTGACAGGTGGCAGAACCATCGTGCATGAGGTAATTATATCTCTGGGGCATGGAGGATCAGAGCCAAGTGCCTTTACTGCTCAGAATCCTTAGCTAATAACCTTTTCCCACCCCCAAAGACTGCCTGCCAGGCCTGCAGGCTTTAATCACTTGCTAACAAAGCATGTGGGCGGCCCCAGAGCCAGGGGCAGCATTTTTATTTAGAGCCAAGCCTATGGGGGAGTGGTTCTCTGCTGCTTAATTGGGTGATAGGGAACGGGGTTCCCCTCTTTGCTGGGGCCCTGCTGAGCACAGGACCTTTAGCATCCTGCCCAGGCTCCTCCTGGGTCACATGGCATCCCACCTCGCTGCTCTGCAGAGGCCAGGGTGACAGCTTTGTCACTGCCTTCTAAGCTGGACCAGGCCCTCAGGACCTTGTGTCCCAGCTGTCTCCGCAAGGTGCCCTTCACAAGTGGCTAACAAGCAAAAGTGGATTTTTAAAAGCTCCCCGTGTGTCTAAACATGAGCGTGTGTATTCTCTCAGGAAACAAATGGGATCTGAGTCTACAGGAGGGTCACGGCGGAAGTGTGGCCCTAGTTCAAGCATGCTCAGGGGCCACGGGTGCCTCCTTGTCTTCTGGTATGTGTGAGACAAGTCCTGAGTATGGGGAGACAAGGAACATTGACTCACTGGGCCTGAAACACGCATGCCTTTTTATGACTGGCACGGACTACACTGCCACTTGAGGCACCCAGATGTCAAGCTGGAGTGCCTGGGTTCAACTCCCGGCCCACTTTGAATGCACCTTTAGTATGTGCTTCCTCTCTCACCCACTTCTAAAGTCTCTGCAAGAGCAAGAGAGACCACCAGTTCCTCCCAGCCCCTGCGGGACACACACAGCTTGTTCCAAGGAGTTCTTGGCTTTGTGCATCCCTCAGTCTAATGAAGCCCCCTCCTCATCCTGTGCTTAAGAAGGTTCTGCAAAAACACAGAGGAGATAAAATTAATGACAAACATACGAAACCATCAGAACAGCCCCAGATGGTTAGACCCAGAGTTAATTCTGCCCAAGATTCTTTCTCCATCCAGGCTTCCAAGACTAAACTTCTGGAAGACCAAGATATTCTCCCCTGTTGTTGAGATTTGAAATTAGAGACAAACCCACAACTTTCTTGTTGGGGGGAGTTGGGGGAGAGAGTATAGTTACTCAATTTGCATTTGTCATTGTTTAACAAATACTTGAACTTCTTGGGATCTATTATGTTTTCAAGGCTTTCCTCTCAGAGTAATGAGCACCATATGATTACTACCTGCTGTGTGAAATAGTATTTCTGTGAATTGGCCCAAATTTGCCTTTAACATAAGTCAGATGGCACTGCAGTCAACATCCACGTAGGCAGCTGTCTGACTCAGCCCCTATACTCCACAGCTCCATCGCCAGCCAGCCTGTGACTGCCAGGAAGGGCACATCCTGCACCTGTCACTGCCCAGCACTGGGTGCTGAGTGGTCCCTCATCTCCAGCCAGGATCTGCTTTTCTGTTACCCACTTGCTCCTTTCCCAAACCTCCCCAGGTCCTTCCGATCACACCCTTCCTAGACTCCAACACTCACCCAACACTTGTCCGCTGGTACTCAGCAGGGGTCTATGGTCATACCAAGGTCACCCTCAACACCACACAGACTCCCATATCCCCTGGTCCTCTGCAATGCCTGCACTCCTGGAGCCTGTGCCCCTGGACCATCCTTGCTGTTAGTCCTGAGCTCTCCCAGGCTTCAGAGTTTGCCCAGTCTGCTGAACTGTGTGGCTGATGTCAGTTACCAACATAGCCTCCACGCTGGGCAGCAATCAAACTCAGTGCAGTGGCTGTTGTGCTCCTGTAACCCCTAACTCTGCTCTTCTGGGATGAGATGACTGCTGTGGTTTAGTCTGACTCCCACATTCTCTTCAGAGGCAAAGGGGACCCTTGGGCACCTTGAGGACCCCTAGTAGGCAGTCTCAAGCTGCAAGATGCAGAGAGAATCTTACATGGAAGCCCAATGACTCAGAGAGAGGAACAGAGCTACCTTCAGCGGTAGCCACTGCAAGTGGTTCCCAGCCCACAGCCTGCAATTGAGAGCATGCTGAAACAAAAGCCAAATTGGCCCCACAGCTTCCCTGGGGGGGGTTGGGGTTGGGCCTCAGAGCATGGCACCCCCACAGGATGTGTTCCTCTTTTAGTTCTTCAAAGAAGCTTTTTTTCCCATCCTGCTCCGTAGCCTCTTCTGTACTCAACCCTCCCCTGTTACATTCACTTGTCCTTCTTTACGCTAATCCCAATCCATAATCCCCTAATCACTAGTTGAGTATCACTTCCCATTAAGTGGGAAATTCCAAAGGTATCCTGGCCATCTTCCCTATCACCCAGCTGGGCATTCTATGGACAAATGGACAACTATAAGGGCACTTCAGAAAGGTGGCAGAAAATGGAATCAAAAGATAAAAGCATAGTGGTGCTCCAAACTTTTAAATCTATGAATATGAAGGCTTTTCAAAAAGTTCTCAAAAAAAAAAACTCACATATGATAGGCCCGGGTTCAATTGGCTAACTTCCCCTTGCAAGCACTGGAATCTCAAATGGGTGCCAATTTATATCTTGACCCTAGCACATTCCCTCCACCCTAGGGACTACCACTTCTTGGGCCTTTTGAGTGTCTGGAAGTCCTCATTCTGCCCTCATCATGTCACACAAGACTCTGAACTTGTACATCCTGGTCTCTCACCACCTCCTTGTCTCACCCCTTGGACTATTCTCATGCTGTGTCTCTCACAACCCTACCCCATCACGGTTTGGAACACGGAAATGAAGAACGACCACGATTTATGAAGAACACATCAGAATTCTGGCACTGTACTGGGTATTTTGTGTGCACAGAGTAGATGTATTCGTGGAGTATGCATTTGGGATACTAGAAAGCATTTCTGCAGGGCTCTGAAGCCTGGTGAATCCATGCTCCGAGGAAACGACAGACTAGGAACTGCCAGCTTCCCTCTTCAGCAGATAATCACATCACCTTTCCAACAGAGCCTCACCCTCTCAACTGACTTCCTACTGCCAGCTCCCGCATGCCCAGTGGTGTGCCACCTGGGCCATGTCCCAAAGCCAGAGTCATGGGGTCCTTGAAGGTCTACTCTGTAACCCTGCTCTCAGTGTCAAGATAAGAGAAAGGTCTAGAACTTATTCGAAGGCTTTCTAATGTCCTCCCACAGTGTTGCTGTCTGGAGCCCACTTCCAGACACTTTAGTGCTGGTTTTATATGATTCCAAAAAGAAGAGAAGAAGGGGAAGGCTTGGACTGCTGCTTAAAAATGTAATTAGCATCATATTTTAACAACATTGTGACAATAATTGCTTCCCAACAATGCTGAGAAACCTGCAGTGCAGACTCCCTGGTGCCCCTGTCACAGTAAGTGATCCCGCTGTTCCCTGTGCTGGAAACAGAGGCTGCAAGGGCTAGTCTGTTCCCGAGTCTTGCCTCCCCTTCCCCTGCAGTGGCAAGGCAGCCATGCTCATGGCCACTCTTGCTCTGGGCAGACTAAGTCACAGCACGCCTTCCTAAGGCTGAGGTTGGCCCAGGTTATTGAGTCATTTCAGAGGTGGAGTGGTGGGAAGAGGGTAGTAAAACAAGAAATGGTTCCCTTTGGGAAGCAATTGAAAAAACTCCATTTCCGGGTGGCAGTTCCTGCTTTGAGCCTCCTGTTGACAGTTCCTGCCTGTGACTAGCATGAAGTTACAGTCATATCTTAAGGCAACCAGAAAAGTAGGTAACCTGTGTTCAGGAGGACCCTGAATGGTAGCAGGCTTCATGTTCAGGGTGATGTGCAGAGGCTGTTTTCTGAAACCCTGATAGCTACACCTGCAGTTTGCTTATTTTTAGCAGTTATACCATCTCCCCTTCATTTTGTGGGGAGGAGATGTTTCATAGGAATGATAGGTTTTAACAGTTGCAGTTGTGAGAATTCATGTGGGAGTTGCTCCTACTGCCACTCGCCCTGAGCCTCCACACTCAGCCCACCTCTAGCCCAAAGCCAGCTCACAAGAGCCAGAGATTTGGATTTAACAAGCAAAGGGAAGATGGGAACTTCTAAGTGTGGTCTTTGGTTAGAGGAGGGATTGGCCTTACTCTAAGCTAAGTGACATTTTAGGCACTTCTGTGCCCCCTTATTTAGGAGGAGAACTAAATGTTTTACACAAGGACCAAAATGCTTTCATTGCTAAAGGTATTTTCCTACCTGTTTTTTTTTTTTTTTGCTGTATTTCTTAGTCATTGATCATAATACAAGGAGTAGCTTGGTGAAGCAGGGAGGGACTGGACAGAAACAGACCTTAGAGGCCTTCTTCACATTCTATATGACTCTGATGTGATGCAAAAGAAGCTCTCAATTCAAGAGCCAGCCACCCGAACAAGCGCTGTGCTGAAGACTGATGTCATTTCAAGATTACACTAAACTCAACCTTCAGGGCCACCCTCATCACCCAGGTTCTCTTCTCCCACACCGTTCAACTACCTGAACTGTGGCTGGCTTCTTGCTGCAAGCTCTAGTTTCTACTTCGCCTTGTGATGAGCCAACCCATTCAGACTGAAGGACCCCGCTTCCCAGCCCACCTCCCAAGAAATTCCCTAGCCCCCCGACTCGCCGTGCCTACTCACGCCAGCCTGGCCCCACAGTTTTCTCCCTCGATGTCACCGCCAGCCACGTTTTCAGTGTTGACAGATTCCGTCTCACTTGTGGGCATGCTCACTGCAAGAGGCAAAGGGATGCAGAACCAGATGTGGAGAGTGAGGAGAAAGAGAATAGCATTAGTTCATAGCACACACAGTCCTGAGCCTGACTATAACTTGGAAGGAAGGAACCTGGGCAAGCCACAGGCCCATCTGTAGCCTTGAGCCCTGGCCAGGCTCTCGGCTTTCTTTGACTGTCACACCTACTGCTAGTCTGGGGAATGATGTGCTGCCAAGCACACTGCAAACTAGTGGCACTGTGGAAAGACATTTGGTGATCATTTTACTTTGTAGGGCCCATCCTGGAAAACATTGACCATTCAATGCTTCTGCTCCCCTTTAACCCAAAGGTTTCAGAGGAGCTGCAGACACATTTCCATTTGCTTCCACTGTTCTGCTGAGAACAGAGCTCCCTTGAGAAGGCTCTTTCTCCCTTGCATCTTCTGACCCGTCAACTCCAAGGAGTTCCATCCCCATTACTCAGGCTTGTGTGTGGAAGGGACTTGTGTTGCTGCATGCACAGACCAGCAGGTGGATCTGGAGAAGTCCCTTCTCCTGTCGTGCACACAGGGTCCTGGGTCAAGCACCTCTAGGACTGTATCTTAACTAGAGAGCTTGTTGGGAACAACCATTAGTAACGTCACCTATTGAGGTTCTAACTAGCATTGCAGACACTGGGAATGCAGGACGGTAAGTGCACAATGCATAAAATCAAACCACATCTGGACATGGCTTGAAGCCCACCTGCAGGGATGCTCTCCACTCTTCCTGCAACCCTGATGTTCCCATCTCAAGAGGCTGACACGGGACAGAAGCAAATGAAGCAATTCAGCTCTTGCCTGTTCTCTGGCCAGCTCTGGACTAGATTTCATCAGGGATTCTCTGGTTTAGAATCCAGTTTTGTATCAACTAGTTCTTCTATTATGATGACTTTTCTCCCAAAGAAAAGTTCAACTCAAAGGAATCTTCATTGTCTACCACCCTTTCATAATGATATACATTTCTTAGTTTTGCCAACTCTTGTTCTTGAAAGTGGACATGACACCATACGCCTTGGTTCAGCTCTCCTTCCAGAACAGAATGCTTCATGTGACGGAAGGAATTACTGGATTACAACAGAATGTGAAGCTAGTGAGGGTGTGACTTCAGATGACAAGTCCCTATGCGGCTGCCACAGCCCAGGAAAAGACTTCTTCTGGTTGTATGGATGATGTGGGTGGATGTGGATTCTCCCCAGTTTTCTTTTAGGGGAAGACAAACCAGGTGGGTGAGAAGAGACTCATGTCAAGAACACAGAGCATACAAATAGAAAGCCCAGGACTTACTGTCTACATGGCTGAACGTAAGAAACCTCTCCAAACTAGGACTCTCATTCAATACAGTCAGGTAAGAAGACAGCTGGACGTTATCTAATAGAAGTTGAGAGCTGGATGGACTTTCAAAATTGCCCAGGTCTAGTCTGTCCCCCTCATTTCACAAAAGAGGACAGTGAGGCCTTGAGAAGGGATGTGATGTCTGACATCATATAATGTGCTAGGGTAGGGCTGAGATGGGGCAAATGTCTGTTACCTGTACTATCCTTGTTTGTCCCCACGCTACACCCTCGGTCAGCACAAGGTTCTCAAAATCAAAGCAGTTTCCAGAAACATCTTAGTGGATAGTGAGTTGTTAAGCAGTGGTGTTGGATTTAACAGTGTTTATATGAACTTCGGATCCCAAGGTTTGAAGGAGCTGGTGAGACTTAAGGTTGGATTTAGCACCGGTAAGTAGAGAACAGACTTTTAGAGCTCAACAGGGCCCCAGGTCAATCCAAACTAAGGTAGAAGTCACAAAATTGAAGAATCTCCGGTCTTTCAATGTATCTGTCTCTAACCACCCCTGACCTAACGGTCTTATAACTCCCCAGCATTATTTTAAAGGGCAGAGAGCCCATGGAGAGCCCCTTACATAGGCAGTGGAGAGTCAGATGGTGATGGAGTTAGGTTTAGAAAGAAAACCAAACAGGTTTGGGAAAGCCGGGTATTAGGAGAAGTTATATTATCTTCCAAATCAAGGCACAGGCCACACTGGCATAGAGTTGCATTAATTGTGCCCCTGATCTTGCATTGTACTATCCAAACAAAGGGTTCCTCAAGGAAAGCTGTTGCTGAGTAACCCACCTGATTTATGCCTAGGAAGAGGCCCTGCGTGGGACATGGAAGACTCACAAAAACAGAATCACCACATGACAAGTCATCAAGAGAAATGCCCTCCCCTCCAGCCTCGTAGGAACGCACACACATTCACACACATAGAGCACAGGGGAGCATTACCATGGGTCTCTGTGGAGTGACTAAACCAAGCAAACTTCCCTTTCTTCTGGGCAAGCAAGCCCGCCGGAGTGCCTCCTTTCACAGACAAGATGGTCAGTGTCAAGAACCAGGAACAAGACATCAATAGAGAACATGCAGTCAGCCACGGGTAAAAGAAAGAAACAAGGAACTCAGCTTTCACATACGACATTCATTTTCATCTCCAAAACTAAACCAAAATATATATATATATATTTTTTAAAAAGCAATAAACCAAAACATGTAAGAAAACATAACAAAATGGAACCAAAACCCATAACTACACATATTAACAACACAGAACAAGTAATGGATCCTGGGGGGAGGAGGAGTTACTCCAGCAGACTTTAGTCTAGATCTAGAGAGTAAATGAGAAGGATCCTGAAAGGGACTGCCACGTGTCCCAGGCAAAGATTAATGGTTAAAGTCAAATCATAACATTAGTATCCCTCTTCTCCCCTTCCCGACGGGACCACACTGAAAACGCTCCACCATTAGTAAATCCAGGGGCTTCCCCATCACTCAGAAATGGACGACATCCCCTACAGGTGCAAAAGCAGAGCACTGAGCTACCTGCCCCTCTCCGTCCAGCTCGGTCATCAAACTGGACTCATCAAAGCTCCATCCCATGCATAGGATTCAAAAACTGCATTTCCTGCTTTTCTGAGCAGCTTAAAGGAGTAAAGCAGATGTCAGCTTGTCTGTCACTGATCTTTTTTTTTTTTTGAGGAGGTATGCAAATAATGGAGAACAGCTGGGTCTAGGCTTTAGTTGAAGAGGAGGGCGCTAAGGAGGTAGAAAATGATTCTTTATTTCTGCATAGGAGAGAAGGGCTTCCTGTTCTGCGCTTGACTAAGGATGGTAGCTAACTCCTTGCAAGCAGAGTTTTCCCATTTTTTGGATAGGGTGAGCATTAACAAGCACCAACTTTCTAAGGCCACCACAGAAGGTATTGTCAATTAGTGATGGGCATAGAATAATCAAAGCAATAAATGGGAAGATGGTTTCCATGCACTGAAGCCCAGTGTGTGCCCTCCTGAGAAACGGATGGGTGGCCCATCAGTTCTAAGAAAGGGCAATAAGGTCAACACCTTGTTTTAGGTGTTTCTTACTTTCATGCTCTGTTCAAATTATGTTCGATGTAATTTATTACTGTGAATTCTGAAAAGGGCCTTTTGACAGAAGAGCCAGGCTTATGAGAAAGAAACTTCAAATAGGTCATGCAAAATAAAATGGAGAGATTAATTTATTTGGATGCAATAGTAGTGGAAATCCACACATATTAAGGGGTTTCAAAAATTTCTTGAAAAACACTAATTATGAAAAAACCTTAATGGTTTTCAAAATGCCCTGGCATACAAATAAATTTATCCTTTAAGGGACCCTTTTATTTTTCAAGTAACTTTTTGAATAACTTTATATTTTTAACCAATGTAAAGGGTCAGATGTCAGACACACTCATCTTTAAAATCCAAAAAGTGGGATAAAAGAAACTTCACAATCAGGATCCTATTTATAAACATCTTATAAATACTGCACGCATAAACACTGAGCATCAGGAGCTGAAATGAACGAGCTAGTTCATGTTGTTCATGGTTTTCTTCTAGAGGAAGCTGTTTTTCCATTTAGAATGACAACAGTCCCTGAAGTGAGCATCTCACAGGTGTTGTCTAGTTTTGGAGCTGTGACAGGGTAAACACAGGGCTGCCAGTTGTTGAACTTTCTGTCTGTACCTGTTGTGGTCTGAGGGAACAAGAGATCTGATCAATGACAGAGAGCTGACAGCATTCAGGCTTTCCATCAAATATTGCGTTTCTGTGTAGTTTCTGGCTTGAACACAGTGTCCCATCTTGTCCCATTTCAGAATGAATAGCATAATAACTTTTAAGCCAACAGAAAGAGGCTACTAAGCACACAACTAGTTAATACGCAGTGGAATTGGATTGAAGTAGATTTTCGTGTGGGCAAAGTTGATGGCCACCCACATGGAAGGCGATTTGAAGAGCTTGTACAGAGCTCTGGTATCCACAGTACTGTTCTTTTGGGCCAGGACATACATCTAAAGATTCTTGGCTGAAATAAAAATGACCCATCTGAAAGGAGCAGTCTGTTAACACACTAGTGCCTGTTCATTTATGAGAGATTGTCCCATAGCACAGAATGGTAGAAATGGATTGGGTTCCTTTTATGAAGCCATTAGATGGCAGCCTTTGTGGTCAATTCTTTAAAGAAAACCTCTGAGAAATGCAATACCCAAATATCTCAAACTTTAGACTCATGAATGTTAGATTTTTAATCCATGGATGAGACAGAAATAAAGCCCCCATTCAAATAAAATGCTGGAGTTTATGGCAGAAAGACAGCCAAGAAACCAGATTCCCGAGGGCACCTTTGCTCTAAAGGCAACTTACTCCAATACCCTTGGCAGGGACCTGCAGTGTGTCCATCTGCAGACAGTGACACTATGGCATAGCCTCTGTAACACATACTGTGCCTTACTGTTGAACAGATTTGGAGAGGGGCATGCTGGGGTAGAAAGCTAAAGGGGGGCTTGTTTTCTTATTTCCTAACTTCCCTATCACCAGCTATGAAATGTGGGTCTTCAGGCACACCTGACACTCAGCATCTGTTGAGAAGATTCCAGAGGCAATTGAGATTTCTTTCCAAAAGTAGCTGAACATGGATCCTGCCAGGGGTGGACAGCATTGGTGTCAACAGTGGCTGCAATGAGGTGTGGAGAGTCTATCTTGTCTACAATTGACAACATCCTTGAATGATTCCTTTGGTATCTACCCAACACCTACTCTTGTTGGCCACTGTTGCTTGGATGGTGCTTTTTCAAACTATTTCTACATCTCCAGTGAGTTTCATTGTTCTTGTCCAAGAGCTGGCGATGTCTCCACTGATTTCCATGGAGAATAGTTGTAGGGATTGTGGGGAAATGATAAAAAGTCATCTTCCCTTTAGGATCATGTGGAAACTGGCAATCACATCCATCATGTTGGGAAGAGGCTCTCAGCCAGAGACACGATGAAGGTTGGAAAATCCTCTGAGAACTCACTCATTGAAATTCAGGGGCTGGACATCAAGCACAGTGGTGCTTCCCAAGCCTGGTTGCATGGATTAGCTGTGTGTGTCAGGCTTTCTACAGCTGAGGTCAAGGGGAAGCAGAAGGCTGTGGTACATTGCTCCTCATTTTTCCCTACAGGAAGTGAACTCTATAAAACTAATAAATGTCTCTGGACAATTCCTTATACAGCTTCCAACAAGACTTCTAGGGGCGAAAAATGCTCCCAGCTGTGCTGCTGTGCTCACATTTTTATTCTCCCAGAGAGATTAGATATCATTTAGCCATCAGCAAAGCACTATGATACATATGTCCAAAGATGACCACAGCCATCTGCATGACTAGAAATGAAACCACATAGGATTTTGGCAAAGGTTCGAGAGTCAGAATAAATTACTAAGGTGGCTTAGGAATAAATCTGCAATGGAACAAAAAAAAATCTTGGTGTTCCTTCCTTGACTCCCATTTGAGGTTCAGATGAGAGCTGTGGAAAGCCATGTGCATGAGAGAGCTCTAGCCTTGCTCTGCCTCTGATCTGTCTATGCATGAACAGCTGATCCCTCAGAGCAGGGCTCCATGTGAGAATGAAGCAATCTGGACAGCCTTCAGTCACAGCTCTGACTTGGTGCCACAGATGGGCTTTGTGATATCCTAACGACATTATCAGCTGCTCTGACTGGCTTCTCATGAGATGGCCTCAGATAAATGCCCAGCCTTTATTCAGAGTGTAGACGGTAGCCCATTTCCCCAGGGTCAAAGAACTCATCAACTGCTATCAATCTTTTACCTCCTTCCAATGGAAGAAGGTTGATATGTCAGGGCCAGATGTCTTGGGCAGTAACTGAATGAGCTGAAGGCAGTTCTCACCCAATCTGAACTTCTCCAGTGTGGTAGGATGCCATTGGGGGCCAAAGGGCTGCATCCTGGTCAGCCAGCCTGCTGGGATCCAACTGCTCAGGCTGCCATGCACTACAGGATGGAACTGAATAATTTACTCTGTCATTTACTTGGCTGGATGACTATTTTTATTCTATTTCTTTGCCTTGGAGTGATATAATTAATATTTATATGCTCAAAGTACTAATCGAGTTATTGCTAGCAAGCAAAAGTGTTCTTAATTCCATGGCTCACTGACTAACCTAGTATCCCAAACTCCTTGCCATCCTTATGCCCTGAGTTGAAATGCATCTGCTGGAGTCGTAACCCCTGCCACTACCCTGGATCTCAAAGTGTGGAAATAGGATCTTCAAATTAAGTTAAATCAAGGTCATGTGGGAGGGCTTGAATTCCGTACAACTGTGTTCTTAATAAGAAGAAATGTGGACACAAAGATAGGCAGAGGAAGACTGAGCAAAAATACAGAAGGAAAATGGCTACCTACAGGCCGAGAGGACTGGTCCAGACCTGATCCCTTCCTCACAGCCCTCATGAACTGCTCTGCTTTCCAGTCTCCAAATAGTGATATTTCAGTCACTGTGGCATGTGCTTACACAGCTCCTGCTAACTAAGACATTCCTCTTTCCCTTATTCCCTGGTAATTCCTGCACAAACTTTCCAACTAGTAAGCTGGGACCTCTATAAGGTCCCTTGAGTGTGCCATCTTTCTTTGAACCTGTGGAGGTTCTGTCTGTGTGGCACCACAGATTTTGCCATCTCTGCAGAGTGCCTGTTCACTTCCAAAGTTAACATATGTGGTCAACTCTAAGATAAGTAGGCAGAGGAGGTGGTCAAGACCCCAGCATATGGATTATAAGGCAGCCATAATGCAACCCATAATGCATAGTAAGGAGCCAAATCCAGGTGGCCATCTGTTTTTGTAAATAAAGTTTTATTGGCACATAACTATGACCATTTGGTTATGTATCATCTATGATTACTTTCCTACTATAGCAATAAAGAAAAAAAAAGCTGTTGGAGGGACTCACTGTGACGCCAAACATATATCCATTCTTGATACATTCAAATTTCATACATGCCTGGAGCCAATTCCAGTCAGTGTCAGCTTCCAGAACCATCGAAAGCCCCCCGAGTGCCTAAAACCCTGAGGTATGTAAGCATGACTCATGATTCATGCTTCTGTTTCACCTTCTCCCAGCTATGTGATCCTGGGTAAGTTATTCAGCCTTTATTCACCTAGCTTTTTATTATCTGTTAAAAAGATTCATAATTAGTTATTTCAAGAGCTCTTGGTAAAGATTGAGGGAATTAACACAGACCAAAGAACGTTGCAAAGCAGTAGCTGCTATAAATATTATAAATACCTGTATCTATTACAAATCATTTTTTTGATAGTTTTTCTTCTAGCTTGTTCTTGTTTTACAACTATTAGGTTTGACTCTGAGTAAATCGGAACTTTCTAAAGCCAGAGACTTTGTCTTGGAATTTCTTGGACTCCTTTTTGTGACGCCAGTACTCCAAGATATGGAAGTATGTGGGAAGCCCACTTCCTGTCTTCTACAGTATCCCCCATCCACACTGGTCTCTATCCTGCACCAGTCTTCTTACCATGCTCTGCACCAAAGGTTGCCTTTGCAAACTCTATCAGTATTCTCTCCTTTGCTTGGACTTCCTGCTGTGGTGGGTGAATGAGAGAAGTGGCAAAACTCCCATGCATGGTAACTGCAGAGAAGGGTGAGGCTGGGAAAATCCTCCCTGGGTTGAGGCAGCCTGGCCACAGCAGGCTACATGTCTGGCCACATGATTATCAGCATAGCTGTGTTCTCCTACTCTAGAACCAGCTCCCTCCCTTTGTCCCTTTGCTGACTTCCTTAAACCTGCCTCTAAGCTTCAGTAAACTTTCTTTAAACCATCTGGTTTAAGAGTACCCTGTCTTCTGGGAGGATCCTGATAAATGTATCTCTGTGGTATAGGTAAGGAGGTTATTCTTATCCCTCTGGGCAGGTGAAAGCCACTGAATGGTACAGAATGGTTGGTTGTGAGCCTAGGCCAGCCACATTAGGCAAACTCTGGAATAACTGTGTTCAAGTCAGGACTTGCAGGCTGACTTCCTGTTAAGAACTGTGCATGCAGGTAAGGTGGTATTGCGGTAGAATGGAACAGAATATTCTGGGTGTGGAGACTGTGGGAACAATGACACATTCCATCTGTATCTGATTCAAGTCTGCCATGCAGAAAGACTTATTTCCCACATAGAGTCTCCAATGCAGGAAGGGACTCTTCCGAGGTCTGCGTCTAACTCAGTCTGAGGCAGCTCTAAGTGCTGCAAGTACAGGAAATTCTAAATTAGCCCTTGCCTCGGCCCTAAGCCAGATAGTTTTGAAGGGTCATGGGCTAATTCTGGATCTCACTTTTTTCCACCTCTTCCATGGGTCAACTGAAGCGGAAGAGAGGAGTGGCAAACAGAGAAACAAGTTGCAGAGAAAAAACAGTAATGGCAAGAGAGGAAGAGAGCAGGTGGTCGTAAGGTGGTCGTAAGGCCCTGGCAGCCTGCCCAAGTTGAATAGGGCCATCAGCTTCCAGAGCCTTTCAAAAACTTCCTGCCAGCCAAGGCCCAGCTTGGCTTCTTCCACATGAGCAATTAAACTCTGGTTGATTTTAAGCCATCAGAAAATAAATATAAAACAGGATTAAATATTAAGCAGCCATACAAAGTAGCCTTATTAAAAAAGGACGATAGAAGCAAGATGTGCCATCATAATCATCGTTATTACCGCAATAAACCAGAAGGAAACAGAAATGCCTGTCCTTGATCTGCAGCCATAACTGAGAGACAAAAAGCAGGTTGTGGTGATCTCAGCAGGCCACAGACATCCAGCGCTTCCAAGCAGCAAATTTCTCTCTACCTTCACAGCACCATGGAGTTGGGCCACCTTGGTCCCTGCTAGGAGTCTGAGGGTCCCAGGCAGGATCAGAAGAAGGACCTCAGTGGCAGCTCCATGGCACACACACACACATCCCTGTCCCTATGTGAGGGTTGCTTGGGAGGTATGGGACTTTCCCAGACCCTTGGGAATTTTGGGATCACATGAGAATGGTGGAACACGCCAGATAGAAGATCTGGCTCCCCTTCAGATTGGGGATGAGACCAGGGATCTTCGAGACATAGAGAATTGCAACCTCTGTGTACAGGTTCCTTTGGGAAAGTAATCCCCTTAGGTTAAAAAAATGCTTCAGTTTGAAATTGCTTTTTTTCTTGTTCCTAAATGGTTACCCATGAGCTATGCTATGATAGGAAGAGTGTCTTTGCCCTGATCTCTCTCTACTCCAGGTCAATGGCATCTAATGCATTTTAAGCACTGTCCCTGCAGGGGCATAAGAACAAAATCAATCATTTCCATCTTTCATAAAAATCATTCATTCTATCTCAGCTCCTCTTCCATGAGCCTTACATACAGTAATTGGCTGAACCTTGGAGGGCAGGGTTGCATGTTTCCATTCAATGCACAAGGACACTGAGGCTTAGGGAAAGATGCATGCAGTTCAGAGCCAGAGTTGGAATTTACACAGCTCTGATGCCCAATCCATGCTCTTAGGTACTATGTATTTTTGACAATTCTATAAAACCATCCCTAATCCAGACAGCTATCCAGCCCTGGAGGATGTGCCAGGCCAAGAAGAAGAGGAGCAGGGCTGGAAAGACAGGTAGAAGATACTGGTTACAGGACCCTGCCCTGGGAAGGGATGGGCAGGCAGTAAGTAGAGATCCCATTGCCTCTGGAGTCAGGGGACTAGAGTTTAGATCCTAGCTTTGGAAGCCAGGGGACCCAGGACATGTTACTCCCCTGGGAGTGGAGAGCTCAGTAGGACTTGCACTGTTTAGCCAGAAAGGATTCTTGAAGATCAGACAGCCCTGCATTTTGCAGGTAGTGCTGTTCAGGTCGAGAGAACTTGACAGGGTCACACAATGAGCGAATGGTAGCGTTATGTGTCTCCTTCCACCTCTCCTACTTACTATTGCCCATCCCTAGACAGAAAAGCATCCTGGCTGAGCACAAGCACCAGGCTGCCTCTTTGTTGCCCTATTCACTTGTGCTCCTCTGTGAAACAAGCACCCCTACCTCAGCAGAGTCTGATTCATCTTCCTTTCCAGCAGGCAATGAAGCCACTGCCTTAAATTTTGAGGTTGCCACTGGGAAAGCTGCTTTATGGCAGTGAGTCATTTTAGCTCCAACCCCATGGTGCCTGTTCTGCCCCACCAGCTCATGAGTTCGAGGGTAGCTGTCAGAATACCAACCAGCTGCCCCTTTCTGTGGCCAGAGCCTTAGTTCACCAATCACCCTTGTTGGCTGCTTGCCATTCTTTTGTTTCTTTTGCTCCCCTTTGACCCTTGTGCATGGAGTCCTTGCTGTGAATAAATGACACCTTCTCTCAAAATGTCCTTCAGCAGGACAGTGTCCTGCATCTTGAGGACTGCTCTTCTCCTAGGTATCTCCTCCCCCCGGCCATCACCCCACCCTACCCCTATACTCCCTGGAGAGAAGCTTAGTAGCTTGACCCCCACTCCTGGGAGGGGAAGAGCCTCAAAGGCACGCTGTAGGGTATACAGAGAACAGTTGAACTATACAAACCGAACAAACTGAGATGGCTTAATTTGTAACACTCCAGATAGTCAACCTCAGGCCTATATTCACATATTTGAAGGCTTTCCCAGAGTAGCACAAGGAATAGGCACCAAAGAAGGAGAACTGGAGAGGGAATGACTTCCCAAACAGCCCAAGCATCTGAACAGATCAGGAGGAGCTTGTGAGCAGACACTCCCAAGCCGAGGCTCATGGCAGTTTTGAAGGACATTTAAGATGTTCACTGCCTTGCAAAAAATCAGCTGTTTTGCAGGAAAGGGGTACTGTGCTGTGCTGGAATGCCAAGTGGCCAATGCTGCTGAGGGAGTGGGAAGGGACTCCAGGCAGAGTGGGGGTAGGGTGCAGAGCTGTAACTTCCGGCCCTACCAGCACTACTCAAGTGTCATGTGGGCTAGGCTTGAAAGGAGTCTGGCTCAGCATCAGATCCTCAGCCACATCCCAGTCCTTGGCTGTAATGTCTTCCAAGGCCTTAAGAAGTGTGGTCTCATTTTGGCAACTCCCCTTCCTGCTCATTTGCATTTCAGCCCAGCCCATGCCCTCCAATCAGGGGCTTGACCTGACTCTGAGGCTCCAGAGCATGCCCTCCATGGATTGGCTTCAACACCATCTTGACTGGGGCCCACTGCATAAGGAAGCCAGCAGATGGCACTGGGAGCCTCTGCCCTGCTGACCTCTTCTTAGAATCCCTTAGGCTCTGCCACTTATTTGGGTCTTTCCTACCCTCCCAGCTCTGGTAGACCTATGCAGGCTTCCAGAATGCCTTTTCCAACCATTACTTTACTGTCTGTGCTGTGTTGGATAGGACTCGCTCACATGGCTATTCAAAAAGTTGGGAGAACGTGGAAGTAAAGACAATGTCATCTAAGTGAAAAAAAAAGTTTTTGGAATCCATGAATTGCTTTTCTCCTCATAATACATGATTTCCATGAACTTTTGGAGACCCTTTTTGCTCACAGTTTCTTAAAATGTGTTGTTAAAGCACTTGCATGCCTTTGGCCCTTGCAGCCAGCCCTGCCCTACACAACTGCTCAGAATGACCTCAGAGGACATAGAGTCCTCACCTCTGACTCCGATGGCTTCAGTGCTGCTGTCTTGCTATTGCATGCACCTGTTGCCAGTCCAAGCTGGCTTCTCTGGGTGACAGCTTGACCCATACCCTGCACTGCAGTCCCCAGAAGCACTCTGCAAATAGGGACTGTCTGGCAGCTCACATCTAGCTCTGCTTTTTTTTTTTCTTCTTCTCCATTCCTCTCTTAGAGATGGACAGGCAAGAAGCAACGCCTCCAGGACAGGCAGCAGAGTCACTACTGTCTCATTCCTTTTCTTTGAAGCTGGCTCTGCAACATGCACCTTCAACCTCCAACCATGAGTTCTGCCCTCCCTCCCATGCTATATCTGGAAACAGCCATGGTAAGGCTAATGGAGGGCAGCAGGTGCCCACACCCACATCAGCCAGGAGACTCTGAGCCAAACATGGAGAGAAAGAACCCAGTCCATGCCAGCTCTGCCAGGGAAGCAAATTTGGTTTCCTGCAGCCAGTGTCCCTCTCATTATCCTGTAGAACTTTCCTCCCCTCTCTGAATCTGAATCAAAGGATCCTCCACCCTCCATGTCTCCCCCTACACTGGTCTTAGAAATCCTTGGTGACTTCTCAAGAGTGCTGGGCTTGCTGGAGAGGTTGACTGTTCTTCCTTTAGAAGAGAAAGATGGCTTTTGGAATCTAGAGGAATGAAGAACACCAATTTCAACAGCCAAAGATCTTGCATGGCAGCAAGGAGGAATGCTAAAATTCATGAAGCTGGCTTTCCGCAGGAGTCTGACCTTGGGCTCACCTGGATCCTGCTGCCTGGGGTTCCCTGCTAACTCTCGGTCACCTGCCTCCATCAGAGCCTCCCATTCTGTGAGGATTCACACTCTAGCTCCAGTGGTCCAAGAAATACAGCAGGAAGGTGCTGCTTTTAGAATAGAGTTTTGCTGTAGCCATTGGGATACAGACAGGTCCTTCCCGTGGGAAGGTGAGTGTGGATTTTATGTACTGTATGGTGAGTGGGTGTTGGCAGGGCCATTGCTGAGATGAGAAGGCCTTGGACATGCTCAAATTACTGTATCATTTTTGCAGAAGTCATGCCTAGCTGGGCAGGCACCTGAACAGGTCTGAAGATGGAATTTGCCAGACTTGAGGAAAGCAGAATGAGATGGCAGCTGAGTCTAAAGCCTAGTATTGCAGTGAGAGTATAATGGAAGGGACCCAGCATGGGTATCAGCAGTGAGGAGGGGAGAAGGGGGGCTGCCTTCATTCAGGGGTCAGAGATGGCTCCTAGCAACTCCATATGGGAGAGGCAGGAATCCAATCTTCTCAACATTGGCCTACTGATTGGGAAAGCATATTTAGTGTGGATAGCTCAGTACCACATTGCCTGGGGATACAGGTAGGACCAAAGAAGTGGGGAACAACCAACAAATTCTGATTCCCTAATGGAAACATGAGGCAGGAGGGAGGACAAAGACATGAAAACAATTAGCATGAGTCATTAACCAAGCAAGGATAATTAACAGCACCACTGGCAGGACAGTGTTACACCCATGACACTTCAGTGTATGTGGAATTAAACAGCTGCAGGTATCAACTCAAAAGAAACTAAGATGTTTAACAATTGGAAACACACAGAAATGGAAGGGATTTCTTGTGACCCAGTAAGCTCCTATCTTTAAGTATCTGTGAAGGGACAGGGTGAGACTCCACGCTAGAGACCTTGCAGACAAGATTCAGGCATGGATGGAGACGTAGAGAGGGGAGAGAGGGCCTCCATGAACCCCCACCTCACCCCACCCCACCCCACTGAGGCGCTGGGATTGACTTCTCAGTGCTTTCAGGTGGGACACTGGCTCTGGGAAAGAGATGAAGATGGACATAAAGAAAAAAGAAAAGAGGTGGCTGTGGATGTCCAAAGTTCTTAACCTGACAACATTCTCTCTCTTACAGACTCCTGATGGCTGCTGAGACAGGGAGAGCAACTGCCTGCAAAGGGAAAACATTCTGCTCCTGGGCCAGGTACCAGTCAGTTCTGGAACACGGGACTCCAGGAGAAAGGCACCAAGATGGCTTCAAGGGGACTGGGTGCTCAAGGACTTACGAATAACTGGAAATCATTCATCTATTACTGCCACACATAGAAAATGGGGTCCCAGAGGTGGAAAAGTTATCAAGGTCGAAGAGCTGGTTGGTATCAGAGCCAGCATCAGCAACCAGGTCCTTTGACTTCACTTCTAGGGCTTTTGCTTCCTCTATTCCTTTTCTATCACCAGGCTTGCTGGCCTGGGAGGTCACTTTGTGTACCTCTTTTTTTCTCTGACAGAAGAGAAAGGGGTGGGTGTCAGTGTCCGATCAGAAACACCTGGGTGTGAGCTTGTGTAAACTTCCTATTGGCTACCTGGCCCTGGGCAAATGAACTGAACCTTATCATTCTTGACCATAAATGGCAATGATGAAGCTGATCTTGGGAAGTTTAGTGAGGACCAAGGAGAATAGAGGTAACAGGAGGTGCTGAACCCCTGGTAGCTGTTGCTCATGATATTAATAATACTCTGCATGGAATGCTCTTGTGTATATTCCCTAGGGAATGCATACACTGAGTGCAAGTCAGGGAGAAGATCCAGGAAGGATGACTTGCTTTGCATCTCAAAGGTCATCTGGAGTCTGAACACTAATAGGTGATGACGTGTGTGTTCGCACGGCCAGCCCCTGCGCATGGCTGCAGTTAACCATGTTCCTTCGGGGGCCATCAGCCTCCCAGATGGGTTCATCACTGTTGTCATTCTCATCATGGAATATTCATGAAGTGCCTACTGTGTGCCAGTAGCAACTTGCCTGCCACATGGCCCCTGTGCTGAAAATGCAATTTGACAGACTCTTTCATGATGATGCATCAGGAAACAGGGTTTAAGCTCAGCCTGAATGAAAGCCACTTTGACCTCTCTTGTCTTGAATTCTTTTTCTTAAGCCAAAAGGAAACTGTGGCCCAGCTGTATTGTATTCTCTGGACTGACTGACTCCCTTCCATGTCAGAAAGGGTTTCTCGTGACAATGACCTGGGCCCTATAGTGGCCCACTTGGCCTTGCTCGGGATTTTTTTAGGACAGCCCAGAAAAAGTCTTCAGTGAGGCCAAGGCTGAGGACTCCTGTAGCTTAACTGAAAGGAGTTTTGGCTCCATGAGCCAGTGGGACACCAGTAAGACAGTGGTAGCCTCAGCTCCAGTTTGGGTTTAAATAGATGTGGGTCCAAACATTTTTTTTGTAATAGGCAACAATTGGGTTAATCTAATGACAAATCTCATCCTGTATCATCACCAGAGCAGCATGCCATTTCCATTAGGAATAATGTTTCCTGGCCAGATTAAGGCATGGAAAATAATTTTTGGTCATCAACAATTCCCTTCAGTTTCAGTGATCTGATTAAACTTAGCAACGGAAAGAGGAATTTACAAATTAGATGCTGTTCTCTATTCATTACCAAAATGCTTGCTTTCCACTACATCCAGGAGATACAGTGGAGATCTCATTAAGTCTCAGCTTGTGATAACAGTGACTACGTAAATCCCCACTGCAGCCAGTGAATGAATCAAGCATTATGCTCAAGACCACATCATGGATAAAGTCAAGTCCTTGCTCCCCTTGAAGGGGGCTGTCCTTTCCAGGAGTGCAATGTCGGCTACTTTCTGATCCTCAAGAAGCAACTAGGTATGTATTGCTGCTCCTCTCAAACACTTGCTGTTATGCTCATCTGATTAGCTGCCCTTCTTGAGAGAATCAAATGAGGAATATGTCTCACACTCTTCTAGATGGAGATAAAGAACAAATGGGAGAAGAGGTGAGTACATAAAGAAAATATCCTGGAATAGTCCTGTTCTCTCCAGAACTGAAATGTTAGCAGATAATAAATGACACATGAAAAATTGATGTGTAAGTCTGGTTCATTGAGCCAGATCTAGCCCAGTCTGATTTTAAAAGTAACGTAGTGACAACGCAGACCCAAGTCATCTGACCTTAAAGACACAATCTCAAGGCCTTGTGAGCCAAGATTTCCCTACTTTGCCCTATTTCTCACTGCTCGGTCAACCAATACAGATTGACATCTTGTATACCAGGCTCTGCTGGTGCTGGGAAAATAAAGTTCCTCAACTGTAGATGCAGAAGATGGTTTACAGGAAGTGCTATTATACAAGTCTGGACTAGGGATTTGGAGATCACCAAAGAGGAGTCTTCCAGGGGAGGAGTGGGTGGTGAAGGCAAGCAAGGCAGAAAGGGAATGGATATCTCAGCTGGGTTTGATATTCATACAGCAGATGGTTGGCCTGGGTTTCCCATGCAGAAAAAAACCATGATGTACACAAGTATGCAATGATCTTTGGAAGACCTTGATTTCAGGGTATAGGCAATTCATCAGGAGACCCAGTGTAATTCCAGGGCATCTAGACATTGCAGCATTGTAGGAGCAACTCAATTCCTCTGGGCTATGACAGACTGGAGCAATCCAGTTTCGATCCAGATTCCTGGAGCTATAAGACACTCATGTCAGCTCAGGACTCCAGACACAAAACACCAGAGTCACAGGGGTTTTTCCAAGCTGTCTGATTTGATTCCGTCATTTCACAGACAAGGCAACTGGGGAAAGCAAGCAGCTAAGTGGTTCCTGAAGTCAGGTCAGGTTGCCTGTGGGCTCCTGAAGTTCCACTGCAAAACGCACACATCTTGGGGGGAGAAAAAGATGAGAGCCATTCATTTCATGCACTACTCTTAGCTCATCTCAACAAGTGGCCTGAAAATGAATTAATTAAAGGATTCTGGACATTAGAAGCAATGGAGATGATTTCCAAGAAGAACCCCTGCCATTTTGCTGGAAGCTTGGGTCCTTCCTATTTGCCAGGTGACAATAACTGTAACCTTCCTATCTCATAGAATAGGGCTGAGTGATCTGTGTGCTGCAGTGGCTGGGGGCACCTCTCATACCAAGCACCCTGTATGACAATCCAAGGCTCTTCTCTCAAGGAGCAGCAAGGCATCATTTCTCAGTCTTTGAAACATCATGCCCAAACCTGAGCCCCTAACTGGAGATGGCTGAGCTTTGGAAACATTCACAACTCCAGAGAGACCCTAACATTCACAACTCCAGAGTTTCCTCTAATTCTTCTTGCCCCTAGGTTGGGTCTGTGTGTGCCTGTGTGAGTATGTATGTGGGTGCACATGTTCTTTCCAGGGAATTCTGTTAACACAACTGGCCTGATAACTGGAAACTATCATTATATCTCACAAGTCATGGCCATGAGAGAGAATGGCTTGCTAGGCTGACTTGAGCTTGGAGTGCAGAAGTTAAACAAACACTTTTTTTTTTTTGTCTTTAAAGGCAGCTTGTCAAGCATATAATTGAGCCTTTTTTTTACCTCTTCAAGGAACTGCTAAGAACATTTGTATTCTATCACTTCCAGGCAAGAGGCATGGAGTAGATTCAGTCATTCTTTCCCATCCTTGGCCTCTGGTTTGGTTGTCTCTTGATCTTTAATCTCGGGGCACTGAGTCCCTGGGAATCCCTAGACCAAGGCACAAGGTATGTTGGCCAAAGTTGTTTCAGGCTGGGCAAACATGTTTTAGTGCCTGATTTAGGAAGCAACAAAGATGCTTAACGTGTTCATGAGCTTACCTTTTTTGGTAAAACCTAACACTGAAGAATATTATCAAAATTTAAATTACTATATTCAAGTTTGAAAGGATATCACTTTAAACTTTACTATGGGCTGCCTCCTGGAGCACCTCCACAGACCATTGCTGGGATTATATGAATTAAGTCCAGATTGCAATGACCATATATTTTGTGACTGAATAAACAGCTAGGGTCTTCTTTTCTTACTCCTTATGCTATGCAGAGCCAACATTACATATAGAAGGCAACATCTGATCTACTATGGAGCATTTAAGTAGAAATTACATAAGTTGAGGCTCAGGATTTTCCCTGTCAAGATCTTTTCCTAGCTCACCTGTGTGGTTCCTTCTGATGATTTGAAATGAGAAGCAAGAAGAGTCTTCTCAGAGAGGCCATTGTATGGACCCCTTGGGTTAGTTTTGAGCACATGATTTATTTTGGAAGTGTTGACTTTTTCCCTGTACCTTTAAGAGAAGCTGAATTCAAGAGCATTATAACAGGCTGGCAGTGAATCAATCCGGTATGATGAGAACAAAAGCTCAGACCACTGGGGGCCCAGACACCAGGGACACTGGGAAAAGCACAGCTGGAAGACTCCTGGCTTAGAGGGGCAAAGGGAGGGAGAGGAAGGAAAGGAGGAAGAGGAGAGACAGGAAGGGAGGAGGAAGGAAGGAGGAAGAGAAGGGGGAAGAGCAGGGAAAGGAGCATGGGAGCGAGGAAGGTGGGAGGAAGAGGAAGGGTTGGAGGGAAGTGGGGAGAGAGAGGAGAGGAGGGAGAAGAAGGGAAGATAGGGGAGGGAAAGAAAGGGGACAAGAAAGGGAGGGGAGGGAGAGAGAAGGAAGAAGAGGAAATGGAGGGAATGGGAGAGGAAGGGAGGGGAGAGAAAGTAAGGGAAGGAGGGAGGGAGGCATGGGGCAGAGAGAGGAAGGCAAGAAGAGAAGGAGGGAGGAAAGGGGGAGGGATGGAGGAAAGGGGGAGGGAGGGAAGGAGGTTGATTATGCCACCTATACCTGCAATAGCTGAGTGGAAGAAGCTGGGAGGCAATGTCTAAAGTGAGGCCTCCCACTTGGGTGGTAGGAACATCATCAGCATCCCCCAGGGTCTGCACTGGCAGGAAGCAGAAGCTGGGAATTGAACCCTGGTACTCCAGTATGTGATGCAGTTTTCATCTTAATCAGTAGGCCAAACACCCACCCATCTTGGGTTTTCAAGTATTCTATTCACTGCTTCACATTATCCCCATTTATGAAACAATTTTTAAACACATTCTGTGGTTTGCAATCTGGCCTGAGCCCTACCTCTCTCATCACGTGTCTACCATACAAAATGATCATGGTAAAGTAGGGGTCCAGTCCGTAGAACTGGTATTTACAAGTATCACACAAGAGGACAGAATCACTCAGGTGATATTGGAACATGACTCTCCTCTGGAGACATGGCCAGCAGGTGCCATAGGCATATGGATTGTACCATTTGAGTACTATTCCCTATGTTTGGGGTTGTTATACATCTTTTTTTTTCCTTCCTGATCATCAGCCTCAGAATCACCAGAGAGGGGATTAAATGAGGTGGCAGTTGCTTGCGATTCCAACATGAACAGTTTGTAGGGTTAGGGGCTTATTTGTTGGGTGTCTGTTGTCATGGATCTCTGAACAGTGGAGGACTCCAGGTCACAGCAGGGCTCCCATTGTTAGGTAGATACTGTCTGTGAGAGGAGGTCATGCCACTGCTTCAGCCTCCTCCACCAGCCTAGCACTGGGAAGACACAAGCTGGCTATCCTGGAGACCCCAGGGCAAGTGTTGAGAGGCCTGACACCATGGGACTCTCCTAGTGGGAGCAGACCTCTTTCCATACCATTCTAAGGCTTGCTGTAAGCCTGACTGGCCTCTTGCTGTTGTGGGTTCCTCTGCCTTTAGTCTCTCTCTCCTCCCAACCCACTCCTGCCACAGTGTAGTCATTCTTCTGCCTAAATCTTTTCTTAGGTCCCTCTCTATCTACAGAAAAGTGTTGGACAAGAAAGAGGGCTGCCAGGCGTTCCCTGCAGAGGACACATAGCCACATTTGGTGCTCAACAGCAAAATCCCACTGCTCTGCCTTCCACTGCATGGATGATTGGCCAGAAAGCCCAGGGACGCAACTTTCACTCACATTCTTCTGTAACAGTGGGACTGTCTGTGATGGCTCCACATGGGCCACAGACATTAGGTACAAATGACCAAGATAAGGGCAGGTATTGAAGAGGGGGATAAGAATCCTGGCTCTAGCACCTGTTCAGCTTGTGCTGATCCACCACAAATGGATCATTTTCATTCTGGACTTTGCTTGGCTTCTTACTATCTTTGAGTTTGGGGCATTTCCCTAAAGCCATAGCCAGGATAGTGCCAACATCTACATCCAACATGGCAATTTCTGCTCCCTGCATCTTCATGGCATGGCATGGCCCTGGGCTCCACAGGGATGCAAAATCTCTCTGTATTTTATTGAAGGTCACGGGAGCAGGGGGATACACTGAATTGGGAAGACAGGTGACTCCTGAGGTGACAGGTGAGATAACCACTTGGCAGTACTCCTGCCTGGTGTCACTCTGCTATCCTTATGATAACCACAGACAGGCCATTGTTACCACACTATGTGGCTCCCACCTCCCAATCTTCCAGAAGCATGTTAGCCATCATTCCATGGCTTCCTGAGACCAATGGTGGGTTTGACTTAGGAAATACATGGCAGTTCATTAAGACTAAATGGCATGCCTACTTCTTAGTGCACACTCATGGAGCATAGATATCTCTTCTGTCTCCTGATGTGAGACAGGATAGTGGCCAGACTGTGTTTCCAAGAATGTGCTACCTCTAAAATACCCGTTCTAGATCCCTGATCACCCAAGGAAGGACTGTGCACAATACCAAGTTCATAGGACCCTGCCACTGAGAATCATGACTCCCCAAACCTCAAGAATCCATGAACTGGCCTCCTTATATAATCTCAGGGTGAAGCAACCCTCACTAACCATCACCTTCACGGTACAATGCAATCTCCATTTTTAGGACCATTCTCACTGCACTTTGATATTCCTGCCTTGGCCACCATCCCATGCCTGGCCTGTTCACTTGTTTTCTAGCACCACTTCCTCGAAGTGGAGAGGACTAAAAATTGAGAAGCAAATGTTTGCTAAGGAACTGACATTGAAAGGAAGTTCTTTAATGAACATGGTGAATAATCAGAACAACGAGCCTACTCAAGTCAAGGGTAGACTAGATAGGTCTATTCTATCAGCTCAGGGCCAGGTGGGGGACACTGCCAGAACTCACACACATGCATTTATACACAGTTGGCTTTCCCTGGGCTTTGCCAGGTAGAATAAGTTTCAGAAAGCCCTTGTCCCTCAGTGTAACCTAGAAATATGATGAGCTGTTGCAATTGTACAAGATATGCCCTGTGTAAGATGGGAATGGAGGGAGAGGGAGAGGGAGAGGGAGAGAGAGAGAGAGAGAGTTAGGGAATATCTTATCCAGGGGTGTTCATGACATGGTGGGCAGAGTCCTGTTAGGAAATTGCTAGTGTTCGTTTCTAGCAGTTAGTGCAGTTATTTTTTTCTTTTTATAAATTTGGGTTCAGTCTACGGCCATACCATCCTGAACGTGCCTGATCTCATCTAATTTGGGGTTCAGGTTGTCTCACCTAATCTCTAAAGCAACCTCCCAGTTGATTCTAGCATGAGGGCTCTGATGAGGACGAGCTGAGGATTCATGAGAGGCAAAGTATGTATTTCTGGGCTGGACAAGAGGCTGTCCACCCTCTCTGAGTGAGACGGAGTCAGGGCAATCCTCTAAGCATGAAAACTTGAGGGTGCAACTCGAGAACAAAGGAAAACGACAAATGTAGTGCTTCTGTTCATGCAAACTGAGCCAGGTGCCGCATGGATTCAGTCATTGTCACCCAGGAGTGTGCCAACTCTGGCCATGAAGTAGGCCCTGGATAAATAGTGATTGTGCTGATTATAGCACTTAAAAATATTAAATAATTAGGAATGCGTTCTGGTCACATATGTCATATAGATCAGTGAAATTCAGATTACTGCTTGCAAGTCCTTTTGTGGGCACCTACAGCTCTCACAGTCCTCAAATTTCTGCATTTCAGTAATAAATTATTCTTAGCTCTGCAGGGTGTTGAGCAGCCATGTGGCTCTGTTGGTTAATGATGATTGCAAAAGTGGTTCCTGTGAAACATAACCGAATATAAATATTTAATCCTACTTATCTAGGTGGAAATGCAGTGTTTTGGTTCTATTGTGTTTCTGTCTCTTACATGCACATGCATATGAATGTCTGTATCAAACTACAAACTTACTGTATATAAATTGTCATAATGACATTTGAGATATTTCCAAATGGTTAGGTCATCAATGTATTTTTTTATCTTGAGGAAAAATAAAGAAGAAATTTTCACCTCTGCCTCTTTATGATTTCTTGCTTTAATGTGTGACCTGTGATCAAATTTGACATTGGAGTTGGAAAGCAGGTGCTTTCCAAAGTTCCCTGCAGCAGTGCATGTTCACTGTACAGTAGTGATAGTTCTACAACTGGTCCCTTCAAAGAGGATGCTCCTTAGGCTAGAAAGCGGAACAGTAATCATGAGAACGATGACACCTCACAAGATCTTGGATTTTGCACCCAGAGAGGAGGGGTACAGAGGCCAAGATCATTGAGGCTGTCTCACCCTAGAAGGTGCATGCAAAGCAGCTGTGCCTTCTTCTCGTCTCTGTTGTACCTTTGTGGCCCTGAGATGGCTCTTGAGTAATATGTCCTCCTTTGTCCAAGGCTGTCCATACCCCGTTGCAGAGACAATGCCAAGTACTTACATGGCTGTAGATGTAGACATAAGGAAGGGCTGGGCTCTAGAGGGCGACCATCTTAAGGTCACAGGTGTACAGATTGATTATGTGGTCTCCTCTCATCCCCTTCTGATCTCCTTAAGGCCAGATCCCTCAGGTGGTTGGTAGTTGAACCACACCACCAGAATGGAAGGTCTACAGAGCAAGTTCTTTATGTCACTCTAGGAAGTATACAGACTCAAGACTCATAACGTATGACTAATTTGCCGTCAAGTGTTTGCCCTCCATCATGTCACCAGACAGCCTTCATCCAAGTTTCAGGATACACCCCACATCCATGCCAGTGATCCCACTGTCTTTACCTTATCTACAACAGTGCCTGCAGTGACACCAATTCCTCTCATTCTCCTCCTAGCTCTCTGGTCATGCCTTTCTAGATCTCTCTTGCAGCTGGTCTTTTCTCACCCCAATTCTCAAACATCAGTAGAGCCCCTGTTTCTGATCTTGGAACTCATTTCATTTCTTTATACATCTGTTCCCTAGTGATTTCATCCAAACAATTGGGTTTAAATACCTTCAATATATTGTTGACTCCCCAGATTTTAATTCATTCCCAGACCTCTTCCTTAGGCTCAGACTCATTCCCAATTGCCTACTCAACATTTGAACGTGATGTCTAATAGACATTCCAAACAATTGTTTGAAATGACTTTCCTGATATTATTTCTAATGTATTCGTTTTCCCCCATTTTTAGCTATTTGAAAGCCCGAAGAACACAGTGGGAGACAGAAATCTTCCATTTGCTCCTAGAAGCCCCAAACACCTGCCACAGCTAGGATTGCGCAATGCTGAAATCAGCATACAAGAACTCGATCCAGGTTTCCTATGTGGATGGCATGGACCCACGTACTTGAGTCATCATCTGTTACTTTACCCTCCCAAGCATATTAGCAGGAAGCTTGGTCAGAAGCAGAAATGGAAGACCATTCCATGTACTCCGACATGGCCTATGGGCATTACAGGGGTGACTTGACTTGTTGTCCTACAATACTCATTGAAACTTTTCTGATACTCTTCTTACATTCCTTATCTATATCATTGATTGATAGCCCCACTGGTAATGTTCAGGACAATTGTTTCTGAATATTCTTGACTTCTCTTTCTTACTCTCATTTCCCATATCTAACACGTTGGCGTATGTCAACCTGAAATCTACCCGAGTCATCTCCACTGTTGCCAAGACAAATCATGATCAGCTCCTGAAGCAGTAGGTCCTTGACTGGACCCCTGCTGTGCCATTCCACTCCCTTCTGCACATGACAGCCAGAGGGATCCTACTAAATGCATGTCAGATCACACTGCATTTTTGCTTACAATTTCCAGTGGCTACTTCACTCACTCTCAGCTAAGGTTCAAGTTTGGAGATCAAGTTAAATGACTTACACCCAGGTCCTGGTGGACTCCACCTACTACTTTCTGCCATATCCATTCCTGTCAAGTTGCATTAGCCCCTTTTCTGTTTCTCAGGCATGTCTGCTTTGCTCCCACTTTGAGGCATTGGTGTTGGCCTTCCCTCTGTTTAGAATGTTCCTTACCTAAATATCTCTATGATTCCTTTCTTTATTGCCTTCAGGTTTGTGTGCAGCTGCTCAGCAAGCTCCTCTCCTGACCACCCTATACAACATCAAAAGCTCTAACATCTTCATGCTCATAGCACTCTTCCACCTTTCCCTACAGTACTTATCACTAACATTTTATTTGATTGATTGTTTGCTGCCCCTCCTGGCTATGTACTCCATGAGGGCAAGGATTTATATAATTTGCTCACCATTTCATTTACTCTGTTTAGAGAAATGCTTTCCAACCATGAGCTTTGGTTTGGTTGTTTTCCAAATTCATGCTCCTTCCACTTCTTTGGTGGCCTTTGTAGCCTTTCCTTGGAACGTTGAATCATTTGGTTCCAATCAGGTATGTTCATCCACCCTGTGACCATGGTTCATTGCGTCAACCTAATCTCCACTGCCATCTTGTCAGTGCACCAGATCTGTGCTGAGATGCGGAGTCACCAGAGCCCCAAGGAATATGATCATGCTCTTTTTCCTTAAAGCACTAATTAGTTTTAGAGCTGACAAAAACTGGAAAATATACTGTCCCATTATTTGGAAAGATGCCACCATTTAAAGACATCAAAGACCAGAGCCCTGCACTACTTGAAATAATCATCTTTGCAGCAGCGATTCTACCTGTATTTGTTTCAAAGGGAAAATTATGAAGTTCCACAGATAAGAAGATCATTGCCAAGCCACAGACTTGCCTTGCCTTTTCTGCAAGTCTTTCGCCTACGACTGAGTAAGTAAATCACATCCATTCTACTCTCGGTTGGACTTTCCCAAAAGACACAATTCTTTGGAATCCTTTCCTGGCTCCACTCTTAGGTTTCTCACATTCTATTTCTTTGCATGGGTCTCTCTGTCTCTTTATCCTTTGATTTTCAATGCCTCTGCAACTAGCATTTCCACTAACAAAGGAACCAGGTTTCCATGCTAGCCTTCTAGGACAAAGCTGGTCAAGACAAGAAGCAGAAACACATTTTCCAGCCATGAAGTTGCTCTACAAGGGGAAAGGAGAGCAAGAGGCCCCAGAATGAGAGTCCCTTGAGCGAGAAATTGTCCATATTTGAACTGACAATAATATTGGTAGAGATCTTCCATTGGGGTAGGCAGTTCATTCTACTGTTAACAAAGCTTGGCCAGAAACCTGGGTTCATGGACCCTGTCAGTGTGATGGCTCCAGCAGCCAGGATACACTGTGTTGGTAAAGTCTCCTGGAATTTACTCAGTTCTTGGGTGAGATGGAGAAACAGCTCATTCCCCTTAGAAACTCTTGCCAAAAGAGAATAATGATGTGTCCCCACAATCGTGACTGACTGCTAAGTAAGTGTGGGCAGTAGTTGTCTTAAACAGTGCATGCAAAGAAAAGTGCTCATTGCCAATCAGCACAAATCAGGGGCTCTACTCTGACTTGTGGCAGAGCAAGGAGCTGAGATACCAATTCCTGTGTTTTAGAGGTAAGCTTCTCTGCAGCTCTCAGTTTATCTATTTACCATACCACTCAGTACCACCCTCAGTACCACCAACTAATCAACTGCTCTGTGGTTCCATCAACAGCACAATAGAAGCTGTCAGACATCTTTCCCAGGAAGACTCTCAATGGCATCTTTGCTCATTGTTCTAATCCATCAAAGGCCTCATATTCCAACTTGTAAAACTACTTAGCAGAGCTTGAAGGCCTCCTTGGGTTATTAAATTATGTTGTTACCAGTCCCTTGCCAGTCATGTGCTTCGATTCTATATTTGCACCTTGAGCAGAGTTATGAGAAGGGGAGTTGCTGATAGACTTACTAAATAAATTGTTGAAATGAGGAAGCAGAGATTCTATTCTGTTAGCACCTTTAGCTGCCTTTTCTTTTTCCTCCATCTGCCTTTCTCTTGGTTTCAGTCTCTATCTTCTCTTCCCTCCCCTCCCCTCCCCTCTCTTCTCCTCCCCTCCCCTCCCCTCCCCTCCCCTCCCCTCCCCTCCCCTCCCCTCCCCTCCCCTCCCCTCCCCTCCCCTCCCCTCCTCTCCCCTCCCCTCCTCTCCCCTCCCCTCTCCTCTCCTCTCCTCTGCTCTCCTCTCCTCTCCTCTCCTCTCCTCTCCTCTCCTCTCCTCTCCTCTCTCCATTCTTTCCCTCTTCCTCTCGCATGTGCGAAAGACTTCTGGCTTCCTATATTTATTTGCATGCCTCCTTATGGTACATGATCTAGATAGCTCTTTTTTTTTAAAGATTTATTTATTTTAATTGGAAAGCCAGATTTACAGAGGGAAGGAGAGACAGAGAGAAACATCTTCCACCCACTGGTTCACTCCCCAAAGTGGCCACAATGGCTGGAGCTGAGTTGATCTGAAGCCAGAAGTCAGGAGCTTCTTCTGGGTCTCCCATGCAGATGCAGGGAGCTAGGCAGAAAGTGAGGCAGCCAGGACACAAACTGAAACCATATGGGATCCAGGCACATGCAAGGTAAGGACTTCAGCCACTAGGCTACTGTGCTGCACCACTAGTCAGCTCTTTATCCTATTTGGTTCCTTAACTTCTCCAGATTGGATGCTAATTTTTTTCTAAGATTTATTTTACTTTTATTGGGAAGGCAAATTTACAGAGTGAAGGAGACATGGAGAAAATGATCTTCTGTCCTCTGGTTCATGCCCCAAGGTGCTCTGAAAGCAGGAGCAGGAGTTTCTTTCAGGTTTCCCACATGAGTGTAGGGTCCCAAGAATTTGGGTCATTTTCAACTGTTTTCCCAGGCCACAAACAGGGAGATGGATAGGAAATGGAGCAGCCAGAACATGGCATGAAAGGTGAGGATTTAGCTACTGAGCCATCACGCTTGGCCCTGGATGTACAAATTTTAAGAGCTAAACTAGGTTGGATAGAAATGTACCTATCCAAGTATTAAAACAATTTAGAGGACATTGCATATACAACATAGAGCAGACAGGGTGGTTGGAGTTCAAATCCAAACAATGAAATTGCTATGGGGTGCAGCCAGTGATAACCAGCACTCATTGACAGTGGGCAAATGAAATTTGGCTGTGTTCTCTACTCTCTGTCCTGAAGGCGGGTCCTAACAGCAATGGAATGTTAATTCCATCCTCAACCACCACCCAACATCCTAAATCAGCCAGGATATTGGAAGTCCAATTAGTCCAGGCATTTTTAGCTACAAGCCCAGTTCCTGTTCCTGCCCATCCTGACGAGCACTAATCAACTCCTGAGCCCACAACACTTAGGTATTCACTCCTGCCCACCTGTGACTCCCCTATCAACTGAATGGGGAAGGTATTACATTGTTGTGTAACCACTCCTTTCATAAGCCCCTTTAAAAGGCCTGTGAAGCAGGGGCTCACTTTTTTTCTGGTCAGGTGCTTCCGTTACTCTGGCATCTTGACTCTTGGCTGACCCAGGACAGGTAATCCCCTGAACATGGTCCCTGTGTACTGCTTAGATGGGACAATGGATATAATAACGTTGTTTCTGGTTTGTGTGCTGTCAGGAGTTCCAGGAGAGGTGAGGCCTAGAAGTAGTGGAATGTGGGCAGAGAAGCCAGGGAAAGGTGGATGCCTGCAACTATGTAAGTGTGTCCAGGTTATTCATTGCATGTCTCTTAGGATAACATATATTGTTGGGGAAGCTGGGACATAAGTCTTAAGCTTAGTGGATGGACTTAAGGATAATGACCATTTGCTCCTTTTGGGATTATGATTGGTTGGATTGTGATTGGTTAGATTGCTGTATGAATTTGTGATTTGCTATTGTGCCCTATTGTCACCAAGCTTGATTAATAAAGACTCCTGAATAAATCTTAGATATGTCTGGTGTGATTTCGCTCGCACCCTGCAACAAAAGGTGTAATTAATGCTTGGCTCTGTGGCGCAATGGATAGCACATTGGACTTCTAGAGAACAAAATGTGTAATTAGACCAGGACCAGTGAATTTCAAATTACTACAAATCAGGGACACTTGTGGGAGTTATTAAACAGACTGCTGGGATGCTCATTATGTTATAACATTTGGGCCACGGCATGGGACACCTATGTCCCATTGTGCAGTGCTTGGTTTCAGCTACTCCATGCTTCTGATCCAACTTTCTGCTAATGTGCCTATGAAGCAACCAATCATTGCCCAAGTACTTGGGTTCCTGCTACCTTTGTGGGAGACCCTGGCTCCACAACTATGGCCTGGCCTAGATTTGACTGTTATGGGCTTCAGGGGAATGTTTCGGCAGATGGAAAATCTCTCTTTCTCTGTCACTCAACTTTTCAAATAAAACACATACACACACCCAACCACCCAGCGTTGCTGGTCCAGGGACCACACTTTCAAAACCAGTTGGTTAATCTAACAGGATCCTCAAAATCTTTGACTCATCATGTATAAATCTCTTGCAAGTCCATATCATTAATCCCTCCTATGTATATACCAGCAAGAGCCTACCTAGTAATCACCCACAGGAAATTACAGAACAAGGGAATTGGCTCTTTCTCTGTCATCTTCATTGTATCAGAATACAAACTCCTGAGATCCCCCTCCCAACCCTCCCATTTTGTATTTCCTCAGATCCTTAAATGTAATCTCCAAGATAGAGACTTTTGACATCCTTTCCCTAGAGAAAACTCAACAGCACCTAGAAGGGTATTGTTAATGTGGTTAGGGATCCTGCACAGGTATAAAGTTGACCAGGTAGTTGCCTGATAGGAATTGCTCCTTTCCAATAAACCTGGAGCAGGAATCCTGCTTCCCTGTCCAAGGAGGAGGAGGAAGATGTCTGATTTTAAAACAAGAATTCACCTCAGAACAATCTCAAGTGTCTTTTAAGGTTAAAGATTCTAAAAGGAGCGACAAGAGCAATTATTTCCCATCTGTGACTAATTCCTGTAAGTAACAAATGATTTCAACCAATGAGATAGAGGAGATGTTGCTCCAGGGACAGAAACTGCAGATTGTAAAGAAAGGCGGTGGTAATGCTCTACTGTTGATTACACTGCTGATCCCTGTCTCCCCCAGAACCCAGCCCAAAGACAGAGGATGGCTGCTCACTGTTTCGGGGTTTCTCCTCATCCATGCCTTCATCCTCATTCTCAGGGTCAATGTCTTCTGCCTGAGTGATCCAGTCCAGGTAGCCTTTGAGGTCCTCTTCCAGCTGCTGCTTCTCCCGCAACTTCTGGAAATCTCCTCGAGCTTTGGCCTTCTCCCTCTCTTTGGAAAACTCTCTGGAGACAGGGGTGGGGGATAGAGTGGACAAGAGTATAGAGAAGGAATTGGGTATAGGAGAGGTGGAGATAAGGGGGAAAAAGAAGTATTAGTTGCTTGGTAGGAAGACACCACAAGCCCTGACTTTGCACACAGCTTTCTCTGGCCAGTTCATGTTTCATTTTGACCCTTTCATAGAGAAAGGAGTCAATGGAGGGGACAAGGTGGACACAGGCATGATGGTCTCATTGTATGACTCAAGTCCATTTCCCTTTTCACTAAGTCTCATGCCCAGCTTTTGCCTTTTGATAACAAATGTCCTCCCCCATCCCCATCCCCCACCAAGACGTTGGTGCATTTTTCAACCAGGAACTAAACACCCCACAATGGTTAATGACCAATCATATGCCAAAGCCTACTCCTCCACATCGTGTCCCAAGAGCCAAGTGTGCACATCCCTTGCTATCTCTGACTTCCGTGATGTCATCAGCCATGTTGGGAATACTTACACCACGGAAATGCAAATGCTCTAAACCGGAGCTTTCTTCCTCTCAGAGATGAACTATTTAGCAGGACCTCATTGGTGCAGGAACCAGGAGATTTCTCAGGAGTAGAGCTCAACCTACCCTTGTTAGCATGCCTGGAGGGATCTCTAGTCTAGAGGTGGCTCTTTCCCACATGGAGACATGAGGATTCCAAGCACAAGAAAATGTTCTGAGGTTGCCATTTTGGTCAAAAATTCCCAATTAGAATTTGAAAATACATAAAGGCCAAATGATATCCAAGTTAAAGGACACATTCAATTTAAAGTAGTAATGAATTGGATCTGGTTTAGTGTTTGCTAGAGGAGCCTACTGATGATATCTGACAGAATGGTGGTTTCCATTTTTTATGACTGTCCTTGTATTCTATGATTTTCAATTCACTTTCTGAGCAAGAAGAGATCTGACAGCAGAAGCCCACAACTAACAAGGCTCATTCTTAAGTTCAAAATGGGGTTGTGTCTTTTCTTCTAAAGGAGGTGTATAGGAATGTCTTTGTCTTTGGAATGGTGGTGGTGGTGTGTGTGTGTGTGTGTGTGTGTATACATGCCTACATGCACTGGGCATACTGGGCATCTTGGCTGATTCCTGGAGCCATGATTTTACCTTCTTTCACAAAGGTCTGGAGCAGGGCAAGAGCATAAACACATCTTGAAGGAATTTCTTGGACAAGGCAAACACCTAACAGATAGGGGGGCAATAAGCCTGGCTCTTAATCTTGCCACCATGCAGTGTGTCCCATCATCAAATAACTGCCTAGTGTCTGCATCCTGCCTGTGCCACTCCAGAGAGCACAGCTTTCATGGTGAAATCAAGCTGGGGGTGGGGAGGGGTCTGGGGATGTTTTGTGATTGGGAGAATGTGGGACTCTCAAGCTAATGAGTTCCCTTCAACTGCTGCCTTAATGCTGCTCCAGTTTGGATTGAATTTTCTTCTTAAATTTGATTGAATCCAATTCTAATTGGATTGAACTTGCTATTTCTCAGGCTTCCTGCCAACCAAAGGGTACCTTCATTTCCTTTCCAGGGATTTTTAGCTATGGAAGAAACTGGACTGACAGCTCACAACAAAGATAGGAGCCTTGCCCTATTTTGCTCCTTCCTTGCTGGACAGATGCCAGCTCCCCTCCCCTAAACCTCTATGCCCTGTTCTTCCAAACCTCCTGAGGGCTTGGTCTTCCTTTCCACAGTCAACATCACAGGGCATTGCTCATCTTGTACAAATCAACTCCCAAAACTGCATTCCAAGGCCTCTCTTGGGACTCTTTCTGTTATACTCACTCTCCGTCTAGGTCCCTTATATATGGAGTGTGTTTAAGGCTGTGAGGGGTGGATGGTTGAGACTTCACCTGGGCTTTTTTGAATGGCTTTTCAAGCTGTGGTTACAAAACTTCTCATCCCTCCTTTGGAGAGGGGCTGGGCGGGGGGCAGTGGTGGCAGACAGGACTGGGATCCAACTGGGATAAAGATGTTCCATCCAGTCCTGTTTCATAGCATCTTCCCCCATGGGATGAGAGCTCCCATCTGTACCTCCAGACTTGTAGGGGAACTAAAGGAAACAGCCATGGGGAGAGGGGTGCTGATGACCTGGACTGGCATAAGGGTATGAAAGGACATGTCTTGTGGGGAGGGTTAGGGGAACCACAAGATCAAAGGCACTGCAGGCTCCCATGAAGAGAAGGCTGAAAACAGGCTTGTACTCGAATGCAAGGGAAGCCCAAGTTCCCTTCCCCAGACGCCATGTGGTAAGGGATGTGCCAAACAGCAATGCTTGGCCCTCTTTATCTCCTTGCTTGGATGCCAGCCATATGCTGCCCTAGGGACCAAGTCGATGAAGACATGAAACCCTAGCCTGATGGGCTGTTCCAGGCCCAGGGACCAAAGCAGCAAGACAATCAGTCACAGCTGTGGGACTGGGATTCGTCATGCAGCATCTCCTGCCAGCAAGGGAAAATGAGGGCTGGAATGGAGGGTCTGGAGCTGGTACACAGTGATATAAAGGAAGGGGTTGTGGAATATCCATTCCTTATGAACCACAGAGGCCCCTGGCACATGGATAACCAACATAGCTAATGGCCATTTTTTTGGTGGCTTTCCCATTTATGAATTTATCTGCCTGCTAAAATTTATTTGGAATGCCAAAATTAATCCTTGTGCCACTTACATGATCATATGTGGACATGCTCTCAGCGGAGGTTACGCAAGGCAGCACTCTCCCCTTCTTGGTCCAGTTCTCATGTGATAAACAGGTGTTCTTTTTGCAGTCAATCTAGTCTATTCTGGAATATTAGTGCATTTTTGGGGTGAATCTCCAGTTTAAAAATGACCCTCATGGGCCAGGCATGATAGCCTAGCAGCTAAAGTCCTTGCCTTGCACATGCCAGGATCCCATATGGGTGCCAGTTTGTGTCCCAGCCAACCTACTTCCTACCCAGCTCCCTGCTTGTGGCCTGGGAAGGCAGTTGAGAATGGCCCAAAGCCTTGGGACCCTTCACCCGTGAGGCAGACCTGGAAGAAGCTCCTGGCTCCTGGATTCAGATCCGCTTTGTTCCAGTTGTTGTGGCCACTTGGGGAGTAAAATCAGCAGACAGAAGATCTTCCTATCTATCTCTCTTCGTCTCTGTATCTCTGCCTTTCCAAAAAAACTATATAAATCTTAAAAAAAAATGAGCCTCATTCATGGTGCTGAGGAGATCCAGATGTGCCTCATAGAGAGAATGTATATGCTAAATAAACTTCCTTCAGTCACGAGTATATGGGCCACAAATTTAATGTCATTGAATCCATGATAGATGCAAAGTAAAGCATCTTTCAGTGGAAGCACATATAAAACACAGGTATGCACCGACTGGTTGACAAAATGGTATGACCACAGGCTGGCAGAAACTTAGCTCTGTACTTCTGCTTCCTCTCTGTCACTATTTCCTCAGCCGGAGTCTGTGGTGTCTTTACACAACAGAATTCAGTCACAGGCATCAAGTAGAGTGGGTCTTCAAAAAGTTCATGGAAATGCAAAAAAAATTTACATGATCTCAAGCTTTTTTTTTTTTTTTTACTCTCTGCTCCATTTTCGAATAGCATTTTGAAGCATCCTTGTATGTGCTGCTACCTTGTCTGCTCTTATTCATAAGGCAATTGTGTCCTGGCCTTTTATTGCTCCCTTCTGTCTCTGGGTATTGTGATCATTTGTCTTAGCAGTGGTATCATAGTGCAATTATGCTTCCAGGGCCTGAAGGTCTACCTCTGAGGTCCTCTGCTCTTCTGGGGGAGACAGGTGTGCCCACTTCCCAGTGGGAAAAAGAAGAGATGAGTCCCAGTGTAACGCATCCTCCTGGGCTTTGGCCAGTGCGTGCTGCCTAAGTATAGCTCTCTACGCAACTCCTTTAAAAACAAAATGAACCAGAGTCCAGAGACTTCCGTCTCATTACAGCTTGAAGTATAATTGCAAGGCTATCATCGTCAGTGTTGTCCCTTTAATTTTAGTCGGCCGGAGATTTGAGTTTTCTGGATGGGAAATTAATTATACTCTGATTATTATCTCTACTGACACCAGTCCTCTAACTTGCACAGGGTAGATGAGAAGCCTGACAGGTAAGGAATATGGAAACCTTTTTTAAAAAATGCTAAGATAAACATATGCTTTACACTAACACCATCTGGCCTTATGAGAAAGGAGGTGTTTTGGAACCACGAGTGGTCCAGTTTAAGAATGGCTAGCCTCTGATGACCAAAACCTTTGAATTTCTGCCTCTAGAATAGAAGTTTTAAAGAATATCATCTCCTAAATCTTCATGAGTGCACCAAGCACAACTAATCATTTCCCAGGCTACTGAAGGACATGATTCCTGAGACTGTGCTGGATTATAAAATCATATTAATGGAAGAATGTCAAGTGTCACATCTTCTGTCCCTAGCCCCAGAGGGCACCAAGACTGCATAGCCATGGACTCAGTAGTTCTGCTCTCTCCATGGAGAACTGCACCCTAGAACCCCTGCCCCACCAGCCATGCTAGCGGTGCCTTGGCAGTTTTCTGCTGGGCCTCTTCAGGTTCCCACTCACTATTTCCATTTGCTTGCATGTAAGTTGCTTCTGCTGCCTGCCTACCCCTTACCCTTCCTCCTTCAGCTTCCCCTCCTCACCTCCTCAGTTCCCATGAGAACATGGGATTGTCCAATTAAATGAGTCTGGGGAGGGTATGCCGTGCTTACTAGGGAGATAGGCTGTGGGTTCCACTGCTCCAGAACAACTCTGGAAACAACCATATTTGGAAACCACCATATTTCAGTAGTTAGAATCTTCTACACATCACTTTCATTTCCTGTCAGGTGCAGATCTGAATACCACCTTGTTTAGAATCATCCTGAGCAGGATTCCTACCTGCATCCAACGCAGAACTTAACAAAGGATGTTAATGAGGTAATGACCAACACTACTTCCATGGTGATGGTAAACTTCATGAAGCTTCAGGACCAGTCTGAACACTTTTGTTGGGTTGGCTCAAGCAGAAAGAATGACTTGTGAACCACTGGGTGCTTACCACATTCTTGCGGTGGTCGTGACAGTAGTCTGCCTTACCAATAGGGGCTAGATTCCAAGATTCCCAGTGGATGCTTGAAACTGCATAGTAGCTGGACTGATCATGTACTGTGTGCTTATTCACATCTATGAAAAACTGCAATTTATGCATTAGACACAGACATACTAATAGCAACCATCAAAAACAGAAGCTAACCATGCTAGCAATACAATGTAGTAAGTCAGGTGTGTGTGATCTCTTGGCTGCGATGGGGTGGAGAGAGAGGATATGCCGGATGAAGGGATGAGTCATATCCCTGGCAGGACTCAGTGAGACAAAGTAAGATTTCATCATACTCCTGAGAATGGTTATTTAAAACTTTTGAATAATTTACTTCTGGAATTTTCCATTAATATTCTTGGACTAAGGTTGACCACAAGTAAGTGAAACAAGGGGTGGGGATCCTGGCTGACTTGAAATGGCCGCCACCATACTGTCAGCTGAGTCTGTGTCCAGCTGCTGTTTGAGCATGGGCTGGGCCACCCATTTACAGTTGCAGCCGGCAGCAAAGGAGGCCTCCTTTACCCGGAGGGGGAGCTGCTTGCCCACAAATGCCTCTTGCCTGGCAGAGGCCCTGGAAGCTTTGGCAGATGTTCCCTCAGGGATTCTGGAGCTGCACAGCGCAGGCTGTAGCTTGGGCACGGGTAAGGAAGCAGATGCTGGGCAGGTCTCCAGGAGAGGCCAGTGTCTAGACGCAAGATCCATGGGTTCTGAGGTCACACAGCCTTTGTGATCCTCTCTGAGTATTAGGGAGTGCCAGCTTTGGGACAAGGGGGTTTTAGGTACTCTGTCTCACTTGGACTGAGTCAACGTAGGACATGGCTTTCCAAATGTATTTTTCTCCAACAGTCAGCAACTGCCGTCATTGCCTTCTCTGCTTTCACCAGCAGGCTAACTTCTCTGGCTTATGGGAAGCAGCTCTGCTTAAGGAAGCTCTGGGCTGTTCCTCATTCATCCCCAGCTTCCATTTCCAGGGGAAGGGGTTGCTACTTGCAGGAAGTGGAATACCAGGTTTTTAATGGTGTTGGACTCTGGTTGGTGTTACATCAAAGCTCATTCACTCTACAGCTAAAGGTTGCTGATGGGAACACGAGATCCAGGCCATGCGCCAGCTCTGGGGCTGCCTCTGCTCCTTTATAGCAGGGCGACTGCATACATACCATTTAACACCTCGAACCTCCTTTAAAAGGTAAGGAGGACAGAGGAGCTCTAACATCTGATGATTCTGGTCAATAATTCCAGTATGAAAGATACCAAATAGGAAAGAATCATTGTAGTGCTAGCCTCACCATGAGTATTTACTGCCTCCCTGCACTGTGCTAGGCCTTTGCCATAAATGACTTCACTGTCTCATCACAACCATTCAAGGTTTAATATTATCTTGTTTTTTCAGACGAAGAAACTAAAGTTCAAAATAGGGAGGGTACCTAGCACAAGCATCCAGCAGATGCATCTCTAGGGTAAACGAACCCTGTGTCCAGTGGGGGATCGAGGTTGATTCTGTTCAAAACCCTTCATGATGGGGCCCGGCGCGGTGGCGCAAGTGGTTAAATGTCCTCGCCTTGCACGCCCGGGATCCCATATGGGCGCCGGTTCTAATCCCGGCAGCCCCGCTTCCCTTCCAGCTCCCTGCCTGTGGCCTGGGAAGGCAGTCGAGGACAGCCCAAAGCTTTGGGAACCTGCACCCGTGTGGGAGACCCGGAAGAGGCTCCTGGCTTCGGATCGGCATAGTATCGGCCCGTTGCGCTCACTTGGGGAGTGAATCATCGGATGGAAGATCTTCCTCTCTGTCTCTCCTCTCTGTATATCCGCCTTTCCAATGAAAAAATAATAAAAATAAATCTTTAAAAAAAAAAAAAACCCTTCATGATGGCTTACACAGAAACACAAAGCCTCTTCTTGCATTGGGATACAAAAATGAAACCCTCCAGGCAGCTAGTCAGGAGTTGATTCTAGCCTGCTCATTGTTTCTCATCCCTGATGGAAGGTTCTAGGCTCCGGGGAGGAGAGAAGGTGAAGGCTCACTTGGCAAAAGGAGGGATGTTATCAAGCTCCCACCCACCGTGGGAAGCAGTGAAGAGGGAGCAGCTTCCTTTCTCTCCCCCAACCCCTCTCCATTCTGAAGGCGGGCCCCAACTGCATTATGTTAGGCCACTGCACAAGGCAACAGTCTCCCTTTGCTGTTTGTGCACAGAGTGAAAACAAAACACACTCTTTGTCCTTGTACTGGAACTACTCCCAGCATGACTATGCCTAGACACCCAGGAAAGAATACACAGCAGGTGATCTGTGCCCAGCAGAGCAGAAGTCCCTGAGGCCCGTGCCAGCATAGCAAAGGCAGCAGAGGGGTCACCTATGAGCAGCGTGCCAGGAGCATTTAGGTGTCAGGCCTTGGCCTGGCTGCTACGGCATTGTGAGGAAGATAGCGGGCTGGGGCAACACCCATGTGTCCCCCTGGCGAGATGGTAGCCATCTTCAAGACGGCATCCATAAGCTACTTCCATCCCTTCTTCATGTCCTCTGGATAAGGCCCAACATTTCAAACTCAGAGCCAACCACAGAAATTATAGAGACATGCATTCCAGTTCCTCTACTCTCGGAATTTAAACTGCAAAGGCTCACATTCTGTTGAGCAAAGGAAACATCCGGGTGATTGTTCAGCTAGAATTTAAACTGCACTGAAGGGATGTTCCAGTCTGCAACTGCTTATCTCTGTTTTCAACCAAAAATCATCTTCTCTTGGCCTGTTCACCTTTGAATACAATTGATCTGAAATCTTGACTGTGAGCCTCCCATACACTTTACGGGTTTAAGAGGACAAACACTTAGTTACAAGGCTGCTGTGTCCATGGGAGGCACAGAGTCTGTGTCTAGTCCTGCACATGCCTGCAGCCAAAGCCTTCCCTTTTAAGACTTACTGCAGGACTTCAAGGAGCCATGGTCACAAAGGTAGCAGAGAAGCTGCTGTCTTGAACAGCCATCTTGGGCTGGGACCAAGCAGGAAACATTGGCAGCAGGCCGGTAGGACAAAGTAGTTCTTGACAAAGCCATTGTGCTCCTCTCCTCTGTCTGTCCCCAAACCTTCTTGTATATTTGTCCCTCCTCCCAGCCAGGCCAAGGACATTTCACTCCAAGCCTCCCAAGGTGACCCCTTATCCCAAGTTCACCATCCCAGAACAAAGAATAGAGCCAGGAAGAGGAGCAGAGAGAATAAATAAAAAATAAATGGAAAAATCAAGACCTTTTTCCTTGGTCCTGCTTACCCGCTAAGAACACCGAGAACCAAGTTAAGTACAAAAAATGACCCTATGATGATTAGTGTAACAAAATAGATCCAGGGCCAGTCCCTTCCTACGGCATCATTGACCTGGAAGAACGGAATGATAGTTAGTCAGGCACACATAGCAACCGAGCATGGCCAAGCGCCTGCCCCTGGCTCCCCAGGCACTGCCCCAAGCAGTGCTGGGACCCAGGGATCCTCCAAGTGTAAATCAAAAGCCAAATAGCTTGTCCAGCCAATGGGTCAGAACTTGTACTTGAATGGAGACTTTTTGCACGGGTTGTCTTGGGCCTGATAGAGTCCCATGTTTAAGGATCCTTGCCATGGACACAGTGGAACCTGGGACCTTGCTCGGCTGCATCATAAGGGGTACATAGAAATGGTCAGCTTACCCGCTCAACACACCGAGAACCAGATTTAGAACGAAAAAGGATCCAAAGATGACCAGACTGACAAAATACACCCAGGGTAGCTCATAGCCCATAGCGTCCTGCATCTGGAAAAGTGGAGGAAAAGGTAGGAAAGAGAGAAAGCAGATTTGAGTTGCAGCAAAGAGGCAGGTGGACAGGAGTGATAACAGATCTAGAGCAGATAGTGGGGCTGCACTTGACTTTGGATCCCCCTGGATCTGATCCACCGTAACTTTCACCCTCATCTATAACCTACTTCTCCACCACCTAGGTCTGGACTATAAGAGGGGTTTTGTAGGCTCTGCCTCCAGGGGACTCCTGTCTGGCTCTCGCTGTTGTATTTCCTGGAAAAGAAAATGTCTCTAGTGTTCTCTATTTGCTTGTGGATGGGAGATCACCTCAGGAAAACAAAAATGGAATTTGTCTCAGCATGGAATGGTTTTAACTCAGCTGGCTCATGTGGCCATTACATCTACTGCACCCTGAGGCTCTCTGACCTTGGTGTCTGAAGCACTTCAGCTCCTTGCAGACCAAGCTGGAGAATGGAAGCCTTGGAGGATTCTATGGAGATAAAAGATGCCTTCCTTAGTTCTTGCCACTTAGACCCTGACTGGGACCAGAATTTAGAGGTTGAAGTTCAGGATTTCACAAGTTCTGCAGGTGAGAGGATGGAAAAAAGCACCGAGTTGGTTTATGTTCCTGCACTTATACTTACAGCCTAGATGATGATGATGATGATGGGAGCCTGTAACTGATAGGCGAATGGAGAAACTTACAGCACTAGCGCCTGTTAGGGATATGGAAACTGGTGACACACAACTCTCCAACTTGACCTTTACCGACCATGTCGATTATCGGACACTGGCCAGGATGGAAGTATGGAAGTATGTATGTATGTATGTATGTATGTATGTATTTGCTTTGTTGTTTGTTCTCTCCCTTTTTTATTTTTCATGATACAGTTCCATAAGCTCAGCAATTTCCCCTTCTTCCCTCCTCATGCTCCATCTTCTGCCCCTACTGCAAAATGGATGAAGAAACTGGAACATCTACTCAATGGCGAATGTATTTACACTCTACAAGTGGTCAAGTAATACAGATCAGCCCTCTTGTGGTCTTTGTCCCTGGGAAGCCATTCTTAGACATGTACCAACCCACCCCTGGCTACAAGGTGGCCGTCAACAAAGTCACAGAGCAGCAGTTCTTATCTAAAAGGAATCCATTCTGATTTAATTTCTCAAACCTATTTCTCCTGAGGTTAACTTGTTTCAAGGGGATTCGTAAATGTGAACCCCAGCTTTGTCCCTGTGAAATTACCTTATGGAAACCCAAATCTCTAAGGTGCATGAGCTTCCTGAATGACCTGTATCAGTGGTTCTCTGAGTGTGGCCCTGTGAGCCAGCACTCTCGCAAACCCTGGGGAGAGTGGTGAGCATGACAAATCGCTGGGCCCTGCGCCCCACATCTCTCACTGTGGCTCACAACTCTGTCTCCATCATTCCACATTTTAGGGGGCTGAAATGTGATGATCAGTGCTGTGACTTGTTCCTCTCAGACCCCAAATGAATATAATTTCCAGTATGATAAAGCCCTTGTGGCATCTCAGGCCCCGTTTAGCTGGGAGGGATGAGGCACATCTCCCAGGTGCTGTGTGTGCTCTGAGTATAAATATTCGAGAAGTTCTAACAGCCTACTGAACTCACAATGTCTTTTATGAACCCAGGAATACTCACTTGGTGTGAGAAAGCCACCCAATGTAGTGCAAATATTGTGTCAAAATTGGTTTAAACTAGCAGAGGAAGTGTTCCTAATAGGTGAGAGGACTTTAAAACATGCATAGAAAAATGGCATTAAAAGATAAGTTTATTTGGGGGCAAAATAATTTGAAATTCATGGCAATTTTTTTTGAAATTTACATTTTCTACATCTTTTCAAGTGTCCTCTCTCATGCCTACTTTACCAGTTTAAATTCAAGTTAACATGAGCTGATTAAATAGTTTCATTCAAGACCTATTTTTGGTCTTTTTTTTTTCCCATAGCTATTGCTTTGGATAGCTCACCTATCTACTGTATTTATTATTTCTTATTTGTCTTATATGCTGGGATTTAGCTACATTAGAATGAGCAGTTTGGGTCTATTTTAACTCCTGGTGAGTCCCATGTGCCAAGAAAAGTACCCGACACATGGCTGGTACTCAGTACATGAATGACTGAGCTTGAAATGTGCTAGGCGGAAAGTCACTCTTGCCAATAGGGAGTACAGGTGCACGGAAGGGTAACTACACTACAAAGCAGTACATGCAACTGTACGATTACAGGGTTACAGGAGCCCAAAGGAGAGTGGGGCTGGGTGACGTGGAAGTCAGAGGGCTAGAGAGTGGAACTGCTGAAGGCACAGGCAGGAAGTTCAGGGTTCATGTGATCCTGGGAATAAGGGCTTCCTGGGAAACTGGCAGTTGTTAAAAATAGAGCCTACAGCTATAAACGCTTCCTGGCTGTGGGGTGGAGGATTTTCCCAGTGGTTGAATTACTAAAATATTTAGCCAAACAGCATCTGTCAGGATAAGCAGGGTTGGTATTTATGTGTCATATCGTTCCCAGTCAGGAAGCTAGGAGCCTTCCTTCAGCCAGCAGGAACCAAGCATGCAAAGGAAACCAGAGCAGTAGAGAGAACTTCCATAAAAGTCTTTGTCACCAGGAGAAGAAAAGCAAAAACAGCATTAATACAAGATGTGGAAGGAACAACAAAAGGAGACTAAAGGGAGGCATGGTGAGTCAGAGGCCAGTGGCCACGAGGCCACACAACAGCAGGATCTGTGAGTCTCACAGTGACATAGATTGGGAGGCCATTCTTTGGTTACCCTTGACAGCAGACATATCAGAGTCCACATTTGTTCATGGAGCATGTCCTGAGTGCCTACTATGTAGGTGTGTATATTGTTTGGACTTTGCTACAGCTAGCTGAATAGGACTACAAGCTACCCTGTATCCTGGGTGCCAGGCATCTGCCAGGGAATTGCTGCTCTGGCACAAGTCCATGTAAATCTTTTGAGTCTGCTTGCAGCTTTTCTTCTCTAAGAAGAAACCCTGCTTAAAGGACCAGAAGCAGTCCCTTCCTTTTACTCTACATCAGTATTTCTTTATCCCTGGATGGTGATAGGGAGGTGTGCAAAGGCCTGAGGAGAACTAGGATCTCTCACTAGAAAACAAAGAACATAATGCACCATTTTGTACCCAACTCCATGGGGCAACAACTGCTGAAGTCCAAGCCTGAACCACGTGTCCCTGACCTGCTTTCATTATTGCCCTGCTTGTTTTGTACTTATCCAAAAGATGTGTGTGTGTGTGTGTGTGTGTGTGTGTGACAGAGAGAGACAGAGAGAGAGAGAGAGAGAGAGAGAGAGAGAACTGAATGATTGAATGAATGAATGAACGAATGAATGAATGAATTCATGGTGGAGTGTAGCTCCCCCTTGCTTATCCCTGGAGTGCAGACACTCTCCACAGGACAGGTAGGAGCAGGGAGTGTGCTCTTACAGCTGCCTCTGGAGCCTGGGCAGAAGTGAGCAGGAGAGCCTCAGCCAACCTCCATGAAATGAGCTCTTCCTCACCAGCTGCAAGTTTTAGGAACAGGTTCACTCCAAATGTGCAATCCTGCAAGTCTCACACACATCCCAATGCATTTCAGAAATTCCCTTGGCCTCTGATCATTGTAGCTAATTCCTTGAGCCTCATACATCATTAGGGACCTCAAGTGGATGTGTTTCAGTCCTCAAGGTGATGCTTCCATAGATAGCCAGGGCCAGGGCAGGGAAGTGCTCAGCCTCCACCCTTCCCTGTTGTTCTGCATTTTTACTTTGGCTTCCTCATTTCCCATGGGCTGGTCCTCTTCAATTCAAGATGGTGAATGAGACACCAGGCTGGGATGCAGTGGTTAAGGCAATACTTGGGACACTGATGTCCCACACTGCAGTGCTTGTTTGAGACCTGGCTGCTTTGTTTTCAATTTAGCTTCCTACTAATGGCAGTAGACGGTGGTTTACTTACATGGGTTCCTAATACCCATGTTGAAGACCCAGATGGAGTTCCTGGCTGCTGTCTTTGTGCCACTTGGCTGTTGTGACCATTGAGAAGCAAACCAGTGGATGAAAAAGTTCTTTCTCTCTCATTTTGTCTTCCAGATAAATAAATGCATCTTTTAAAAATATATAGTAAATGATAGGTGAATGGAAGGAAGATAGAAGAAGAAATCAAAGATGACTGAATTTCCACTGATCCTAAGAACTTCATTACTTCCTGGTGATCAATGTGTAGAAGCTTACAGAAGGAGGCTCTGTGGTCTGCCGGGTCTGGTAGAATAAAAGGCCCCCTTTCTGTCTCTATTGATTCCTTCTCCTTACTTTGGGACTCTACATCTGGGGGAAGGCTGGCAGAGAACATGCAATGTAGGGTGACTCTGAAGTAGGGCAATGCCTAGAGTGATAGATAAGATTGCTGAATTAGGACCCAGTCCTATTAGGCTATTGGCTAAAGTCCTTGCCTTGCACATGCAGGGATCCCATATGGGTGCTAGTTCTAATCCTGTCACCCCTGCTTCCTATCCAGCTCTCCTCTTGAAGCTTGGGAAGGCAGTCAAGGATGACCCAAAGCTTTGGGACCCTGCACCCATGTCACAGACCTGGAGGATGCTTCTGGCACCTGACTTTGAATTGGCTCAACTCCAGCCATTGCATTCACTTTGGAAGTGAATCAACAGATGGGAGCTCTTCCCTCTGTCTCTCCTTCTCCATATACCTGACTTCCCAATAAAAATAAAATAAAACACTTTTTAAAAAAGTGTTAGATCAATTGGAATTATGAAAAGAAAGAAAAAAAGTCATATAAAAATGACCCAGATTGATGACATCTTTATTCAGGGATAGAAAGGGGATATATCTTCTCAACGCTTTCATCTAGACATTTCTTAGGTCTATAACAAAGGAAGCATTGTGATTGGTTTGGTTTGGATGTAATTTTGGCTACCAAATTCATATAGGACTGAAACTGCCAGGCCATAATTTAATGGTGCTAAGAGGGTAGACACTTAATCCAGTTATCATCTTAGAAGGAAGGACCTAACTGAAGTCCTGAGGCCACGGGGTGGTGCTCTCAAAAGGGCATTTTTGTGCATGGTTGTTACAAAGTCCTAAGTCTGGCCTGAGTCTTTTCTCTGGTTCCCTCTGCACGTGTATGCTGTGCCCTTGACAACCAACACTCTCATCAGAGGTCAGACTGCTGGGTCATCTAACAAAATAGTTTCTCTAATCAGATTTTGAAAATATCCTTACTGGCCAATGGAAAGGACCCAATTTCCTCTTAATTTGGAGGAGGGAGTGCTTTCATTTTTCCATAGGTCATGGACTTGCTCACGTCGATTCCAGATTGACTGATTAGACATCCTTGTCTAGTTTACATTTCCACACACTTGCCATTTCACAGCTGCAAGCATCCTCTACAGAAGTCCCTCCTCCCGCCCAGCAATTTTAGGGTTAGACTCTCTTCTCTCCAGCAGGTACAATCACTCCCTAACCTCTTCCCCCTCCTCTCTGTTAGGATACTCAGCACACAGGTGCAGTTTCTCCAGCACGTTTTACTTTTTTTTCCCTTTGTCCCCCAAAACTGTGAGCTAAATAAATCTTTTCTCTCAGGCATTTCATTACAGTATTGAGAAGGTAGATCAACTCAGGGACTTTCCTAACAAAGGGACACAGATGAACACTTTGATATCCGTCATCTGCAGCCAACAGGGCCTCCCTAAGAACTAACAGGATGGCCACTTGACTGAGGCACATGGCCTTTCTGTTGCAAATGCTGTGGACAGAGCTAGAGGAGTAGAATACAAAAGGTGAGAAAGATCTCCTTGAAGCCAGGGTCTAATTTCTCAAAGAAAACCTCAGACTTGAATCTTCAACTTCACCATGTTTTTCCCAGAAGAAAAATAGAAGGACCAATATCCCTGTCCCTGGCTTCTCAAGGCCACCTTGGATCCTGGCTGATTCCAGGGTATTCCCAACCTGTATGCAACTTTTCCCACAAGGTTCTTGCCAAGAAGACTAAACAGTTTACCAAGAAAGAAGCCATTAGCCATCAAAAGTTCAGAGGGTGTAGACCCATAAAAGCAACAGTGGCTTAGAAGGCCAGTCACTACATAAAAGGCTTTGCTTTTGCCATGAATGCCATCAGTCCAAAGCAATGGCTACCTGTTGGATCACTAAGTGAGCATCATTGCAGGACCATTGCACCTGACTCCTTTTTCCTAGTGTCTGCTTATCATGTGCTTAAAATCCATGAGTGCCTCCGAACACTAGGAACAACCTGGCTAACATGGAGGAAAAAAACATTAGACTCCTAATGGTACAGCAAGCCCTCCACGTAGTAGAAAACAACTCCTCCATGTAGTAAGAAAAAAAATCTCTGCAATCCGATGGCATAATGCAATGACACCATGTGGGAGGTTAACATCTGTAGGCAGGGTGGTCCCCAATGTGTGTAGGGGACAGTCCACAGCCAGAGGGGTACCCCACAGGGAAGGAGATGGGTATGATGTCTGCCATTGTACCTTGGGAGCCTTTCAGACACCAGGGGTAATTTTGTATTGCAAAATTTCTTGGGTTTACAGAGAGAACCTCATCATTGGTTTATGTAGCATCCACCACTGCAATAGAGCTTGTTCTCCAAGCATAGGATCCAGGCTCAAGGCTGGTCAAATCTCGCTACCTCTCTACCCTTTGTACAGAGATCTCCACTGTCACGGAGCACACTGTCCTGTAGTGCTTAGCCCCACTCAGTCCTGGAAATACAGGAAGGCTGAGTAAATGTTTCTAAAATGGAAGTATTGAGTAATAAGCATTAATCTAATATCAGTGAGGTGGTATCAGATGAAATGATAAAATTCAACAAATGAGCACATAATAGCTCTGAGAGATGCTAGTTTTCCTTCCTTAAAGTGTCTATAACCCTCTCCTGTTGAGATAGTGGATTATGCGTTTTAAAGCGGCATGTGCACTAAGCAGGGTAATACTCTGGGGCTGACTAGATGTTAAGGCGGTACTCTGTAGGGCCTGACTTTTTTCTGCTCTGAGATTAGCAAGATCTGGGCTGCTATGTTGAGGTTCCCTAAGCTCCTTATTTCCAATGACTATGAGGACCTTTTTTTTTTCCCCCTTTAGAGACGTAGTTTCTCTATTTTGGTAGTGTAAGGAGGTTGTACTTTGAAAATAGGGTGGAAAGAAGAAAAATGGGGTAAAACATCCAAGTCACTTTTGTTTTAAACAAGGAATCTACCAGCAGCATGAAGACCAGAGCTAAATTACTGTGTGTGTGTGTGTGTGTGTGTGTGTGTGTGTGTGTGTATGAGTGTGTTTAGTAAAAGTTTCTTTTTAGCATATCCAGATATGCATATGCGATGGCAAGATGAAGCCTAAAGCTAAGAACTGACTTGGTCAAAATTAAAGCTTCCAACTGGTTCGCAACATCTTTTGTTATTTGGTCAAGACTAAATCCAGGCAGATGATTTTTGATTCTAAAAACCTCTTCCCATCACATTATTACTCATTAAGCATTCTTTCTAACCTTTTCTAAGTTCAAATTTTACGTAAAGAAAAATCAGTACAAAAAGCAATTGTGGAAAAACCCATTAAGGAGGCAATGGGTGGGGTCAGGAAGAGGATGACTGCCTGTGCAGTGTGCAATATTCCCAGGGTACCTAGGCCACAAGTGTACTGGTAAGCAGAAATCTTTTTATGGAGACTTATTCAGGTATCTAGATTCCTTAAAGTGGTATGAACAATGTCTTCTAGAATAATGCCTGCTCTTACCCATCCGACAATCCTCTCCCTGCCCCACAATCCTCACACATCACCATCTCTGGTGTTCCAGACCCAACTTAGTAGTCATGAGCATGAGGCTATTTCCAGTGCTGGGCACAAAGTCAGCACAGAACAGTTCATTTATTTGACTCCTATTTATGCTCCTTAAGTGTGGTCTGGTTGCAAAGTAGAAGGGAGAAAGCTCAGTGTTACAAGCTCACCCTAGATAGTTCTCACAGAAAAGCTTGATTCAGTAATTTTTGTATTGTTAAGAAGTCATATTGAACTATATGGGACAAGTAGGCTTGAATTATGTTCAGAGGGATAGGGATGCTTGGTTTAAAGCAAGGAAAGAAACCTGCCGGGGGGCAGGGGAGGGGGAGTCTGTGGATTACGTCTAGTGGATTAAGTCACCACTGACACCCTGACATTCACACAGGAGTCCTGACTACTCTGCTTTAGATTTAACGTCCTGTAGAGCACCTTGGAAGGTAGCCCCAGCAGATCAGAATGGAGCTCCTCTCTTCAACTTGGCTCAGCCCTAGCTATTGTGGCCATTGGGGAAGGACCAGTGAATGAAAGCTCTTCTCTCCTCTCTATTCCCACTCCCATCATTCTACTTTTCCAATTAGAAAGTTTATTTTAAAAATCCATCTGGAAGAGGAAACACAACTAAGAACTGTTACAAATCATTAGATTCTTCCTCTGGGGTTCTTCAGCACCCATGAGCGTGAATGCTCTTTATCTAATCACATTCTCCCCACGATACTTTTAGAGGCTTGGAAATTCTGAGAGTAAATGGAGAGACTTCCACTGAACAAGTCATTTACAAAGAAAATCACTCCTACATTTGAATTTTGATGTAATTTCCAAGTCACCAGTATCACCCTTTTTTCTTTGTCATCTGCAAATGCCAGAAACAAGCCAAAAAGGGATCGCCTTACTAGGGTCTCGATTCCATGCATGACCAATGGCGTTTGTAGCTAGGGCAATGTTCTAGCACTGTTTGACCAACATTATTTTTAGCTTATCAAGTCTTCCAAATCTTAACAGTAAAATGCAATGATAGTTATCACAGGGAAAGAGAAAGGAAGCCACTATTGTGCACAATAGAAGGCAGGTGTCCACCCCTTGCCACAGTGACTTCTTTGGTCCCTTCTAGCCTAGGACATATTCAGTGATGGATTCAATTTTTCTTTATGTTTCAATGACCTACTTTTTCCTCAGAAACTTCAACTCAACTGTATGGTGCTTGAGAATGAACCCATTCATTGTTATTTGAAGCTCATCACTGCTCTTTCTTAAATCTCCTGGATATGCTTTCAGGATTCAAAGGAAAATTCTCATTTTTCTAGCCTCAGTGGAAATTTCACTTAGATAAGTGCAAACTAGTGGCAAAATATCAGCAGCAGGTGGATTCAGTAGGTTACACTTCTAGGGGTTTCAAACTCCAGCCTGAGAATCAGAATCATTTGGAGAGCTTTTTCAAAATGCAAAGTCTAAGGTCCTAACTTAGGAACTTCTCATTTGATGATCTGGAGGGAGATCTGGGTATCTTTCTACTTAGAAAGTTCCATATTTGCAGAATATGGATGCAGAAAAACATGAAGATATAAGAGACGTGGCTAGATATATGGGCCTAGAAACTAGAATGATGAATGCTGAAAAGAAAAGAAAAAGAGGGGTGGGAGGGAGGGAGGAAGAAGAAAGAGCCAGAAGAAGGTCAAGGCAATTAAAGAAAAGGTCTGAAGGCAGGCGCACTGGGCTGGGAGGGGTTTCTCTGGGAGAAGATTCTATCATGAATAACCAAGTAGGGGACTCATTGTCAGTCTTAGGTATGGTAAATGTGCATGTCATACACACGCACTTGCTGGCCACTATGAAAAGATGCTGGGAAAAATCAGAGAGAGGCACGATCCCTGAGCCTGGGATTGTTCCTTCATCTGAAACAATTTTTTTTATCATGTGCAGTCTGAGCTCTATTGCACACCCGAGTGTGTGTGCGCACACACACAGACATGCCAGAGGAGAAAGCACAACACAGCTGCTGAAAATTGGTAGTTGCTGTAGTGTGCTTCTTTCCATTCCCCACTCTGGCTGTCATTTTGACAGTGTTTCTTTGGGCCACATCTGGCTGGCAGGGTATCAAAGGACTTGTGGGGGAATGGAAGGGTGCTATAAAAAAGATCACAAAAATACATCAAGACCATCAGCAAAGTAAATTTTATCTATTTCTTCCCTCCCCTCCCCACCACCCACCTACCCCCCAGTGCCACCCTGCCCACAATCTGATGCTGTGGAAATATGGTCCGATCCAATCACACATTCTCTGGCTCAGCAGCAGGGATTGCCTATTTGCAGAATGATGGCTCTGTCCTTGGCTGGCCATGATCATCCAAGGCAGAAACACCAGTTAGAGCCATTTGGGACTCTGATCTGCTATGTTAAATAAAATAAAATGTACTCAAGTATAGTGAGTCAACTCTCTATGTCTACAGATTATTCAAATCAAGTCCTTATGGAACATGCATCTGAAAAATGTTCTCCAATAATTTGTTATAGTTTGAGGAGCAGCTGATCTGATCTTTGTTTTCTGAAAGCATCAAAATGCATCAACATTGTCATAGCACGAGCTCTAGTCACACCAGACTTATTCAGTTTAGAATTTCATCTGCTCTCCTAAGCTGAGCTTCATAGACTAAACTGGATTTCATTAATGCCTGACTCCTGAGATCCCAGGAACACCTCTTGCACGCAAAGATGAAAATTCAATCTAGGTTTTTTTAGGTTGAAGTCATCATAAACAAAGGAACGAATAACATGCAACACTGAGTTTTGTCATGTCAACGCTAACGTGACATTGTAAAAAAGGCAATTCTGAATCAACAAGACATGATGCTTATGAGAAAATGTAGAAGATAACATCACATCTTCTACACTGCTACAAAACTCTTCCTTCCAACTCAGAAAGAAGTCGACACCTCTCTTGGCGTTGACTCCCTTCTATCTGGCAGCTCTGCTCCATGGGAAGGCATTCTCTTCCATCTTACTCTTTTCTGATTTCATTTGTAGACACTTCTCCCTAAGCAAGCTCTTGGATTGTTTGCATGATGGCCAAATAAATTTGACTATTTGCAAAACTCTGAGAGAGATGGCATTTTCAAGATTGGCAACAAGCTTCATTCACTCTCCTTCTGGAGAACAACACTGGATTCTGGCCACTGATTTCTCAGGCTGAAGCAGGAGACACTACAAAGAATGTATTTTCTGGAGGTTTTACAAATAATAGACTTGCTTCTGCCAGACTGGAGACAGCTCAAATATGGAGTGTGTATTTGCTTATGGAATAGACTGTCTATGGATCTGGCACTTCAGTAGCTCAAAGGTTGGCAAAGTCCTGCTGGCTGATGGATAATACAAAGGCATCTTTACAGTACAGGGAGAGAGACTATTGATTGGCTGGCAAGCAGGAAGTAATATTTCTAAATACACTTCACATAACCAGCAGATTGTTTTGCTAACAGTAGAAGTTAAGGGAAAATTAAGAGTGAGTAATAAAAGTGCAACAACCTGCCTAAATAATGCTACACAATTCAGCATTTTTTTTTAGATGACCAGGCCTAGCATTTCCTGTTATCCCTAAGGATTTTTACTTGTCTTCTCTGGTTCTATCTTATTGGGAAGGAGGCATAATGGAAGAAGACTTGAATAGAACTCTGTGACAGTTTTGGTCAACTCATTCATTGAATACTGACTGTGTATTCATGTTTTTTGCACTATGGTTTGTCCAACTGAAACATGACATTTTTCTAAGGCTGGTGGGCAGGGAAAGAGGACTCATTAGAGTGAAAGGTTCATGCTTTGTTTCTTAGGCACAACCTGGAAGAAATGAGACACTCATCAACCATTAAATCACAATGTATAGGTGACTTCAAAATCATGGGGACAGGGAAAGGGAGGTGTCAGGACAGGTATGCACTCCTTGCCCTGTATTGAGCATCTCAAGCTACATACCCAGTACAGCACGTCAGTCCAGCCCTCCATGGTGATACACTGGAACACCGTCAACATGGCGAAAGCAAAATTGTCAAAGTTGGTGATGCCGTGCTTGGGTCCGTCCCACCCTGGCTTGCACACTGTGCCGTTCTGGCACTGTCGCCCATGGCCCGTCTCCAAAGCACAAGGGGAAGGATCATCTTCTGCTGGGACATCTCCAATGGCCAAGGGAAAAGAGAACGAGGGAATAGAAGGGATGGGGAGAAGGGCAGAGAAAGAACACAAAGTTAGGGAGAAATGTGAAAGGAAAAGGCTGATGAGGTGACTAAGGTGGACCTAGCAACCATAATCCAGACAGGCTTTTATTAGTTCCTCCATCTAGGAACTGAAGAGCACCAGGAACTTGGGCATTCACTTCAGGTGTTGTTACTGATTTAGAAGGATGACTCCAAAGAGTTGTTATAAAACTGTATTTTTATTTCAGACATTGATTTCAAAGATAGTAGGACTAATGCCCATCCTATTACAACATGTCAGTATCACAGTCAAATACTCACTTGAGAAATTATAATGATGCAACCACCTCAAATAAAAGTTGTCCTGGAAAATGACAAAATCCACATTTTCTTTCCTTTTTGGTGGTAACATAACCATATACATTTCTGTTGGGTCATCAGAGTATTCAAAGATGAGGGCCAGACTAGTGCTGACTTGAAGACTCCATCACACAGTTAATTAGTCAACTGTTCCCATCCAATAATGCCTCCTGACTCCATAGAGACTCATTCTATCACAAACCATATTATGCAGTACCACAACTTAGTGGAGCCTTGTACCGATGAAGAATTAGGGAAATAACTCTATAGAGGAGAAACCTCAATACAGCAGTCCTTATTACAATTTGTGGCTATCCACACTCCTGGCTGTATTTCATGTGCAGCAGGCAGAGCTGTGCAGTGCTATCCTTTACTCTCCAATGTCAATGCCTTTTAACAACAACAACAACAACAATCCTTTCCCAATCTCTCCCCAAGACAGAGTGTCAGTAGAAGAGAAGGAGATGATTTCTGAGATATAGGTGGGGATCTTTCAGGAAATGGTAGAATACGTTGTCCTGAAGAGTCAGGGGACATTTGAGTTGATTCCACCTGTGGGAAATGGTGACAAGCAACTGAACAAGGTGAGATGTGGATTACTAGTGCCAAGGGAATGGTTGGAAACTTTAAATAATACTTCACTGCTATAAGAACTCAATCATGGTAAAATACTGGGGAAGTTTTGGCTTCATCTGTAACAGGTATGGAGTTCACAGAAGTTTGTGAAATTAAGGTCACGGTCTTGTATTCATTGAGAATGATGACAACGGCAAACAGAAGAGACGTCAGTTCTGACAAACAGAAACATGTTTGTTCATCGGTCTTCATTTAGAGATAGTCGTTCACCCAGGATCTTTTCTTGTTTCAGATGGAACAAAGCAAGCACAAGTTTCAGACATTTGCCTGATGGACACTGGCTGTGCACTGGACATCTATTGGTCAATTGGCTATTCTCTGATTCTGGCTTTTAATTTGAGACTACTCACTTCCAAGGGGAAGACGGGAAGAGAAATATTAATCTTTAAGGATGACACAGTTGTTAAAGAACAGAGTGAGATCTGCGGCCAAAATTATATGGGGCAGTGGTGGTGGCTTCTTTTCTTCCTCTTCTGCCACGCTCTCTTTTTCTCACTTTCTTTGACCACTTCATTGAAATATAATTGGCATGCCTTAGAAATTCATCAATATGAGTTTTCTTCATAAATTTGAGTTGTGCAGTCATCACCACATTCCATTTAAAAACACTTTCATCCATCCCCTAAAATTGAGTATCTGTCCGCAGTCAGTCCTTACTTCTGGTCCCAGCTCCTGGCAATCTGATCTGCATTCTCTATCCATAACTCCGCCTTTTCCAGACATTTTATACAGTCATTTGTATGAAATCACACATCATGTGGCGTTCTGCTTCTGCCATCTCCTGCTTCACCTAATCGTACTGGGCCCTTCAGTGTTGTTGCATCTGTCAGCAGAATCTGTTCCTTGCATGATCCAGCAGTGTAGCCATGGTGTGTTTTGCCATTTGCCAGTGGAAAGGCATTGGGCTTACTTCTAGCGTTGAGCTCTTATGAATAAACCTCATCCTGGCCTTATGGCTGGTCCTATAAAGTTGTGTGTCCGTCTTTTCCTACTCTGCTGCTTCAAGCTGTCTTTTGTTTCTTGAATAAAATCAAAGTCCATTACTGGTCCTTGTTGTATTTCAGAGAATGACAGTGTGTACACCATTTTCTCATTCCAGGACCTGGCTCCAAAACAGGATTCTGTTATTATAGCTGTATTAACCCACCCTCTATCCAAAAATTTGTGATGATTTTTGAAGTTGTGAAATCTCTAAAATTTGGAAGCAAGGATTAAATAAAAACTAAAAGGTGAAGCTGAAGCTTAAAGGATACATTAAAAAGCAGAAAATAAGTACTTTAAAATTTGCGAATGGAGAGTCTAAATGCCAAAAAAAGATCATTTCTCACTCAATCTAGAAATAGCTTTCTAGACTGATATGCCCAGTTGCTGTGATGAAAGTGACTGAGTGACATGAGAGAAGGGATAAAGAAAAGGATGAAGACAACAAAGGGGAAACTGGCTTTTTCCCCCTCATGTTTTGCTCCTGAGTGGAATAAAGAACTGCACATCTTCACATTGTGACTGCTACTCTGTCTGTATCAACTGCACTCTTAGTTCCTACAACAGCAAAAATAAGGGGAAGGCTGCCCAGTGTCCTCAAGGAAAGAAAACACAGTGGTGGATTCCACAAACATGTGTTAAAGAGAAAATGATATCAGGGGAAGTGATCTTATTAATAAAAGAGAATGGACTGTGATTCAGAGAGATTATCTACAGGCTCAAGTGTGGTTCTGCTATTTTAAATCTGTCTTGAACAACAATAAAAAAAGATTGGAGAACAATTAAGAAGCAGTGATGAGCTGGTAAAAATAGGTATCTATAAAAAGCACAAATGGAACACTTGGAAAACATTCACACACACAAACGGGCAGATCCCGGCAACATGTACTCCAGGGTGAGGGGGAAATGAGCTTCAAGATAAAAATGTGATGGTTTTCTTTTGTGGAGTCACGAAGTGTCAGGAAGGAAGCTGGAACCTGAGTTTGGAGAAGGAATCAAAGCAACACCAATTCTGCATTTTGAAACAGAAATGAACACGGTGGGCACCATTCTGGAGAATCCAAATACAAATTTTGGTGAAATAAGCCAAACACAACATCAGTTCTTTTTTTTGAGTTTCAACTTTAAGGAGTGAATAGAAAGGAAGTGACTTCTTCCCTAGGCTTCACCAACCAATTCTTTGTCCATCCAAGTGGTAATGACTGTGCTTGGGAGAGCTATTCAGAGTGACCTGGCACACAGCGCTGTCAAACAGATGGGACAGGCAGAAACCAAAAGGACCGGCATATGGGGATATATTTGTTGAGGAATCAAGAATGTGTCTCACAGATGCCCCAGGCATTAGGGAGAAAACCCCTCCTCTTCTGAGGGAATCTTCACTGGGGACTGCCCACTGCAAGGGCAACCTGCAGCAGAGCGACAGCCCCAGTTGGCTCCACAGTGATTGTATATTAACTGTACAGGAGACATGGCCCAAAATCTACCATATTCTGAAGGCTGTGGTGCATGACAGGCACAATCTGTGAAATCATATCCAAATGTAAAAAAAAAATAAGAATCTGATATAAATTCCATTAAAGGATTATATAACAAGGACTCACAGAGAACTTCCACCTGATCTAAAAATTTGGAAACTATGCTCACTCTATCCAGATCAGAAGATCTAATTCAATCAACCAAATATTCCGAAGGTTACACAAAGCTCCCAACACACAAGAACTGGTTTCCAAGACCGCAGGGTTTTAGTCTTCTATCCTGTGGCACATGTTACATGTCCAAAGGTCTTGTATGCTTTTCTTTGCTCATCAGGGCAGGTCAGTGCACGCCCTGTGGGAAGTGATGGAGTACATCTCTGGGTCATCTTCAGATGGTAGGTCCTAGGACAAGGAGGTGAGTGAGCTTTTGATTAGGCAATGCTGGAGCATGCAATCTGCAGCTAAGTGTCCTGGGCCCCTTTCCCAGCAGGGATCCTGGTTCCATACACCAGAGTGACATCACCTTCCTGGCGGAGATGGCATGCTACCTTCTTTGGAGCACTCTTCTTGCTGTCCTCCGATACCCTGGCTCTCTCTTGGATGATGGTCATTCCATAATGGGAGGCTGTTTCTCTTCTGAACGTGCAAAATGAAGACAAATTGACAACTCTGACTGGTAAGCTCAAACTTTGTCTTTCTCCCAAGAGTTGAGGAGGTCATTAATGGTTCCCATGCTGGGGGATGTATGTCTGCTGGATTCACTGCTTGTAGCCATGACTTTGTTTTTCAAGGCTTGAGACCCTATTTACAAAGTCCAGTGACTTCCAACCAACATTCAGAGTTGCTACCAAAGAATGTTGTGCTAGTAGCAGACATTGAGGATACTTCACAAGGTTCACCAGGTTGTCTTTCAAAAAGGAATCAAAAACAAGTTAATTTTGGTGGGAAAAGGTTGAGGTACACGACGTCAAACCATTCTTGGAAAATCCATTTTGTGACTGAAAGCTCTCCTTTTAATTTTACTTTTCCACAAATTTTCTAGGTGCCCTTGTACTTTTACGATTCCCTAAGTGGAAGAGAAATCAGCTGAGTTTCAGGGGCAGCTATCATTGAATTCTTGGTGCACACACATCTGAGTGTATGATGGAGTTGCCACGTTTGGCTCCAGCACACAACGTCACCACTTCACCTGTTCCCATTTTCTTGGTGAAAGCTGTTCCACCATCATGCCTTGGTATATTAATGGGGAATCCCCATCTCTGGTGCATTTGAGTCCAATTATTTCTTCAACCTGCAAACACTTTAGACAATCTACATTTAAGGAGGTCTTGGAATAAACTTTCAAAACTCTATATGATTAATATAAATATATTCATTCTGCTCTTATATTCTCTCTCAAAACAGTAAAAATGAATGTGTGATCCAGGGACCACAGTTTGCAGGTTTGTGTTTTTTCCCCTTTCATTTCCTTTTCTTTTATTATTTTTTTAACTATGGCAAGAACCCAGACACCTGGCAGATGCCAAGGCCATCCACCCAGTCACGCTGGATTACCCATAGTATCATTTTGGGCTTTCATGGTAAACAATCTATCTCACTCCTTGTTCAATAGGGGTTCATGCTCTTATTCCCCAAAGCAAGAGGTATCAAATCCAATTTAATGCCTGGGATGAATGGGAAAAGAAGTTATGCAGAGAGAGTATGAGATGAAGAACCCCTCAATGCTCTAAGCAGATGCTGCCTCACTCCCAACGCCACAAACTAAGATAGAACCTGCTGCTGGAAAAACAATTCTATGTTGAAGATTGCTAAACCTTGTGGGTCCAGGAATGCTAAACTGCTTTACATGTCTGTTTAAAAGCCTTGTCAATTTCTGTTAAGGTCAAGCTGAGATGTTACTTACTTAAGACAGGAGTTTGTAGCATATCCCATGAGCCCACACTCCAGTGCTACTTAGGGATGCACTTAATGAGCTTGTATTACTGTTAAATGTGTTGCGTTAGGAGAGGAACATGAAGAGAGAGGTTTCAAAAAAGAAAGGACTGAGCAGTCATGACAATGTGCAAAATTTTGGCCATGAGAAAAAGAAGTTGGGTTGTTAGCAAGGGAACAACTCCATACCTGCCCTCCTCCTCAACCTCAGGAGGAGGGCCTGGGGTTTTCTGCCTGCAGAGAAGAAATACCGATTGAAGAAGATCCGGGATGGGCCCTGGGAGGACAGAAAGGCCTCAGTGTCATGATGAGAGAGCATATTCCGTGTGGCTAGTTGACCAGCTGCTTGGGAGCTCTTGGACGCTCATGGAACATTCCAGGTGTTGGGTCTCCAAGGCAGAAGGAGAGAGGGGCAGTACTGTCTCCTGAAGGGGCTTTGGCAATAAGCCATCCTGAACTGTGGTTGCAGAGGCACGCAGACGCCAGCTGGTTCTGATGCTTAGGAGATCCAAGATGTGGCTTAGACAGTGAGAGGCTGACAACAGATAGGCTCTTCATTCTTCAAAAGTTTCTCCTGTTACGGAGCTCATTCTAATAGTGTTTAATGATTCTGAACTAGGTTAGCACTTGGCTATTTTAACAGAGACTTACAGTAAATATTGCAACCAAGAGAGAAAAGTACCTACAATTGCCTCCCACTGAATCACGGAAGGAAACATGGTCCTCTGAAGAAGGGTCCTTGCTGGTCATGGTTACTAGGGTGACAGCAGCACATTGAAACAAGATATGAGAACACTGTAGACCTGAGCACCTGCCATCCAGCCAGGCACCCTCCTCTTACCTGCTATGCCCTCCTGGTTGTAACACGTCTTGTGCATCTTCCCCATGAAGAGCTCTAGGCCGATAATGGCATAGATGATGATGACAAACAATACTAGCAGGGCAATGTGCAGCAAGGGGACCATGGCCTTGATGATAGAGTTCAGGACCACCTGGAGACCTGCAGAAACAACAGTGAGAACATCAGTTTGCACAGAGTCCAGGGCTTTTGCAGATGCCAATGGACTAATAAGATGGACATGACCTCACATATCCTCCTTAGGGTACAAGGAGATTTTGGTACAACCCCAGTTTTGATATAACAAACTGAGACCCCAAGTCACACATCAGTGAGTGATAGAGTTGGGTTTCTGAAATGAGGTTATTTTCCTCCAAAACCTGAGCTGGAGGCACATCCATGCAAAAGGACTGGCAGATCCTGCACTTCTGAAGGAAAAACATGTTGCTTTCAGGAATAACCATCAAATCTACTATCTCACCTTAGAGATGACCTAACATCATTTTGTGCCAGAGCAGTGTCTCCATAAAGACAGAACTCAAGTTGATGAGTGAAAGCCATGCGGGGATGCTATGGTCTGGACCCAGAGAAGCCCATGTATCAAAAGCTTGACACCCCCAAATCTTATGCTCAAAGAGAGAAGACACTTAATCTGACGATGGTATCTTGAAGAGGAGGCTCTAGCAAGTGACTAGATTAGATTAGGTCTGTAGGGTAAGTCCTGAGAGCCAATCCTGGTAGCTTCAAAAGGAAAGACATAGACACTGTCTCTTACTGCAGGTACTCTGTGCCACCTGGAGACTCTACTAGCAAAAACACAGATACCAAATATCCAACCAATTTGATCACCAGTGATAGACTGTGAGCCTCAAAAACCATGAACTAAAACAACCCCTTTCTGTTGATAAAGCTTCTTGGGCATTTTGTTGTAGCAATAAAGAACTGACTAACACAAGGGATTTGTTCAGTACTCAAGGTTAGATTACCAGCCCTCACTGGCCCATTGCTGGCCCATCTGCAGCCCTCGCTGGCCCATCTGCTAAAATACATCATCAGCCTGACTGCAAAGCACTTTCTATGCTAAAAGTGGCCCACAGATAAGACACACCAGGGTGGTGAGAGCTTGGTGACAAAGCTGTAGAATAGCTTTGGATTGCATGACCAGATTATTCTCTATGGTATGCTTCAACCAGCCCATACTCTCAGGGCCCATGTTTAAGGACACTAAAGCCCCAGGAAAATGGACTTTTTGCCCAATGGATCCAGAGTTTCAGTTTGGGAAAATGAAAAAAAAATGTCCCGGAAATTAATGAGAGATGCTTAAGCAGCCATATGAATGTGAGGGGACTTGAAAAAAGGTTGTAGAAAAATGAAATTAGAAATTTATTATGTTGCAAACTCTTTAAAAAAAAGTTACTCCAATAAAGGGTCTTCAAATAACTCATGGAAACATGAATTATATAAAAAAACTATTCATGGATTTCAAACATTTTTGCACCAAAATAAACTTTTCTTTAATTCCACTGTCTACAAACTTTTTTGAAGCATGTTTAAAAATTATTAAAGTGCTATTTCTTACACATATATTATTACATTTACTCTTTTTGTTGATGATTTTATTTTGTGGCTTTTCCTTTAAGGGGATGTACAGTAACTGTGTAATGAAAACTATCATATCCAGTAGCATGTTATTTAACTTCATGGCATTGTAAATTTCTATTTTTTCTTCCTGCTGTTGATTTTGTATTGTGTCTTTTCATTTAAAGGGATGTATAGTAATTGTGTAATGGAGACTATCCATCCATGTCCACAATGATAGACATATGACTATTTATGAAGAACTATACTATAGTAATAAAATTGAGGAACTCAATGGGTGGGGAAGGAAGTTTGGGGTGGGGATAAGGGAAATCCCAGGGCTTATGGAACTGTATCATAAAATGATGATAATAATAATAATGTATCTATATTTTAAAAAGTTTAAAATGCACCTAGATCCTTCCAGGGGGAGGGAGGAGGGAAAGAGTAGCTGAGAAGCCCAGGGAACACATGGTTCTTGGTGGTGGTGAGCTCCAGTGGACACAGAGCTGAACAGCTGTCTAATAGGGAGAAGGAGTCCCTGATTTATAAGTTCAGCCTGACCATAAATAATGCATCAAGACAGACTCCCTAGAAGGAGATGTGGCAGGTCTCCACTTGAAAATAGCAGGGAGATTGTTCCTGGCAAGGCAGCCCCAGATTCCATCCAGCTGCAAGCAGTCCTGTCTACTGTTTAGTGCACCAAGTCACCACATGCTAGGAGGCAGAGAGCAAGTGGCCTTATCTTCCCTTCTTGCTGGCTGTGTGGAAAACCATCTCATGGGTCACCCTGTCACCCACCATACCACACCACACATGTAACTGCTAGGGTCTCCCCAATGGAGCTAACCCCCAGTATCCCTCAGCACAGCCACACCATCCTTCCACCTTCTGAGTGAAGGAAGCCTCATCCTGGCATTCTCTGTACACTTGTCACTGGGCAAATAGCTGTTGGGTCCCCTGTTCCCTGATGCTCTGTATTCTGGAGGGGTGGTTAGGAGAATTCTCCTCAGCAGTTAAGCCAAGTTGGGGAGAAAAAGAAACTAAAAAAAAAAGTTGGAATAATTTTACCTGTGAATTAGCAAGAGTGCTTTGCAGCCTCCCATTAGAACAAGATGTTTTCAGCTCCAAATGAGTCCATTAATTAGCAAGTTGTACACACATTAGTGTTAAAGTATGCAAAACCATGGAGAAAATGGAACTGCAAAGTAACTTCTAGAGGTTTCTGGGAAACCTCTCTCTCTTTCTCCCTCCCTCCCTCCCTCCCTTTCCCTTCCTTTTCTTCCCTCCCGCCCTCTCTCATTTCTCTGCAGCTCAGCGGGCTCCTGCCCCTGTCCTGGCTCTGGATGACTGGCAAGGAGAGGGGGTGAGGACCCACAGCTGTGGGAAGCAGCATGGGAACTCTCAGCTGGGGAGCTCCCATGGCACTGAGGGCAATGGGGGAGACTCATCAAGGGAAGCAGGGTCTCTAGTGCGACTCAGGAGAGAGTGGAGGAAAATCCCACAAACCAGCAAGCCAGGTCACCAGGGTCCCCAAAGGGAGAGAAAACAGCAAGTGGGGCAGATAAGGACATAACCAACACATTCTCCTAGCCTCCAGGTCTACTGCTAACGGGTAATGATGTCACTTGCTCTTGGGGGTCACGACCACAGTGCATCCTGTGCCATTCCCGGTTCTATACTCTATGTGCCTGTTTATAGTCCCTCTCTGTACAATCCAGTCACGCAGCTCTTCCATTAGAGACTTGGCTAAGGTACCATGCTGCATGTCCCATGCTGCATGGTATTTTAGTCAGCACCAGTCACATGTCTTTATGGTGGCTCCATGAGATTACAATGGAATGGAAAAATGCCTTCTGCCTGGTGAGTTCACAGCCCTGACTTTACAAAGGCACTGCTACCATGGGCATGGTGAGGAGGGTCCAAACACTGCCAGCCACATATAAGCACAAATAGTTATGTACAGAACAGAATTCCTGATTGTGGCAACAAATGACTGCTTCTGGTTTATGCGTCAACCAAATTGTATTTTGTTTTTAACTGCCACACAAAAAGTCACACATATTTCTGGGGGTGCTGTGTGATGCTTCAATACATGTATATACTATACAATTTCCCTATCCCAGCAAACTTACTACTTTCGACATTTATTATTGTGCTAGCTATATTTTTATTTTTGCCTTAGTGCATACTCCTACTGTCACAAGAAACCACTCATTGTAAAACAGTATGCTATACTGGCCAACTAGAGCCTTGCGTATCTTACATTTCAGCATCTCCTGACTGCACCAAGAAGCCACCTCGGGTTACTAGGCCTGCCAAAGTGCACACAAAGTACAAAGCGTGCATTGTGATGTTCGCACAGTGACATGACCCCTAACGATGCAGTGCCTGCTCACTGCTGAGTCATGTGCATCTTATTTCTTCCCTCTATGGTGCTGTCACACGTGTGTCCCTCTACCTGGAAGACAATTCCTACCTGCCTCCAGTGTACCCTTTAGCTCTCCACCCAGATAATACTTCTTTAGGGACCCTTCCCCACGTTCCCAAACCAGAGAAATGCCCTTTGTTTTGTCTTCTCAGAACTACTTCCTTTCTCTTGGAGCATTCCTTTCCGTTTGAAAGACCTGTCTAAAATGCATCCACTGCCTGGCCCTTTTGGCTGAGACTTGTGAAGATGGGGATCTTGAGTGTTCTTCTCTCCCTCATCTTCCCGGAGCCTGGCTGAGCTCTGAGCATTTGGCAGGCGCTCTGTGAGTATTTGCTGAAGCAGTAGCAACACTCATCATCTTGCTCTATTGGGTCATGTGGACTTTGCTGCAATGGGGGTCTGCTTACGGAGAGGTAGAGAAGGAACAGCTGGACTTCAGGGACTGTGGGGCAGGACAGAAGCTGCTGGGCAGGCTGTGATGTGGCCAGATGGCAGTCAGGGCAGTTGGTGGACTTCCTTTCAGTGGCCAATGGTGCCAACCACCTACTACACAGTGCTCCAGGCCTCATGTTCCCCCTCCCTCATATGTGGGTACTCAGGCCAGAATATGGATTTCTTCAACTCCTCCCTCCCGTCAGCTACCCAGTACTGTTGGTTGGATTCTAAAATATCTTTACACATGAATAAATGATTTTTACTACATAAATAATACACACTAATTATAGAGTGAAATAGAAAGCGCTAATTAAACAGAAATTAGAAAACACAGAGAACAAAATGCAATCATTCATCCTACCCATTTGAGACAACCACTGTTAGTCCTTTTGTATATATTTCAGACATTTAGGTTCATGACTCATTTTCCCTCTGCATCCTCTTGGCATCTGCTGTTCAGCAAACTGGTCTGCTCCAGACTGTGGTTCAGAAGCGGTCACTAAAGCTCACAGCACAATGTGTCACTTTCGAAAGTCCTCTACTGACTCCCTAGACAGGCAGAGCTGCCTCTTCATTCAGTTTGCTTTCATATAACTGCCAGTTGACACCTAGCACCTGCACAGTACACCTAGCCTGAAATTTCAGCCTCACACCCCTATGTCTCAGTGCAGACTCTTCTTGCTTAGAATGCCAGTCCTTGCCCAACCACAAGCTCCTTGGTTTTCTTCTCATCTTTGGCTCTCAGACACACAGCAGGGACTCAATGAACAAGATGCTAAGTCACATTTGTAAACACACAGTGCAACATCATGGCCATCACAGCTTTGGCAGGAAGGATGAGACTTGTGGGATGGGAGGGAGATTACAGTGAGGAACATAGTCCACGATTTCACCTGATTTAAGCTGCTATTTTGAGGAAGAAGAGTTAGGTGATTTCTGTATGACCACAGGAATGGAACTGCAACCTCTCAGGAAGTATTTAGGGAAGACAGGCTCAGCACAGACAGAAGCTGCCCAGAATAACATACTCCTACCTTCAGGTAGAGTGCAGCACTTTAACGGGGAATGAGTTTCCATTGACACTTGGGAAAGTGCACTGGGAAGATTCAACCAATGGTTGAAGGATTGCTCATAAATGCCGAAACCCCTGTCATTTTAGGAACACCTACTAACATCATGTGTGCCACCTGCGGCTTTCAATACTTTTCTCAAAGCAGTCTATTTTTCTCCTTATCAGAGCCTTGTAAAGCAGGTCTCATTCTTAAGCACAGTTTAAATATGGGAAAGTGAGTCCAGAGAAGGTGACAAGGTCAGCTCATGGTCACACAGTGTCGCGTGGAGCAGGGGGTTCAGATCCAAGTGAGCTTTGTTTACAGGGCTAAATGTCACCCCTCGCTTCCCATGCCAGCCCAAACCTCTTCTCTTGGATTTCTGGCCCAAAACTGTGTATCTATAAAGCACTAACACACACTGACAGCATCTGGCAGGAAAATGGGAACTTCCAGATGAGCTCAGATGTTTCTAAACACAGTCTAGGAAAGGCTCCGAGGTTCTGCCTGTTTTTCTAGCCGCCCATGTGAAATGGCAGAAGCCATGCTGGCATCTGAAGGCATGGGACTGGCATTCCTGAATTTTGGCCTGACTGCTAAATATCGTCTTCTTGGGACTGGCCACGACTCTCCCAAAAGCCTCCATCTCATGCCTAATTTGGAAACCAGAGACATTTATCCACTGAAGTCCCTACTGCTCCTGGAACTTGGACTTGGGACACAGATTCTATCAGATGCAGGTAAAACACTAGCCTCTCTCAGGAGGGGGTCTAGAATACTAGAATGTGGCTTTTCCCTTTCATGTGTCTCCTCTAAGAAAACACTTTTAGAGTGGTTCCTCCCCAGGAGTCAAGATTATCTTCTTGGGGCACCACATACAGCTCTGCAATTCCTCATCAGGGAACCTCAGGAGAACCTAAGAAGCACTCTACCAGTTGCTGAGGAGAGGAAAAGCCTGACAGTGCTTAAAGTGTAGGGAACACATGAACCCCAACTCCAGTCATGCATCCCTGCCGTTGGATCTCATTGCAAAGGGAGGATAATCACAGCCCCAGCCTCATAAAGTTACTGTGAATACTAAACAAATACATTCATGCAACATAGTCTCAATAATGTCTGGACTACAGGAAATGCTGTTCAGGTGACATTAGTACTGTAAGCATGGTCAGACTCTACAGGAACTTTCAAGGTGATGTGCACCTGGGTATCTTGGGGTCTTAATAAGAGGCAGCTTCCCAGAAAGAGATTTCTTCTGTCTGTTGATTCATTCACCAAATGTCTATAACAGCCAGGACTGGGCCAAGCTGAAGTCAGTATGCAGAAACTCAATCTGAGTCTCCGAAATGGGCGCAAGGGATCTAAGTGTGTCAGCCATCATCTACTGTCTCCCAGATGACCATTAGCAGACTACTGCAGTCGGGAGCACACGTAGGCCTGGAACCCAAGCACTCCCACATGGACTGCAAGCAATTCAACCATGTACTCAATATGCATCTGGACTTGCATTTCTAAAGAGGGTCCAATCTTGTTGCTCCATCACCATGGTTTGAGAAGCCAGATCCTGGTTCTCCTGGGAGGCAGCAGCCCTCCTGTCCAGCATGGCTGAGCTGCTCCCTTAGCAGACAGCATGTTTTCATAGGGCTGGTCCTGGATATGTCACTGTCTCAGGCAACTGACATAATCTGTGAAGCACGTGCAGCATGCTTTGGCTGCACAGCATGGTTCATATTGTTGGGAGTAAGGGTGCTAAAGGAACTGTTTACCACTAGTTTCATGATTATCTCTTAAAAACACAAAATCATTATAGTCAGGGAGACATACACCTACACCACACCACCAGGGAGTGTAGGTGATGTATACTGTCTGTGTCTTGGCAGCAGCAATACAAGCTCCTCTACCGTGTTATAGAGGACGCTCTGATGACTGCAACGAAGGGCTGAAACCTGATGGGAGTGAGCAGCCACACATGCATCTTCCTCTGCCATTATCATTCTTACCATGTTTACCTCCTCAAGGTCATTTAGTCTCTGATGGCCCAGTGCATGGCTGCTTCTTGGGCACCATTTTCCTAGACTTAGTTGACATTGGTTATTAGTTATTCTTCTCTTTTCTTCTCTAGACTCTACTCTCCTTGTCTACATGACAGTGTGCAATTTTAGTTCACTTCCAACTCCATAATTAATTCCTCACCTCCTTGACTCCCTCCCTTCCTTTTAGCACCCTTTGAATTTGATCTGGGGAATCCTACAAAGACAAAAAGGATGCAGATCTGTTCATGAGGAACTGTAGGCTGAGTGGGGAAACAGGAATGGCAGGAATGGAAGTCAACTGCAGAGTCAGAGGACAATATTCCTAAAACAATGCCCAACACATAAAGGAAAGAGAGAGAGTTAATTTGGGAACATAGAAAAATGTCTTCTAGAGAAACAGGCATATGAGCTGATTCCACTGTGAAGCTTCTTCCTGTCCGTTAATTCAGTTCATTTTCTACCTTTCAGCAACTCACTTTCTCAAATGAACTCACTCCCTTCCACTTTTATTTTCTTTTTAAAAAATATTTATTTATTTTTTATTGGAAAGTCAGATATATAGAGATGAGAAGAGACAGAGAGGAGGAGAGATAGGGAGGAAGATCTTCCGGCTGCTGACTTGCTCCCCACGTGGTCACAATGGCCAGAGCTGTGTCAATCCAAAGCCAGGAGCCAGGAACTTCCTCCAGTTCTCCCACGTTGATGCAGGTTTTCAAGGCTTGGGACTCTCCCAGACCACAAACAGGGAAGTGGATGGGAAATGGGGCTGCCAGGATTAGAACCAGCGCCCATATGGGATCCTGGAGCATGCAAGGTGAGGACTTTAGCCATTAGGTTCTAGCACTGGGCTATATTTTCTTTTAAAATTATTTATTTGTGCATTTGAAAGTCAGAACAACACAGAAAGAGGAATCTTCCATTCACTGGTTCATGTCCCAAGGCCATAACAGACAGGGTCAGGCTGAAGCCAGGAGCAAGGAACTCCAAACACTTGGGCTGGACCAAACACTTGGGCTATATTCCACTGCCTTCCCAGAAACATTAGCAGGAAGCTGAATCAGAAGCAGAGTTTCCAGAACTTTAACCAGCAAATTGGGGTGTCATTGTCCAAATGCCAGCTTGATATGGAGCACCACAGCATACCAGACATTTCTACCAGGTTGTTCCACCATCTCATCACAAACAAATCCAATCTTTAGTTCCTCTTTTTTTTTTTTTTCTAAAACCAGTTTCAATAATGCTAAAAAACCAACCAACCAAACAACAACAACAACCAAAAACCCTCACAGTTACCTCTGCTTTTTTCTTCATCATAATTCTCCATCGTTTTTGTCCCTTGCCTGGATTGGTAGTCGATGCTTCCTGTCTGTAATTTCCTTGCACTCCAACCACTATGCACCATGGCCCCCTAACTCCTCCCTAAATGTTACCTTGGTCACAACAATGTCCTTCTCAGAAACCAATAGGAATTCTCCATCATAGAGGATAAAATCCATGTTCTCTTCTACATGGTCTCCGGGTAGCAGGTACTCAGAGCGTATTTGCTAGGAGAATGAACACAGGTTTCAACTATTCAAACAGTGGGTTCCAGGAAGAAATGAGTCATACACTAAGATGAAAGCAACGTGAGGTGCTTGGCGTGTTCTATACAAGTACAGGGTAGAGAGAAGAAGAGGCATAAGAGACAATGTGGTGGCCTGGAGGTGGTCTATTACCATCCCTGGACCTGGAGGAGTAACTTCAGGACATGGCAGAAGTAACTAGGAAGGGACACATTCTGAGGGCAAGACCACCTGGAATGGCTCAGATAATGCCAGTCCAAGAGGATCTGTAGGGCAGGACCTGAGGACATAAGAACTCTGACACCCCTCCTCTTGCCTGCTGAATTCTGGCTTGCTCTCCACTGACAGCCCGTCTCAACACTGCATGGCAAGGATGTTTTTGATGCAGTCCCTATGATCAGCCACTCCAGCCAGAGAGCAGGGTGGAGGAGGATGGAGAGAAGACATAATGGTGCATGTTTCCTGACAGGACAATGGGTTGGAGCAGCTGGTGAGGGACCTTCTTCTCTCCAGGTCTGCCCAGCTATTAAGCCAGAAGGAGTCGTGCTATTTGGAGGCTTCTAACTTGGTGAGCCAACCAGTCTACTCTGAGGGTAATCAAATGCACATTCTCTGATTATAGTTCACTAACACTGAAATTCACACCTGAATCTGAAAACAAATACTCCTGTCTATACCTGTGATGTGACAATTCCACCACCACCATCATCACACTGCCAGCTTATGACTATTAGCTCACACTGTTTCAAAAAAATATTTTTATTTCTTTGAGAGGCAGAGCAACATAGAGGGGTGGAGAGAGCAAGAATAAGAAAGCAAGCAAGAGAAAGAGATATTATCCGAATCATTCACCAAACGGTTGCAACAGCCAGGGCTCTGTGAGGCTGAAGTCAGGAACCTTAAACTCCATCTGAGTCTTCCATTAGGGCAGCAGTGGCTCAATGCTTGAACTAGCATCTGCTGCCTTTCCAGGTGCATTATCTGGGTTCTGATTCAGAAACAGGCCTCCCAGGATTTGAACCAGCACACTCATGTGATAAGCCATCATTGCAATCAGCAGCTTAACGCAGTTAAACACAATCCCCCAAGCCACCTTGCCTCTGATCAACATGAACCCTCTTGCACTGACTGGTCTTTAGAAGCATGATTAATCTCATAGGCGCTGTTCCGTCCCTTCATTTGGCTAGTGGGGGAACAGGTATCTTTGTCTTTCAGGCTTAATGGCCTTCAAAATAAAATGGATCTAGAACTCAGCAAAGAGGCAGTATTCCCTCTGGCTGAGGAATGAATTTGTCATGATGCAGCACTGGTGCCTGGTGCATTTTCTTACTGGACAAGCGTGTCCCTTTGAGGGAGGAGAGGAAATTTTCCTGGAGAGCTTTCCCACAGTCTCAAACTTCATAATTCTTCAGCCTTTACTTTAGAATACCCTTACTCATTAGAGATTTTCATTTATTTTTAATATCACCTTTCCATATTCCTATATTTCTTCATCCCACAAATGGTTTGATGAATACTTAAGGAAGGTTGATTTCCTAGGAAAGGATGATGGATAATTTACTGAATAATAAATCAAGAACCTTCAGAGTAATTAAAACACCAACTTTCTTGTTGAGTTAATTTATGGTATTAGCAACCCTGATTGGAAAAGAGAAGCTCGGGAAAAAAAAATGCATGACACATAAAGAAATCCTGATGATAGAAGAAAACCAGGAATGGCAAAATGGAGATGGAGCATCCACTGGAAATAACAATGCCACACTTTCTTGACGACTCAGTATGTGCTGGTAATGGTGTTCAATGATTTACAGATTATTTTAATGATCCAATTGGAAAGGCAAATTTAAAGAAAGAAGAAAATACAGAGAGAAAGATCTTCCATCTGTTGGTTCACTCTCCAAGTAGCCACAATGGCCACAGCAGAGCCAATCTGAAGCTAGGAGTCAAAAGCTCCCTCCAGGTCTCTCATGTGGGTGCAGGGTTCCAAGGCTTTGGGCTGTCCTCTAATGATTTCCTAGGCCACAAGTAGGGAAGCAGAACAGCTAGGACATGAACCAGTGCCCATACGGGATCCCAGCACATGTAAGGAAAGGATTTAGCTACTGAGCCATTGGGCTGGGCCCAGTGTTTTACAGAATTCTGTCATGGAATTTCTCAATCATTTTGACAAAGACAAATGAAATGAACCTGAGGTAAGACCTATAACTGAGGTACCTAAAGAAAACAGGGAATGTGACACAGTCAAGAGAAGAAGCAGACAATATACAACAGCAGGTGAGCCTGGCCAGACTTGGCCAACAGGGATTTTAAAATGGTTGTTTTATAACAAAGGTTAAAGTGTAGAATATATTGACAATACCACACAATAACACATGTGTTTTCTGGTGGAGCACCATCTTGGCACCTTTGTACTTTCTTGTGGTGTGCCACCTGGGTGCTATTGCGCTTCCCTAGCTTGTGGGGTATCAACTGGGGCAAGGCTGGGACCCAGGGGCTCAGGTCTAGGCAGGTAGAGTAAGCCTGGCGATTTCCCCATGTGTTTGGTCCCTGGCTGGGTGGGGAGAGGGGAGGGGAGAACTCTAGGTTAGCTGCTGGCCTCGTGTGCTGGTGGCCTGGGTTTGGGAAACTTTAAATGGGCCTGGATGCTGAGTGTGCGGAGGGATAAAGTCCCAGGCCAGCACACATGCCAGGAGCTTGAGACACTAGTAGGCAGGGAGAACTCCAAGCCAGCACACCACCCAGTGGAAAAACTGGACTTCAGAAAGGATGGACTGGGGAGCCCATGAGCAGTTGTGGTGGGGACTGTAGATTGGTTAGGGAACAGGGTAAGGAGATGTGTGAGAGGAGGATCACTGAGGGAGCATGTTGGCAGTTGAGGAGTGACTACTGAGGATCTTCCATTGACAAGGCCACTGCACTTGCAGGTAAGCAGGGCGGTTGAGAGCAAATGATTTGGAGGGAAGAAGCTGGGGGGCCTTTGTGGATCAGACCATGCACCAGTCCACATGGGAGACCTGAGCTGGGCTAGTTCGCTTGCACCACTGCTGACCACCACTCACTGGTGTATATTAAAGCTAGGGCTGGGGGACTACCTGTAGGGTTAGATCGCAGTACTTGCCAGTGAGAGTCAGAATAGGGGATGGGTAATGTTAGGCTGGGCCATGACACTAATCCACATGCAAGAGAACCAGGCCTGGGGGCAAATACTGTGCAGGATTTGTGGGCCCATCCCTGTGGAACTTCAATTTCCGCTGGTTTGCTCAAAAGCTAGGGGTGGTGACATGTTGAGAAAGGCATGACCATGGAACCCTCTGACACTCATGGGTACTGGGGTTGTGAACAGGCTGGGCTAGTGCAGGCTACAGCACCCGCAGGTGCACCCAAGAATAGGGTGTTGGGCAGAGTGGGCTGCAACATCCATCTGTTCATACAAAAGGTGGGACAGAGGGGGCAGACTATGCTAGATAAGGGTCTAGCACTCACTGGCATATGTGAGATTTGGGTTTGAGAATAGGCCTGGTGGGGGAACTTAGGAAACACCTTTGGTGTAACATGATTCCCACTGGTGAGCATGTGATTCAGGCCTAGGTGTTGGTTCGGACAGGCAAGGTAGCTCCACCTGTCAGCAAGTGTGTGAACTGGCTCTGATTAGGCAGGGCGGGGTCAAACCTTAGTCCACTGGCATGTGCAGGAGCCAGCCTGGAGTGCAGGGAATGTTGGGCTAGGCTATCACAGGTTTGTATGAGCCAGGAACGGGAGCAGACTAGGCAAGGCTAGGATGTAACACCCACCAACAAGAGTTGGGACTGAGGGTAGGCCAGTCAGCAGCACCCAACGGCAAAGGCCGAGATGGGGGATGGGCTATGGGAGCTGGGTCAGAGTAACCACTGGCATGCTTAAGATCTGTGGCTTGGACAAGGCCTGGTTGGGGAAGTAAAGGGACCCCCTGGCGGGGTTGTGGTTCCCACTGCTGAGCGCAAGAGCCAGATTAGGGGCAGCGATCTGGGCTAGAGATGACTGCAGTGTCCATAAGCATGGATGTGGAGTAGGTCTGGAAAGTGCCAGACTGGGACACACACTTCAGCTTCAACAGTGTAGGATGAACTGTGCTAGGTCTCAGCACCCACTGAACCATGTGAGAGTTGCATCAGGGAGTGGATCAGATGTGGCCTGGCTGTAACACGCAACAAGAACCAGAATGGGTGTGGGCCAGATAGGCAAGGCCACTGTTCCTGTCAGGACAGGAGGTAGACTATGTCTGGGCCAAGGACCCACTAGTGGATGTGAGATCTGCTACTCAGAGGAAACCTGATACAGGAGCTTGGGGAACTCCTCTGTCAGGATGCAGCTCCTGCAGGTGAGCACAAGAACCAAGGATGGGAACAGCCCCGCCAGGCTAGGTTACAGTTCCTGCTGACATTATTTATGTGTGTGGGGGTCAGGCTTGGGGGCTGGCCAGGCTGGGCCAGCTTATAACACCCACTGGCAGAACTGAGAACCAGGACAGGACAGGTCAAGCCGTGACACCAGCCAGTTTGGCTTGGACTGGGGGCAGTCCATGCTGGACTAGGTTGCAGTACCCACCAACATGAGCTGAAACTGGAGGAAGACTAGGCTGGGCTAGGCCATAGCATCCACTGGCAAATGCTGATGTAAGGCAGGCCATGCCAGACTATGCCACAGCACTCAAACACATGAAACCAGTGGTGGGGGATGGTGTAAGCCATGCAGAAGAGGGCTGCAGGGGACTCTCCTACTGGGCCATTGTTCCCACTGGTGAACATGAGAACTGAAACTGGGGACAGACCAGGCCAGGCAGGGCTATAGCATCTGTTGGCCTGCATGTGGACTGGGTTAGGGGAGAGCCAGGCTGGGCTAATGACTGTACCCATTGGTACATGCATGAGACAGAGTAAGTGCAGGCTGGTTGGGTTTTGCTGCAGCACCATCAGCTAGCAAGTACTGGGAATGGGGGTAAGTCCTGTCAAGCTAGACTGCAGATTCACCTGGAAAGTGCAAGATCCAGGGCTGGGAGTGGGCCCAGTAGGGAAATTAGCACCTCTCTGATGGGTTGTAACTCCCACTGGTGACCTTGAGAATCAGGGCTGCAAGTAGGTCTGGCTAAACAGATGGGTGGCATCCGCCAGTAAGAGTATGGGCTGGATAGTGAAGTTGGTTGGGTTGAATGCCCATTAATGTGTACTAAAGTTGAATGGGATGCGAGACAGACTAGACCAGTCTGCTGCACACACTGGCAAGCACAGGAACCAGGGCTGGGAATGAATGGTGGGGGTTGATGGGAGTCGCTCCAACTAGGCTGTAGTTTCTTGTAGTGAACATGAAGTCTGAGTGTGTGGTGGGCACGGTTGGGATGGGCTGCAGCATCCGTTGGTGTAAGAGATGGGGATGGAGATAGAACTGACCCAGTAATTGCAGCTACTACTACGTGTGTTGGCTGATGCAAGACCCCATTGTGGAAACCACAAACAAGAGTCAGGTCTAGAATCACCTCAGATAAGGTCTCTTTGGGGATTGCCCCCAACTGAACCACTGCATTCAGAACTTCAACCATGGGGAAATTATAGGATCTGTGGTGTGACTGTGGAGTGCATGTGCCAGAACTGGGCCTCCTCAGTGGCTTAGACGGAGCAATGGACAGCATGCAAAGATGCACATGGAGGATATGGCACTACAGTGGGGCCTGAGGACATCTGGTACCACAACAGAGAACAGAGGACAGAACAAACTGATAAACTACCACAGCCTGGACAGCAAATACTTGTTGGGCAAATGGGGACTCTAAGATGGACTTTGTCAGCCAATGGATCTTGAGTTTTCCTCATCCTTGGATTGGCAAAGTCAACAGCACTTCAGAAATCCTAAAACCACTTGTTCAGAACCCCCAGAGCATGCTCCACATTGGGAACCCTGGGATGACACCAGATGGCTGTTCCCAATCCTAGGGTACTGAGGTGGTTGTGAGTCTGGGTGTGCCTTCTCTCCTTATTTCCCCTCTTCCTCCACACACAAGAGGAAAGAGAAAATTCAGAAGTTATGCTCTCACCTACATTCTCCTGATCCTTGACTCCTTCAACCTTGGTCAACTATATTAACAGTTCTCATGCTCAAAAATCTATATATCCATACACACACACACACACACACACACACACAGAGTATCAATTAAGGGAAAATATGTTCAGTGAAACAAATGAGTGTATGGTGCCTAAGGGCTGGAGAGGAGTCCCAGAAAGAGAGATGCAGTATTATGGCAAGAAAAAGGTATTTAAAGCAATTGTGGCCCTAAACTTCTCAAACATGGTTGGATCTGGAAAACTCAGCCGACTCCAGCCAAAGAGATTGGCCTTGTGGCATACCAGGATAAGCCACAGCCTGTGATACTGCTATACCATATGAGTGCCAGTTCTAGTCCTGGCTTCTCTACTTCTATTCCAAATCCGTGCTGTTGTGCCTGGAAAATTAGAAGATGTCTCAAGTATCTGGGCCCATGTCTTTTATGTGGAAGACTGAGCTGTAGTTCCAGGTTCCTGGCTTCAGCCTAGCACAGTGCTAGCCATTCTAGCCAGTTGGAAAGTGAACCAGAAGATGGACAATCCCTCCAACTCTGTCAGATCAACACATCTTTGTATGTATTGATAAATATGTGTGTGTATTATATATTATATATATACAACATATTAGATATAATTATATAATGTGTATTATATAATATAATATATAACACATCATGTATAATATATAACATTATATATAATTATATAATAATACACACACACATAGAAAATCACACTGAGGCACAGCAGAGTCCAAATGCTAAAAGCTAAAGAAAAAATGAAAAAATCTTAAAAGCAATAGTGAAACAAGAAATATTATTAACAAGGAACCATGATGAGAATATAAATGACTGCTCATTAGAAACAATGGAAGCCAGGAGAAAATAGACTAAAATCTTTAAAGCTCTGACAGAAGCGGAAAAACGAAACTTTCAACTAGCAGTCCTGTATCTGGCAAAAAACATTCATCAGGAAGAAAAGAGGATGAAGACTTTTCTTCCATAAATTAAAGGTGAAAGCAAACTATACTATTGGATATGCTGCAGAGTAAGGAGAAGTCACATCAGGATAAAAGGTGGATTTATGAAAACGAGGCACCAGAAGGGTAAGTAAGTAAGCAAATATGTCAGACAATGTGGTATTTTTATGATACATTACTTAAAACAATTGGTTGTTGAAAGGAAAATGATCATATGCATCAACATAAAATGTATCCCAAGCAGAGGGTTGGTTCAATGGAATGATACTACTTAAATGTATATAGTTAACATTTCTGACTGTGGATTTAAAATGTGTGGTTTGGGAAGCCAACAGTGTGGCAGAAAGGCTTAAGTGATGTGGCAGAGAGGGGTGCCTTTGACACCAGCATCCCCAACAGGTGCCAGTTAGAGTCTCAGCTGCTTCATTTCCAGTCCAGCTCTCAGCTAATTCACCTGGAAAAGCAGCTGAAGATGGCCCAACTGCTTGGACGCCTGGTCCAATGTGGGAGACCCAGATGAAGGTTCAAGCTTCCAGTTTTGTCCGAGCCCAGCCCTGGCCATTGAGGCCATCTGTGGAGTGATCTGGCAAGAATAAGATCTATCAATCAATCCCTCTTTCTTTCTCTGTAACTCTGTATTTCAACTACATAAATATAGTTTTAGAAAAATGTGTGGATTTTGCTAATGTTTTTTCATCAAGGATATTGCTGGGGTAGGGTCATTATTGTTAGCATTATGCTGGCCTTGTAAAAAGAATTTAGCAGAGTCGCTTCCTTTACAACCTTGCTAAATAGACATAATGTTTCAATGAAGTTATCTTAGAAGGCAAACACATAGAAGGCCTCCTCCCTCTATTAATTTCCACAACTCCATGCAGTAGGGTCAATTGTGATGCCCAGGTCACAAATGAGGAAAATGAGGCACAGCGCTAACAAGTGGCAGCTTGGGAATCTGCACAAAGGTGTGGGACTCCAGTGAACATGTCACTAAGCATTAAACTGCCATGAATAAAGCTGAGAGAACGAGCAAGAACGGCAGTTCACAGAGCTCATGTTCTGCGTATTGATCACTTCACGGGACACTGAGTTCAATGTATCTTCATTTCATTCTCCCTTCATTTTTCTTCCTAGCATTTTGAAAGCCTGGGTCACTTACCAACCTAAGTGATTTTTATTATTACCATTATTTTTAATTATGCTATAGTCACCTTGCTTTGGGTTTTGATTTCATATTCAGGCATCTCCAGAGTCGAGCCAGGCATGACAGAGAACCAATTGTGCAGTGTCCTGAGTTTGCAGTGCTGGTCTAGCTTCTGATGGGGATTCCACCTACCATGGTCCTGGGCCCTTGGCCGTGCTAATGAGTAGCTACTGATGGATAATGTGCCTATCTCTCTCACCCCAGGATAGCATGATTGCCACTGCACTGGGAACAGAGAGGAAGCCATTAGAATGAATGAAAATGAATGAATGAAAATGCCTGGGGGGAATTTTTGTGCAAACACATCTTCATCCTCTCATTTCAGAGATGAGCAAACTGAAGACCAGAGATGAAGTGACTAAGGTCAAGGGATTGGTTAGCCTTAAGTCTTTGCTCTCCTCACTGGCAGGCCTACCGTGCCTCCCATTTTATCCCAAGTATCCAGGTGGCCACAGTACCACTTCTCATCAACCTCAGCCACCCCTGGGGCTTCACAATCACCCAAAATATTCATAAACCAACCCCTGCACTAACAGCTGTCCTTGGTCCTAATGCCAGATGGGACACCCTACAGCAGGAGACCAAGGACATTCTACTGTGCCAGGGAGAGCTGCGTTGTCCTGCAGACCCAAGAGACCCATCCATCTCCTCTCATCACTCTGGGAGAGGCCTTTCGAATGTCCTTGTCCATCTTTGAATTAGGGATAATGTCCCTTTTTTCCTGGACCACTGGGCTGATTCATCAGTTCATCAAGCACTGATGCCAAATGGCACTTCTCACTGCTGGCAACCTTCATCTCCCCTATTTATCACCACCTACATTTTGTTCTCAAATCAAAATAGACTTTTTTTTTTAATCCCTGGGGGATGCCTGTGCACTTTAGTAAATGGGAGACTTGTAGGTGATTGGATGCACTGCTATGATTATTTATCCTGCTACAGCTAGAACACCAAATAATAGAGATTTCCCCAAGTTGGGTTCAGGCCATTATGAATTCTCAAGAACCTTCTCAGTGAAATTGCATGGTAGCAGGTTCGGGCACTTGGGTAATTCATTCATCATGTGACATAAGTGCCAGTATGGCACATGGTGCTCTTTTTCTGCCTACTGATGCTGGGTCCTTCATAGGCACAAACCCTCCCTACAAGAGGTAGATTTCAAAATGCTTGTGTTGCTTGAGATTCCAGAGCTTTGCAAGCAACATCAACGCCCTCTCCATGGATAGTTATTTGGCACACTTCACTTTGCAGATGGAGAAGCTGAGCCAAAGCAGGGAGTAGGGACACGGATGTTGTCAGCACAGGTTGGGCCCTGACTGTTTTGACGGGCTCCTGATCCAGGTAATCATCAAAGGACAGAGACACGAGTTGCCTAATCAAGAGAGACAGGGAGGCACAGGGTCATGCACCTGTAGTGGAAAATGAGGAATCGGACAGGGCTGCATGAGGGAGGGTGAAAAGCAATTAATTTCTAGCTGTCATGAGGGATGGGTGACATTCTCTTCTATTCGATTCCAATGGGCAAGGAAGGCCAGGGTACATCGAGAGGGCAACTTGAGGTCTCCACGGTAAAGCAGGCCAGCCTGACACACAATATGGGTCAGGAGTCTTCTCTGGGAAAGCAACCTGCTCAGATTGTTAAGAGGTCATGCTGCTTGGAGTATCTTCCTGAGGACTCTACTCGCCTTCAGAGCACCAGGCAAAGGCTGGAGATGCAGCTGAGACATTCTCCCATGCTGGTGTCCCTTCTGCAGGCTCTATGCACTCCTGCAGCTAAGGGGTCCTCCCTTCATGACAGCTTCCACAGCCCTCTTGTAGATGATGCAGAAACCAAGATTCCTGCCATCTCCAGCAGGTGTCTCTGAGACCACTTGTCCAGCCACAGTGTTCTTATCTGCAGAATGGACACGAATGTGCAGGCTGGATTAGGTATTTAAGATCCTATCCCACTCAGGAGGAGGGTAGGAAGTGATGTAGGAACTGTTTTAAACAAATTCCCACTGCAGTGAAAAGACACGGTCAAGAAGGGACCTGGAGCACACTGCAGAAGGATTTTGGAACAGGGTAGGCCATTGTGGGAGGTGGTAGCTGGCACCCTGAGAAACAGTATATTATGGCCTAATTGGCATCCCCCTACATACTCTCTCATCCTTGGAAGTAGGCTTCTAGCGGTCCCCTCCCCCTTGGTTTTAAGTCCAATGGGGGAGCCAAAAGAGGAACTAAAACAGAAAATAAAGAGAATGAGGACCAACGTTAGGGAGATGAAAAAAGGGGTAAAGAGCTGAGAGTAAAGAAACGGGAAGGCCTGTAAATAGACAATGTGGTGGGCTGATCCTGAGCACAAATGTGGGAGAGGTGCAGGGAGCACCAGCAGCCTGCCAGCCTACCTGGGAAACCCGGGTACAGGACATGGCTTCAGAGCCAGAACAGAAAGTCCCAAGGACAAAAATCAGTTAGGGGAAGGTTGGGACCAGGTGTGCGTCCTCTGTCCTTATCGGAGTGTGTTCTGCACAGCCACCTGTATCCTGATGACACTTCATTGACTTACACTGCACTGAGCAGGGTAGAGGGGAAGTGTGGAAAAAGTTGTGGCACAGGCAGTGTAGACTGTAAGGGTTGGGAGGGGAGCAGTGTGGACTGGAGCCTCTACTATGGCAGGATTCTTTGGGACCCAGTTTCTTCCAAATCCTTGCATCCCAAGGGCTGGTGACACGACTACAAGCATCTGACCTGATTTCCCTCAGGAACTCTGGCTCAAGCTCGGGCCTATGTGCGGACAGGCGCTGGCCTGCACTGGTGACTCAAACAAATGAAATTTCACCCTCCAAAGTCCTTCCTTTTCCACCCTTGCTCTTCTGTAGACACATGCCATACATAGTTCTGTCACAGAATCTTTTCAAACTGCAGCAGACCGTGGAAAACTCCCTCCCGGAAGGCTCGTCATTATACACACTACACAAGTCAAATCGCCATACACACACCTCTCTGGCATTTCCTAGCCCCAGGTTGCTAGTGAAATTAAAGATTCTTTGTGTCTACCTTATTTTCTTTTGCTAACAGTCTCACCACCTATTTCGCTTTTTATGTGTTATTATACACGAGCATAATAGGGTATAGCATCTACCATGTAAGTGAGCAATTACTACAGGCAAAGCACCATTTAATTGCTTTGCACGTCTTCACTGGTTTAGTCCTCTCAACAACCCCATTCTACTGAAGAGGAACCAAAGATATAAAGAGGTGGCATCTTCATTATAAAGTGAGTATGTGGCAGAAGCCAGATAGTCTGATTCAAGTGCTCATGTTCAAAACCACTGTATCTTGGGGCCGGCGAGATACAGTGATGTCTTGGGGTAATGTTACAGACTCATCCTCTGCTTGCAGCACTGGCATCCTATACAGATACCTGTTGCTGTATTTACGAACCAGCTCTCCACTTACAACCTGGGAAATTGGCAGAGGGTGATCCAAGTCTTTACGACCCTCTATCCATGTGGGAGACCAAGAAGAAGCTCTTGGCTCCTGGATTCAGATCAACTCAGCTCTAGCCATTTACCTCTGGGTCCCAGTGCCTGGCTAGTGTTTGGCTTACAGATAATGTGCAGCAATGCTGATGGAGAAAGGAGGGTGTTTCCAAGACCTGAGCTGATCTTGCCACCAAGGCAGCTGTTCCACCTCAATCACCTTCAGGCTCAGGCTGTGCTGCTGTGAGTTTTTGTCAAAGTCCTCGCAAACCTAAAAAACAGAGTTCTCACCTCCATCTGTGTACTCCCTGTGTTGGAGTCTCTCTTGAAAGTTCTGGAGGACAGATGGGATGATACGGGAAGTAGGAAATGACCCCTTGCTATTGCTGCACAAACACCCTCTCTGCATATATATTGCAAATGTTTAACCACAACTCTCCATATTTATTGTTCATGTTCATTGTGCAATGTTTACTGTCCCATATGGCTCATCCTCAGTACAATGTGTGCATTCACAGCACTTCTGCTGTGGCAGAGGCAAGGTTGCAATGTGTCAAATGGGAACCAATTGCCTTTCCTGCGGAACTGTCTCTAGCAGGCAGCCTAATGGAATCTTCTCGATTGCATGGAATTTTGGAGGCACAACGCGATCTGATTCTTAGCCCAGTGTAATGATCATTCAACCTCATTGCCTTACTGCATTCATCTCCATGGCTACAATCACTTTCTTTCCTTTTCCTAATTTCCTGACATAATCCCTCCCGTATCCCACCACCTCCTAGAAGTCTTTCCTGATTCTCCGTCCCTACTCCCCAAAGTAGTCCATCTGCAAAGCATACCCATCACACAGCTCATTACATCATTACCCAGACTTCTGGGATGGTATTTCCAACGTTTGTTCTGAGAAACTGTTTTTAGGAGCATTTTTTTTTTCTTCAATTACACTTGAAGGGCTCTAAGAACACACTTGGTATCTGACTCACTTCTGGTTAGCAAAATCTTACATAAAAGGGATACTCAGTAGATTCTGCTGAATAAATGGATAGATGACTTCATGCATTTGTATCTCCACAGCATTTCTCCCCCTTAATAATCTGTGATCGTAGATTACAAAGGCATTTAATATGGCAACACACATTTGAAAATGACAGCAACCTTTTTGAGCCTTGAACACTGTAGATTTAGAGTTTTGGGGGCTCAAAAATCACCAATAAATTATGTTACCAGAAACAGTACCTGATAGTGCTACATGTAACACTTCCAGGAATGTCTATACATAGTACAGGTGTTATGAAGACTGAACAGAAAGAAATAAAGCTGATATTCTCTTATTTCCTCTCTCTTGCAGGTGGACTCTTTTTCTCCTTTTCTATTTCCCCTCTGTCGTCTCTTCCTTTCTGTCACTCTACCTTTCAAATAAATAAATTCTTTGAAAAATAAATACTCCATTTTTAAAGACCCTTTGGAAAGATTGAATAAAGAAGGCATACCTAAATGGAGAAAAGGTCTTTTAGCACTAGCCTCTTGTTATTATACCAGCTAGTTCTTAGGAACTGCCGGGGCAGCCCTATTACTCAATAATGGGGGTTTGTATTAAATAGGCTATTGTCATGATATTCAAATGCTTGAGGCAACCTAATAGTACAAAGGGGAAAAAAAGCATACTTTGGCTCAGAGGTTCAAGTTCAAATCACGTGGTTGTTCCATTGATCCAGCTCTGGAGATGACATTCTTGCTGGTCAGAATCTCAAGTTGGCACAGGGTGTCACCTCACAGAGACAGGGAGTGTGACTGTCTGCATCTGTGTGGCCTCTTCCGGAGCCTCCAAGATTCAATCACAGAGTTCCATCCTGATGGCCTAATCCATTCCAATCAACTCCCAAAGGCTCTACATCCAAAGACCATAGCTAGACTGGGTTCCCACCTTCCTAGCACCATCAGATTGGTGACAAAGCCTTTAACACATGGGCCTTTGGGGGACGTTCACCATCCAAACATAATGAGGTCTATTCATTCTACACATATGTATGTGCCATTGTTGAGGTTGCTGCATAGTTGGTAACAAGGCTAATTCAAACTTCTCCCCTCATGGAGGTTGTATTTTCATGAGGCACAGCTAACAAAGAAACAAGTAAATACACTTGTGCCAGGTGGTGACAAGTGATGTGGGAAAACCAAAGCCAGGAAGGACATAGGGAGTGTGAGGATGGCTGCAAAAAGGGAGGAAGGGGGACAGCTTAGCAGAGATGATGGGGGGGGGAATTAAACAGGAACCCCTGTAGGTACCTGTATGTATGCAAGGCAGAGAGAAAGCATGGCACTTACAAAGGTGCAACAATGGCAGTGAACTTGGAATGGCAGAGGAAGAGCATGGAGGGCACTAGAGCTAGTGAGCAGGGAGAGGAGGTAAAGTGGATGGAATCACAGTCAGAGAGGAGAGTGGGTTGAGATCAGAGCCCATGGACTTCAGCTCTGATTCTAAGCCATGAAATTCCAGGATGGTTCTGAGGGTGACAGCATATGGCTTGGATTTAAAAAGATCATTTTGGCTGCTGAGTTAGGTCTAAGCTGTGGCAAAGGGTAAGAGTAGAAGCAGAGAATCCCGTGCTAATTCAGGTAAGAGATGATGGGAGCTGGCACTGGAGTCAGTGCAGCAGTGATGTATATTCTGAAAGTATAGCAGACAAGATTTCCAAATGGATCAAATATAAACAATGACAGAAAAGAATCAGCTGAAGATTTTTAGCTTGTGAGGCTAAAAGAGTGTATTAACATTTATTGAGATGGAGAAGATTTGGGGAAGTGAGGAGTTGTGTTATGCATGTGCTAAGTTTAAGACATTTCTTAGACTTCAAGGAACAGAGTCAGCAGTTAGGGACACAACAGTCTGTGCTGGTGACACAAAGTGTCTTTATTAGAAGAGGCATTGATGATCGTTAACGCCATGAGACTGAACATGCCAATCAGGGAAAGACAGCAGATTGAGCAGAGTGCACGGACCAATCCCTGGTTCTCAAAAGTTTTGAGACTAAGAAGATGAGAGGGAAATTAGTAAATGATTCCAAGAAGGAAAGTAAGTGAAGTAAGGGCGGAACTAAGAAAGAGTAGCACCCAAAGCCAGAGACAACACGGTTCAAAGGATGACTGTTACTGATGCTGATACTGATAAAGGAGAACCGACTGTTGGACTCAGCAAGGTGGATGTCACTGGAAGCCTTTTCAAGAGATGTGTGTTTCAGTAGTGGGAAAGAAACTCTAGATGCAAGAAAGAATGGGAGAACAAGAATTAGAGACGTAGGACTTGGAGAAGTTTTGCTTGAAGACACAAAGCAACACACCAAGTAAGATGAACGATGGAAGAAGAAATCATTTATTCAGTTGTAGAAGATATTGAAAATTGTTATCAATGATATCAACCACCCTGAGTACACTCATTTACCTGGACCTTCTGCATGCTTCCCTGTTTCAAAAAGCTTCCCAAATGCGGATAATAAGAAAGTGACCAATGGTTGAGTAAGATGAGATTCAAGGAGAACTACCCTATTTTCACTGGTGGCCTACAATATACTAGACACAGCTGTTGGTTGTGGAAGTTACCTGCAGGCTGCCCACAAGTGTCAAGTCATCTTAGTGTCACCATCTTAAATGATAAAACAGCTTCCTAAACCACAAGGCAGGGTTAACTGGGGTCACGGATTTGGGTCATGGGGTCTATCTAATCTTAATTTTCTCCATGGAAGAATTCCAAAGAACATTACCTCTTCTTGATAGCACGATACAAAGATATTTCAAAAAGCTCAAGGAAAAATGGGATTAAAAGATGATTTTGAAGCAAAATCCATACATTTAAGGAAGCTTCAAAAAGTTTATGGAAATGCAGATTATGGACAAAGTTTAGTAAGTTTTTGCATCAAAAGCAACTTGTCATTTAACTTCTCATTTTTTTCCCATGAACTTTTAAAAATACTCCTGTAATTTCACCATTATTATATTGTAGACAGAAACAAAACACCTTGGTGAAGTTCCTCTAGTGGAATTCTTGTTATACTGTCCAATTGAACTGTCCATGCAGCACCCTGAAACTAAACCATAGGTACCATCAACGAAGAATCTCTATGCTAGGATAATTACTGCAACTATTTCTTTTAATAATAGTTTCTTGGTATCTTTGCAGCAGATGGCATCTGTTGCTCAAGACTATTTGACAATGTTTTGCTCTCTAGGTACTGTGTACACTTGTCCTTTAGCATCCACAAGGGATTTGCTCCTGGGACTTCCACAGATCCCCAGATTGGCAGATGCTCTCAAGTTCCTTATAGGAAATGGCACATTATTCTCTTAAAACTGACACAGTTCTCTTGTATTTAGAATCATTCCTGGGTTCCTTATGATACTTCATACAACATAAATGCCATGTAAATGGCTGTCATGCTGAGTTGTTTAGGGCTCATTAGAAAATGTCTGTGAAAGTAAAGATGCATTTTGCCTATTGTTTGGATCTGGGGTTGGTTGAGTCTCTGGGTGCAAAACTTGTAGCTCCATGGAGCCTATAGCATTTATTTATTATCTGAGGTCAGCCATGTGACTTGCTTGGGCTATTGGACATAAGCAGCTATACTGTAAGCTGGAGGCAACTTTACATTGCTGGTATGGATGAGCTTTATGCCTGCAATTGTGAGCATCTGTCCCCTGCCTTGAGGGTGGTAACAGCCTACTAGGAACTGCTGAGTTCATCTGAGCTCTGTCATTGGATGACATATAGAACTCAGCTAAGGCCAGAGCCAAGTAGTCTCTAGAAAAGCTGTAGCTGACCAACACCCTTATGGAGTGCAAGCCAGATATACATGCCTGGCTATCATTTGAGGGTGTCTATTCCTGCAGCAAAAGCTGACTGGCATACTTCTTTATTAGACTGCCAGGTTCCTCAAGTGGAGGGGCTATGTTTACACTTTATGACACGCTCTCAAACTCAGCACAATGCTGGAAAATTGTGGGGCCCTTGGGACTTAGTTAATGGGGAAGAATCCATCATTTCCATGGCAACATTGAATCTTGGGATTAATTCACAATTCTTACCACTGGTATGTGGGCTATACAATCAGAAACTTCTTAAGGTCACATTTAACATCGCTCTTATTTTCCTCTCTCTCAGCCTGATTTTTTTTTTTTTTATTTAGTTATGGCTGACTGACCAACTAAACTCAACAATTATAGGCTCCAACGAAAGAGGAATTGGGTCTTCGGTTATTCTGTTATTTCTAAGAACCCTCAGTGGTGAAGGCAAGACAGACCCAGTCTGCTTTAATTGTACTTGCGTGGTTTCCTTCTACACTCTTTGCTCTTAAGATAAGCCATAGGCTTTGCTCAGAGAGCTCCACTGCAAAGAAAAACATCTTACTCTGGCTATCATTGGATTAGCGAATTCCTCTCCCATCCTGATTTAGAGACTAAGCACAAGTCTGGGCTTCAAGAGCCATAAAATCAAAGAAGCATAAGTATAGCTGTGTGAAAAGTGCTGCCAAGGGTTCCATACCACTTTCCTCTTTAAATGAGGTAATGCTACCCTGCAGGAAAGAGTGCTGGTGTGCAAGTGTAGGAGGCCTGACTTCAGACCTGGCCCTGCTGCCTCTTGAAAGACAGGGGAAGACCTTCTGCTCACCTGTGAGCATATAAAAAGGAATGAGCAGGTTACAATAAGGCCCCTGAGACTGCTATGGCTTTATAACTAAGGGATATTACCAAACAGCATAAAGATAACCAAGCACTCAATGCAGGGCAAGGGTCACAAATGCAGTGTGGTCAGAGACATCCCTGCTTTACTGCCCCAACCCTATAAATGCCAAGTCACCCCAGAGTGCAAAATCTTAGCAGGTATGTCCACAATGATTCTCCTGCAGCCTTTGCTGACCAAGGAAGAGAAGTCACGCTCACTCTGTGACTTGGGCTGGGGTCTGCAGGATTGAGTGGAGAAAGACATGAAGCTGTCAGCTGTCCCCATTGAGAAAGCCGAGCACACGTTACTGCTTAGGAAAAGTCAGTTTTCTCTCTGCCAGATGGCACTTCACCAAAAAAGGGCTCCCAAGGCCTGAGATGAAAGGAGGGAATGGGCGGCACCTTCTGAAAATCTGCTGATGCTGTCCTTGGAGTCCTTGGCAATATATACTGCATGGAGAGCATTCATTGGCTACCCTACCCTATGAGTCATGAGGCCTAGCTGGCTCTGTGGCAGCAAAGCTTTCAATTCTTTCAGCTTCTTGGGGTTGGCTCCAATGGCTATGAGGTGATTGGGTGTCTCCAGCTGGTTGGGTGATCTTTGTGAACTCCCCCCAGGGATGTACAGGAGCTTGGACCATAATATATGCTTAACATAAATACATCAGCATTCCATTCTCAAAAAAAAATCCCCAACCCCGCATTTACCTGCCATTAGCATCTTTTACAAAGAGTACTCATCTAGTCACCAAAAAAGACGATGACATTGACAAGTCAGCCCAGTGGCCAGGCTTTGGCTTTACTTACTTGGGACCCCGGACACCAGCCGTAGGGGGCGCAGCACACGGAAAGCCCTTAGTGCCTTCACGTCAAATCCAGCCCCTTTGCCTCCTAGCGCATTGGCCCCGTCTGCTTTGGTTGCTTGTTCTAAAATTGCACTAAAAAGCCTGAAAGAGAACAAAAGGAGAAGAAGCCATCAGGACAGCATTTCATGGCCCAGCTAGGCTCCCATTCTCTGAGCATGGCCTGAATATAGGAGCAGCACCACAGGTACATATGCAGGAGGACTTAGGAATGGCCACAGAGGCTAATGGCCACACAGCCATGCCATGAGGGGCAGGCCACACAGCCATGCCATGAGGGCCAGGGAAGAAGGTACATTTAACTTTGTCTGAGCTGGGCAAATCATGGCCCAGGGACAAAGCAGATGTAGGGTACCCTGGCCCTCCCCATGCTGCCCCACTCATTTGGCTACCAGGATCCACATTCTCATTCCCCTTCTCTCTCCACTCATCCCTTCTTCCTAACAACCTCGTTTACTTTCATGTTTCGCAGAGCACAAATAAGCAACTCCATAGAAATCAACTTAATGCAGGGCACAGGCACCTGTTTAGGAAATGCATACTCAACTAGTAAATAAATGACACAAAGTTCAGTGAAGAAAAACTACATGACATCGCAGCGTATCAGGGAGACTAAGAGATGGCAGCCTGGCACTGTGTGTTTGAGCTTGTGTATTCATTCCTCCAACTAGCTCCTTCTAAACACCAGGGCCACAGCAAAGGAGACAGAGTCTGTGCTCTCCCAGAGTTTGCATTCTGATAAAGAATACAGATATAATTAGAATCATCAGCAGACAGATGTCGCCAGACTAGAGAGTGATAACTGCTTGGCAAAATGTGCAGGGGAGGGGGAAGAACTTGCCCTTGCTCTTTTTATAGAAGGAGGCAATGGGAAGGGACCTCTCTCCTTGGAGCAAAAACCTATAGGAAGTGAAGGAATGACCCATGTGGCACTCTGCCAGGGGAGACTTCCAGGCCCAAGGGATTAGGTAGCATGTCAGAGGGTCACCACAAAGGCAGTATGAATAAAACAAAGCAATGTAGAGAGAAAGTGGGGGACCTCATTAAAGGCTTAGCTCAAAGTGACAGGTTGAGACTGAAGTTTTCCAAGGACAGTCTGATGCTGGGAGAATGACTTGCAACAGGGTACGACCAGAGTAGCCTGCTCTAAGCAGCTGGGTGGATGCTGGCTAGGCAGCCGTGATAGACACATGAGAAGGCTAAATACCAAATCCACTTTAAGACAGAATTGATAAATTTGTGTGATGGATGAAATCAGAGGTAAGAGAGTGACAGAAATCAAACAGGATTTCAATAGTTCAGGTTTGAGTGATCTGGGCTGGCAGGGGGTGGGAGTTCAATGAACTCTTGGGAGTTAAAATGGGGGACCGGACCTCTGAATGGGTGCATTGAGGTGACCTTGTTGTGTCTGGAGGTCATGGGGGGAAGGTCTAGGCCAAAAGCAAAACTGTGGTAGTTGCACAGGTTGTGTTTAAGGTCAGATCACAGGAGGCTACCTAGGAGGCAGATGCAGAAGGTGACAACTCGACACAACCGAGTGCTGTCAAACTGAGGTGTTACGAAGAAAAGAACCCAGTCAGGGAGACTGACATGGTGGGGCTATGAGGCAGGAGCAGAGGCAGGGTGAACAGTGCCCACGTGACTGAGGTCGGTGAGAAGGCAATGGCAAATGCATGACATGTGGCTGATACCTCAATGGGAAAGTGACTACTGGTTTGGCTGCATTAAGACCATCAGGGATCCTTGGAAGCATCTGTTCTGGTGACACGATGAGGACAAAAGCACAATTACATCAGCACAAGAGACAACAGGAGAGGTTGGAGACAGCAAGGGGGCCTGGCTGTGTTCACACATGTGCACCCCTATGCCATCGACCTTTCACGGCAGACAAAATAAACACATTGCAACAGTGTATTTTATTTGGCTCTGCATAACCAAGCAAGGTACTATCATTTCAACATGTAGTAAATGTAACGATTGTTGAGAAGGTCTATCATTGTTCATTTTTGTTTTAAATATATACTTGCAGTGTATCTCAATATATTTAACTACATATCAAGGGCCAAAATGGGCACTTGTGTTTTTCAAGGAAGATATTACAGCCTTAAGAAATACACCTGCTCATTTCCAGACTCCTGGAGAAGAAAATAGCAAGGAACCAGGAAGTTGTGGGCAACACACTGCCTGCCAGGAAGCTGGAGTGAGCCAGGAGCTAGTGTCCCCAGGACATAACGTGTGCACCCACAAGTCTGCTGTGATTTATAGTAAGATAGTAGGGGTAGAGGGTCTGATGACACAAATGTTAGAAGTGGGGGATTTCAGGGAGCAGCATGGCCTGAAATCAGAACTAAAGAAAGTGAAGTGAACCCCAGATCCAGCGGAACAAGGCATCTGGGAAGGTGGCTGAGTAGCAGGGCCTTTGGAGGGAGCCCAAACAGGAAAGAAATGGCCAAAAGATGATTCAGATCAGGGATTGGGCCAGACATTTTGCAAATAAAGTTTATTGAGATTCACTTACACCTGTTCTTTTGCCTGTTGCTGGCTTCCTCTTATGGCCAGATTTGGGTACCTCACACTTTGCTTAACTGTGGGAAATACCTTCTCAGATGATTTTGTGAATGATATCCAATATGCGTATGCAAATCAAGATACCTATAATTCTAGGTCACGCAGTCTGATGGGACCATTCATGGATGAAGACCCAGTGATGACCCAGACATCATTATGCAATGGGTTACTGTAGCTGGCACAGAGAGTAGTGGATTCACAAAACTAGCATTGGCCGTCTACCGGAAATGCCTGTTGGTTCCTGAACAGGAGACGGCTTTCAGGGGATAGGGATGCAAGGGGAGGCGGGTAACCGGAAATTTGTGGGAACACAAAATCCGAGTGATAAGGAATGACCCTGGAGTTATAGGGCAACCAAGAAGGATGGAGAAGGGCACATGGGGCACACTCCACCTTTTGTGTCTGGAGATGACTGCTGATGCACTGTCAGCTGAGTATGAACTGGGTAGTGTCTGTTCAGCAGCGGGACCTGGAATCAAGAAGGAAACTCCAGCAGCAGACCTGAGATCCCCACAGAAGACAGGACATAGAGGCCAGGGCATCTTTGGCTCCAGAGTGATTAGCTTGAGCTTCCTGAATTACTTTAGCCTCCCAAGAGTGGTAGAAGCTTTAGGGGTGTGGTCACAGGGTGCTCCTTGAAAGTGCCCAGGCTGCTTAAGCAGTGAGACCAGAGCACAGTGGCTGGGGATCCGGGCTTTTTCACTTCAGAGATAATAGAGCTGTGCCCCTTATATATTTTCTTACTGGGCCTGTAAGTAGGGCTATGCTGCAGCTTGAAGAATGCTGCGCACTGCAGAGAGATGACATCCCAAGCCACTCTGCCTTTGGCTCATCCCACTGGCCTGGCGCTGCCAGCAAGACCTGGAAGCCCAGGCACATGTTGTCTGGATAGGAGCAGTGGGCTCCACTGAAGTCCAGGTTCTCACAACCCGAGAAAACAGAGGGAGGCAGGCTTGTGAGCTGATCCAACAACACTGAAAATCCAGACCAGATTTTGTTCCCAGCATTTCCCAGAAGCATTTACTGTGTGTATTCACATGGGAGACATCTGCAGGATGCTCTTCAGAAAAGACCACTTTTTCTTCTTTAGCCTGGACCCCAACTTGGTGCTCTGTGAAGGGTCTGCCTGTAATTCTGAATGGGTAGGAAACTCTAGTGCTGGGACAGAGGCATGATTGCAGTGGCTACTGTACTTCTCAAGGCAAGGCCACCAAGGCCACATTCTGCTTCAAGCTGGCTTGTGAGGATGCCTGATGGGGTGAGAAGGGGGTCATGGTATTTGTCTCTGGGAGGCAAGTGCATGGCATCCCTGAAGCCAGGCAGTAGTGCTATTTGGAGAAGAGGACAATGGGGCTCTAGAGAACCCTGGGACTGGGCAAGGCAGCGCCATCCTTCTGAGAGGGATGGAACAAAAACCTGTGTCAAGCTGGCGTGGAGTGCAACAACTTATAGAAGTCTCCAGTCCCTTCCACACACATGCAACAATCAATACCATCTGTCACTTTAGAAGGAAATGTCTCCTGCCATACCACTGCCAGGGAGGCTGAACAGGGGCATGGTGGGTGCACCAGGCAAGAAGGCCTCCTTTGCCTTGTGTCAGTAAGACAGGGCTGGAGAAAGGCCAGCAAATACCTTTGGGATACCAACAGTGGAGGGCTCAAGGAGAGCAGGTATTCCCAAGAGACTCAGCAGAAGCAAGGGAGGACCTCCTTACATTGTATGGGCTGTGGTTTATACCCAGGACAGAGGGAAGGTCCCAGGCAGCACTACCAACCCTGGAGGAATGAGGTGATCAATACGGCCAAGAGTGAGGTCAGTAGGGAATTGGGCCTCAATGGTTATGGTCAGTCACAGTAAAGTCAAGGGGCTGGTTGGCATCCTCATGGCTCGGGATAGGGCATTTTTCAGAGGAGTACCCTATTGGGTTGCCTTGGCCCCTTCCTCAGCCTCATGGCATGGATGGCATGGAGGTTGAGCCCACAGTGTGTCCCAGTGGTAGTGGGGAAGAGGTCCAGGAGAAGGGATGAAGGCAGTCCAGATGAATTGCAGATAAACATATAATCATAGACAGCCATGCTCTGCCTGTCCTGTACCACTGAGCAGGAAGAACCTCGACCCCCACATTCTGACCTTCTTCCTTCCCCCTACCATACCTTAGTGAGGGCTATGAATGTATTACAGCTCATACAATCAACTCCAACCCATCCCATAAATGGGAGAAGAAAAGGCAGGTAGTTGGCCTAAACAAGAGTATCTCTATGTGTGTGTGTGAGACAGAGGCCTTCAGAATGAGGCTGAGTTTAAAAAGGATTTAGGGGCATGGGGAACTGCCCACCTTAAAGATCCTCTTTATGGTTTACTGAGCTAACTCCAGGCATCTGTTCAATTGCTTCTTGATTTTTCTAGCTTGACCCTCTCTTCATCCCCGGGACTCTAGAGCCAGAGGGGCACCTGGCTCATGCATAATTGCCTTAGCACCCTTGCATGGCAGCCAACTACCCTTGATGTTTAGGCAGCCAATGTGTAGCACTCCTTGGCCAGGTGAAGTAACACAGAAAAAAATTTTTAAGGCAGTTACACACAGCTATCATAAGCCATCCAGATGACCAGAGCCAATTATTTGGATGTACACCTGTGCTATTTCCTCCAGCAAAGGCCAGGCACACCCACAGGATAAGGAGCACGCATGCACTGCATATGGCCATGGTGGCTCAGGATCAGCTCTTCTTGGGATCTCAGTCTCCTGACAGTGTGGCCTTAACACTGAGCCTTCAAGGGACTGTAAAGGCAATGTGGCTGCTGCCTGAGCAACCAGCAGACTCCATGCTACATGCCTAGAGAAACCAGCTTCTTCTAAACAGGTCTCCCTCCTCTACAAAGCAGATGAGTTGCGGGGAGTCGATCAGCTGCATTTTAGTGAACCATATTTCACACTACACACACAGACGTTAGGTACAAACATTCCTTGGAGAATCTTTCAGTCAAATTAGATCCTGGTGAGGAGATCATCACTTTTAAATGTACTTATGATCCCTTATAGGATGTGTTAACAGCCTTCAACTTAAGTGGGCAGGGCATTGGGGAAAGTGTGCTTGGGCCAGGTTCGGCCACCCACCTGGTATTTCATAGATCCTTGCTCTCCTCTCATCCACATGCCCTGGGCAGGTTGGTATCTGGGGGTCCATGAATAAGGTCCAAAGGTCCACTTTGGAGGTGACCAGGCATGAAGGACCAGGCATGAAGCATGAACACCCCAAGGGCCACAGGCCCAGTCTGTCAGCTCTGTAGGTACCCCCTCCATTACAGGCGAGCTAAATAAAATTGACTGTGCCAAGGGGCTGTTGGCCCAGATGTGGCTAGAGATGGAACAAAATCCCTAAATAGGTCCTCTCCTCAGATGAACAGGGAGCCTGGATTCCATTAAGAGCAATTAAATGTAGCTGACTACACATGCTCACCCTCTACTCCATCCCTGATCCCAGCCCCATCACCTCCATCCATGCCCCTTCATGTGGGAGCAGGTGGTTGAGGGGGTTTCATAGGTACTCTCCCTCTCCCTTTGGAGAAAGCCTAAATTCAAAGTGATTTTGAACATATCCTTTCATTTTGCCTGAAGGACAGTACAGTTATAATCAAAAAAAGACATACAGATGCAAACGGAAAGAGATGAGGAGAAAGAGCAAGACAGCTCTACTTACCCTACAACCACAATGATAAAATCTAGTAAGTTCCACCCATTGCGGAGGTAAGCGTTGGGATGAAAGAGAAGTCCATAGGCTATTACTTTTAAAAATGCTTCCACAGTAAAAATTATGAGAAAGAGATATTCCACTCGTTCCTAGGAAACAAAAAGAGAAAAACAAATCATTAGGTTGGGGATCTGGAAACTTCGGAACCAGCATATCTCATAAACCTGACCACATTTCACATAACAAAGCTTCGGTCACTGATGGATGACAGGGATGTGGATGGTCCCACATGACTTCCTTGCCCAGTCTCAGCTTGCATACACATATTTTCTGATGTTTGCACAATGACAAAATCACCCAATGGCACATTTCTCCATATGTAACAATGTGTGGCCCTTAAGTAGAAGAGGTGGTCCTTTTGGGGGACGTTGTGGGTGAGACTCCCAAGTCTTATTAGCAACCACATAACTTGTTCTGCCAGGAGAGCTCCAATCTACTAGGGAGGAAGGGTTCTTTCTGTGTTCAAAGATCATCTGCTGAGACATAAATATTACAGTGATGGGGAAGTTACACGTTCTTCCAAAGCATCTTATTTCATTAGAGGAACACTTTGCTGCACTTTGCCCTGTCTTGCTCTACTGGAAGCAGAACTGAACAGTGGACAGAAGCACAGAAGGGTTGAAGCAGAACCTCTGGCCACTGCACTACAATCCTACATGCACAAGGCTGAAGGTAGGAGCTGGCGTGCTGGGAGAGCGCTGGTCAAACTCTCCAAGGTGACAGAGTGGGCCATTGAGATGCCAAAGATTCTCTGCAACAGTGCAAACAGAGGCAACCCACTCCCAAACGCTTATCCAGAAATCGTCAGTACTGTTCTTTGAGAGATAAAACTCTTTGTCCAATGCCACAGACTAGTTCATGGGGAAAATCAACCTTTGGAGTTGGAGGCAGGCCCTGGGCAAAGGTGCGGATGGAGAAGCCTCTCTACTCTCACGGGTGGAGGCAGGGGAGGTGTCCTCCCTCCCTGCTGCCTTGAAGAAGAGCTTTGCATGAAAGGTGCAGCTCCTGGCCCTGGGAGACTGCAATTGGACAACTCACGGGCTCAGTTGCCATGAGTCAGCTCTGGGTGTTGATATATGTGCTTCCTTCCCCACTAACTGCTTTCTTGCACCCCACTCCCACCGCACCAGCACAGAGCCTAATGGCCCCCACCAGATAAAGACTTCCTAGATGCCTTCATGCTCCATTGCTAGCTTCTGCGGGAGCCTTGACAACGCATTCCCTGTGGAGCCACAAGCATAGCACTGGGTTACAGAACTCCTATTAGTAAGTCATGCAAGCCTATCCACAGCCCTCTACTCAGAACCTCCAAGTTGTTGCCCAGCTCTTCTGTCTCTTCAGAAGGAGCCCCCTGATGACTTCTTGGTTCACTCACATTCTGAAAAAGGAGCATTGCTGGACACGGGTGGGGTGAGAAGCTGAGTGTTTGGGAGCTCAGCCATGCAGGGCTCCTTTGCTTCCTTCTACTCTTCTCCAACCTCCTGCTATTCAGCCACTGAGTACCCAATTTGGGGAGAGCATTTTGAAGATGCAAAAACATAATTGCTAGTGCACTATAGGCAATTTCTATGTGTTTCTGAGGCAACCTGAAGTTATAGAACCACAGATCTATATGATGAAGGTGCAGATCTAGCAGCACCTTTGGAAAATGGGGACTGGACAGCAAAGGAGCTGGACAGCAAAGGTGGGGCCCAAAGTTGACTTGGCCTTAACTTGTACCCATCTTAGAACCCTAAACTGGGTCTAGGTCCATTGCTGCTTTTGAGTCATGACCCAGGAACAAGTCTCAGTGTGTGGGAGCCTCTCATCTTTTTAAATCAAGTGACATTGGGTTAAAAGGTGCATCAAGGCACCGCTGAAAGGTAAAAAATGTGTTACAGAAAGGAACAAGACAAGCTGAGGAAGTCTGGGGAAGGTGGGAGGAGGAAGACTGCCAAAAAACTATTCCACATAGGTCTCTTCACCACCCACTCCCAACTTGGTTCAGAGTTTTCAGGTTTAGCACCAGGGGGCCACTTCCTTCTGTACCCCCAGAAATCTTGTGACGGATATTTGTCAAGTTGGATCTGGGATGAAAAGAGAAGTGAAACAAAGCTGAGCACTGACTAGGTGTTGGGCTTTCACATATGCACACATGTGCTAGTTGTTCTGCTTTCCTTCACACACACACACTCCTACTTGTCTCTATCCATCCACCCTCCCACTCATTCATCCCTCTATCCATCATCCATCCATCCACCCTCCCACTCATTCATTCCTCTATCCATCATCCATCTATCCACCCATCAACCCATACATCTGTACATCTACTCACTTATCCATCCATCCATCCATCCATCCATCCATCCATCCATCCATCCATCCATCCATCCATCTCTCTACCCACCCATACACTCAAGTCATTCATGATGATATGGTACAATAGCCAAATTATCAACAAATGACCCTGGATCCCTATCTGTGTTGTTAAGACAATGAGCCCTCTGGGGCAGGTAGCACCTAAATCAGAATTCCTCCTCTCCCCAACAATATTCCAAAAACATAAATGTGTTGCTTCCTGGAAAGCTGGCACTCTCAGATGTCTTCTGTAAATAGCTAGCATCAGAGATCTGCTTATTCCCTCATTGACAAAGCTACTTACCCTTGCTTACTTGCTTAAAAAAGTAGTTTAATAGACGACAGGGCCTTGCATTCATATTGCAAGTCTAGGAACATTCTGGACCTGACATATCCATGGTGAGACAGGAGGACTGGAAGATCTCTGGCTTATCTTGTTGATTTCTGGCCCTTGTAAGTTCTCACAATAAATCCTGTTTCTTAGCCACATTTTTCTGACACCATGGAAAGTATTATGTAGCATCCTAGAAGGACTATCACCATGTGGCAACAAAACATTTACTCCAGTATTCTCAGTCATGCTATAAACACGTCATGTTGTATATTGCGTGCTGGAGATTTGAGAGAAGGGGTATAGAAAGTGGCCTCGAGGATCTATTTGTTTATAGGGATCAAAGGGACAGATGATTCCAGGATAGTGGGTATACTGTGTTTTGGAGGGCAGCACAACTGGCTATAGTTGGGCTTCCCCCAGAAAGGATCTCTGAGTTGGAGTGGAACAAGAGCTGAGCAGATAAACAAGGTGAGGGGATAATCAGGGCTCAGACTCTTAATACTAAGTTGTTTAAGAATCTGTCATGGAACTGAAAAGATCCAAGAGCCAGAACAAAGGGCCAAGACCAGAATCTAGCAAGAAAGCAGCTGCTTATTTTTCTCAAGTCAGTGTGTGGCATGGGCCTGTGCTGATCTTACGCTGCAAAGAGCTAACTAACATCAGGGCAGGCAGGCCCTGGCAGATCACATAGAAAACTTGAAAAAACGAAATGGTAAATTAGTAAATCTCTTTGGAAAGATTCATCATGTTGTCATGGAAAATCTAAGGGTGAGTGTGATCCAACTGGAGAGAAAGTTTGATGAGGAAATCTCATGCATGCCCCACAGGCCTCTGGTCCTGCTCATGCCTGAACTCTGAGGACAGAGGTATGTGTGTTCCCCTGGGTCCTGGGTGGCCACACAGTTCACTGAGTGTGTACCCAACACTCAGATGAAAGTCAGCCTTTCTGTGATCTTGGCAACTGGGAATCTTTGGAAGCCAACCTGGGCTTACTATTGTAGGTTAATGTAGCAACAGGTAAAGAAGGTTGAAAAGCTGCGAGACAGAGGATACATCCCAGAATCCTAGCTTGTTAACAGACTGTCAAAGCAGCAAAGGACACCTCAGGCACTCAGGGGGCCCTGAACTCACCAGCCACCTTGGGGCAGATGCAATAAGTGTGCCTTGCCAACAGTGCCTGCATCTGTCCTTCCTGTCACTATCTCTACAGGCCCACTACTTCCCCTGCTCCCTCTCTGATGTCTTTCCTTTCTCTCTGCTCATTTTTTAGACCAACTACCAGCTGGGTATCCATCGTGCTACCCATGCCTGAAATACTGCAGAGTTCAGTGCACGGAGCTCCATGTTCGAGAGTCATGGTACCTCCTGAGTACTTGAGGAGCTGGACAGTGATGAGCCCGGGCTCTCGTATTGTCCACTCATCTTTTCCTATACACATACCCTATCCTATCACTACCTAATAAGCTCCTGGAGGGCAGAGACTCAATAATGCTTTGACAACAGTAATCTTGATTCTGGTACCTGCTGGCTATGTATCCTTGTGCAAGTCATTTGACTTCTTTGGTCTGTTTCTTCATCTGTAAGAAGACTGATGCAAACAGTGCTGGAAACAGGTGAAGTTAGTAGGAGACTGAGTGGAGCCATTCAAATCCACTTGCTGCTTATCTAAGAGTCCTAAGACAGGGAGATGGAGTCCAGGGAGTCAGCAAGATGGGAATGTGGATAACAAATATCCAGGAAGAAGTATAAGTGTACTTTCGTAAGTTGGTGGGAAAAAAAGGTAAGTTTGTTTGGGGTGCAAACACATTTTAAATTCTTGTATATGTGAAGACTTTTATGGAAAACACTTTGAAAAAAGTTCTACAAGGACTTCAACAAACTTTTGCACCAAAATAAATGTCTTTGGGTTCCATTTTTAAATAATTTTTACAGATTTATTTATTTACTAGAAAGGCAGATTTAGAGAGAGAAGGAATATAGAGAGAAAGATCTCCCATCCACTGTCACACTCCCTAAATGACCACAACTGTCAAAAATGGAGCTGATGTGTAGCCAGGAGCCCCCTCAGGGTCTCCCACATGAGTGCAGGTCTCAAGACTTTGGGTCAGCTTCTGTTGCTTTCCCAGGAAGCTGGATCAGAAGTGGAGCAACCAACACACAAACCAGTGGCCAACAGAGCTGGAGGATGGAGGATTAGCCTATTGAACTATCGCCCTGGCCCCTCCATGGCCTTTCTTCAGTACCCTCATAGCTACCTCCTGCTGACTAGTATGGAAGACAGGTACCCACTTTATACACTGGGTGCTACATAACACCTAATTTGAAACAAAGAATCACGACTTTTGTGTGGTTCTTGTAACTTTGAACATCAGTTCTAAGGGACTCACTGCTTTCCAAGGTCCCCGCAAAACCTGCCAGCAGGTGAGTATGCTGTTTCCTGATCTGGGGGTGGCTCCATCTCAGTCACAGCTGGATTCCAGGACTCAAAATGCCACAGTCAACCAACGTACATTTTATAATGAAAGTTGCCCTTCACTAACAAGAATATTAACCATTGTGCTTGAGCCTAACACTCCTTGTGGGCAGAAAGCATACCAAAGTAGATCTCTCAGGATGAGTTCAATCCAGAAAAACTAACCTGCCTGTCCATGAATCACATGTGTGTAGTGTGCATGCAGACACACACACATGCACACACACTCACTCACACACATACACACACTCTCTCACACACACATGCACACACAGTCACACACACTCACACACATACACTCTCTCACACACACATGCACACACAGTCACACACACACACTCACACACATACACTCTCTCACACACACAGTCACACACACACACACACACACACACACACACACACACACACACACACTAGCAAGAGATGCTGAGCATCCTGTGTTGAATACTATAAGGCCTAGAGGCCCTGGGTGTGAGAATTCATACCATGACAGCTTGTGCATACCTGTGCACTCACTCAAATTTAATGAATGTATCTATCGAAATTGTCAAGTATTCTACACCAAAGAGAACCGATGAGAAGCTTACTTATACAATTTCATCTCAGTACAAGGCACAAAGGCAATCAACACAACACTTAAGGCAGCATACTATCTCGGGACTTAAGGAGCATTCAACGTGACCCTAAATACAGCCTCTTGCCTACGTTTGAATAAAAGACAAGGAAGCTGCAACACCTGAGCTCCTCATCCTGCAATACTCTTCCCAGGAAGTCATCAAATATGTCACAAACACTTCCTGAGTGTCTGCTCTGCCCCATGCCACTTACCACGATGCTTCTTGGGACACGGATGGGCTTGTAGGGGCATGAGAAGCTTGAAGAGTAATGAGGAAACACACCCCTAGCCAATGGGCCTTAGCACACTTGGGATTCTCCATGGCAGCCTGGGTTTCTTCCGCTACAGCCAGAGGCTGGTTGAAATCTGAGGGTACCGTGTCCAACAAGAGGCACTGGCAGTAAAGAGCCACCAACGAGGTAGGCTAGAAAAGGCAGGTTTTGCGGATCACATGCTGAAGAGTCCTCCTTCCTCCCACATCTCTATTGGTGCTTGAAACCAGCCATTATGAAGCCTGTGGTCACCAAGAGATGACTGGGTAAATAAACACAATGAGGTCTACATACATGACAGAATACCAAACAACCTTAACAGGACCACGTTAAACTTGCACAATGCTAAAACAAGGGCAAACCATGACTACTTCAAGATAAATTGGAAGAAGCCAATTACGAAATGACATGTGATGTTGCTATGGTCCTGATTAAAAACAAAATACCTAGCAGAGGTTAATTCACAGAGATGACAAGTATATGAGAAGTCACTAGGGCCTGGAGAGAGGGAGTGAGGAGTGGGCTACTGCTTCATGAGTAGAGTTTGTGTTTCAGAGGCTAAAAACATGGGATGCAATAGTGAGGATGTCACAGCATTGTGAATAAAATCCATGCTACTGAGTCATACTTAAAACAGGATATCAGATATTCTATTGTATATGTTTTGGCACAAGATTTATTTCTAATCTTTAAGGGTCTCCATTCAAAATCCTTAACAAGGACTAATTTATGGGAATGTTGCCAGCACAGTCTTTTATAGTGGGATCCTGGACAGATGCTTGGGACACCAGGAAGGGGTTAGATGGTTGGGCCAGGCAGGGCTTCTCCCAGGTCCTTCCATAGATGCCTCTCTTAGAAGGGGCCTGATAGTTGCCACAGCCTGCCCCCTCCCCCAAGGATATTCTCATCAGAGTAGAAAGGAACAAGATAAAAACAAAATCTTTAACAGCGCAAGAGCCAAGCAGCCTTAAAGAAAATAACTCATTTACCAATCGAGGGCAAATAGCAGTTAAGGTGGGACAAGTTGGAAAGTACGCTGGTCTCATGGGTTTTACAGTCGCCCAGTGAGGAGGTGGGGAAAAGACCTCTTCAACCAGTCTGCTTCTCTGCACTGCCCACGGTACTGCCCCGAAGTGACTTTCCAACTAACTGCCTGCAGTCAAGACTTCGTGCCTGAGGGCCAGCCTCTTCTTCAGAGCCAAGGCCAAAGGCACAGGCACTCATACCACGATTCCAAGGGCAACCTTTGGAATTCGCAGGTCAGTCCTGTTTGCTCCCCTTGGGCCCCCCTCTGCCTGCTGCCATGACATGTGCTGATCTCCTCGCAGGCAGCTCCTGCCTGCCGTAGGGTTTTGGGGCATCCCTGTGACCTCCTTCTAGGTTCTAATTCTCCACCTGTAACACCCCAAAGTGCAGGAAGGACCCCTTTGATTTTTCCAGCTGGTGAGGGAATAACCAACCTTTGCCACATAGCTGCCACCATCACCGCTTGGCACGGTAGGGGGGCCCAAATGTGATGGGTTTGTCTCCTGCCCAAGGTAGATGCCCCCTCTCCAACCTAGGACAGCCTTTTCCTACAAGGCGCACTCTCATTGCACTGACCAGCTCTGGCTCACAGAGTTTGACATGGCCCCTTCCTCTCTAAGCAGCTCACCGTGGCTCATGCATCTTACTTTCCCTTTGGAGGTAATGGAGTGGGGAGAGGGTGACAGATATGACCAATCGGGGCTGAATTACTCCAGGGGACAGTGGGACATTTGCTTAGTGACCTGTGAGCTAGTCTGTATTCCCCATGTAGGGGAAGAAACAGCAGTGGCCTAAAATCTCTCTTCTCATTGCTCACTTTCTTTGGGGGCATGAGATTAAAAGCTGGCCAGCCCAGGGGACCAGGACTCTGTCTTTCCACAGCATCTGGCTACCTGCCCCCAGCCGGCTGCCATCATTGCTTGTTTGGATACTTAAGCAGCTTCCTCACAGAATCATTGACATCAGGCAATTTTGCTGCTAAAAAGTCTCTGGAGGCATTCCTCTGGCCTTAAAATAGAATCTGGACAGCACAGCATGGTTCCAGGACCTATCACAAGGGACTCCTACGTGGCTCACAGCTGTACCTTGGACTCTGGCCAAGCCTAAGGCTTGCCACACCCAACACAGACAGGATGTGTCATGCAATCCATTTCATGCTCTTCCCATCCGTGTCATAGTTCTACCTGTTGAACTGCTCCTGCTGTGTGATGCAGTGCAGTTGCCAGCACCTTGTCTGCACTTCCCAGCCCTCAGCTGTCTCCCCTGTCACCTGAAAGAATGGCAGGTATCACCTGTGTTTGCATTGTCTGCTCTGTTCCCTTCCAGGGAACACTTACCCTCATCTCCTTTTTGGATAAGTGAACAAGCAGCAAAGTGAGACAGGAAAGAAACACACATTCCTGGGACTCTACCAACTCCCATCTCAACCATGCAACAGCTCCAGCACCTCTATTAGAAGGCACAGGGCCCATGCTTGGGGCTACACCAGACACCTCCTTCCTGTGCAGAATCCCAAGACATTCATTTGATATTCCTGCGGCCCAGGGGACCATGTGTTTCTATGGATGGCATGCGGAGGTGCAGCTGCAGGGAACCATGCACTGTCTACCATGTGGACTCCTGTGGCCTCTGCCTGCTGCTGGTCAGACCTAGTGAGTATCCAATGAGGAGCACCATCCTTGACTGGCCTTGGAAGAGGCTTGTGTCCCAATGTCTCATCAAGGGGCATTTTCTCATTGGTCTAGGGAGGGAGGCATAACTGGCAGGAAACTACCATAACAGCCTATGTGGCTGGGCATGCATATTTACTGTCTTGTTCAAAGTCTGAAGATGGGGCAGTCACTCTGCAACTGTAACTACAGGCTGAGGGTAAGAGTAACATGCTGAGGGTGGCAAAGAGAAAAGGGAGAAATAAATGGGGTCTGGGCAATGTCGTTAGACTGAGAAATTAACTAACTATGGTGTCACCTCAATTTTGGTTTTTTTTTTTTCCATGCTTGGTATAATTGCCTTCTAAGAAGCTCAATTTCCTAGCACCTGCTTCTGCAGGCTCTAATATCAATTGGTTCTCTTTGCTGTCTACCACTGTCATTTCTTCGGCCCCTTTATCCCATGCTACCATCTCAGAGCATTCATTCAGGCTCATTAAAAACAAAGTCCTGCTCAGCTGAAAAAGACAAGCATTTGTAAACACTGGAAGACAAATGCTCTCTGTCTCTAGTTAGCTTGCAACCTGTACATGAGATGCTTCTTTTGGATTATGGTCTCAAACCAGATCTATAGAGATCAGACCAAATCCCCTTCAGAAGATACCCCAAGTAAATTCTAAGCTTTTTCCCTATTGCAGCACAGGACTATGGGGCCAAAGAGACTGGGTAAGGCAACAGGAAAGGAACCCAGGCCATCAACAGTCTAGCATTAGGAGCCTGGAGATGGAGGAGATAGGAATGCAGACCCAGTGCTTCCCTCCATGGTGTGGGATTTTATTACATTCAAAGGCTAAAAGGGAGGGCCAGCACATTGGCTCAATTGGCTAATCCTCTCCTTGCAAGTGCAAGGATTCCACATAGGCATTGGTTTGTACCCTGGCTGCTCAATTTCCCATCCAGCTCTCTGTTTGTGGCCTGAGAAAGCAACAGAAGATGGCCCAAAGTCTTAGGAGCCTGCACCCACATGGGAGACATGGAAAAAGTTCCAGTTTCTGGCTTTGGATCAGCTCAGCTCCAGCCATTGATGCCATTTGCAGAATGGAAGATCTTTCTTTTTTTCTCTCCATAAATCTGATCTGCATTTCCAATAAAAATAAATAAATCTTTAATTTAAAAAAAGGCTAAAGGAGAGACAAGCACCGGGCTTAGCAGTTGAGGCAGCAGCCATAACACTTGCATCCCACATTGCAGTGGATGAGTTCAATACCCACTTCTGTCTCCTAACTCCAGCTTCCTGCTAATTCAGACACTAGGAGGAGGTAGCAATATTGGCTCAAGTAACTGGGGCCCTGACACATACAGAGGTGAGCTAGACTGAGCTGCCAACTCTTGGTTTCGATCCAGACTAGCACCAGCCTCAGTGCACATTTGGAAAGTGAATTAGCAGATGGAGTGGACTCTCTCTCACACACTCCCTCTTTGCTTCTCTTTCAAATAATCACACTTTTTAAAAAGGACAAATTTCTGAGCAATGAACTGTCTGAAAATTCATTTTTACCACATCACTCTCCACCCAAGAATGTACCAGGTTCCCTGTTTCCTGCTCTATGTGCTCCACCTCCTCTACTTACATCATTGCCTCCCTTCCTGTCATACAACTCCTCTTCCACGACAGTAAGACTTGATTCAGAACTACTATGACGACTGCATGCAACAACAGAGCCCACGGCAGGGTCTGGACAGCGGTCATCAGGAGACTGAACCATGTCATACAAGCTGGCTAGGTTGTAGTTTCTTTATCCTCCAAATGCAAACTTTAGTTAAATAAACTCTGCTTGACTTCCTGCCTCAAGCTAAGAGGTAATTTGTGTGGTAGGAAACACTATGTGTGGTGTGGAAGACGACAGATGTTTTACATGTTGGACCTTCCACACTAGCACACTTAGGAAAATGTGCTAATGGTTTAGACTGTATATGCCTCCAATTCTTTAGTTACACAATGCATACAATAGCTTCCTGTAGGTAGTCCTTCAGAATCAAGTGTTTCCTGAGGAAACGTCTCCCTTCCATTTAATCCCAACATATCTAAAAGCCCAGGATATCTGAGACATTCAAGTAAATCATGATGGACACTGGAGGATCAGGAGCCACAATAAGAGGAAATGTATACAGGTGAGAAGAGATGATGGGTGAGTCATGTTGAAGAAACAGTGAACCAATGAAGAGACAGAAAACTACCCTGCAAGGGGACACTGGTGAGGAGAGGCCCAACGTAGCATTTCACAAAGCCATTATAATTTTTTACCAGATTTATGCATGTGCAGTAGCCTCATTGGACCCCATCTTTCAAGCCACCAAGACTGTAACAGCAGGGGTGGAGGGAGTGGAGCAGCTGGACCTGGGAATCTTTGAGCCATAGTCCAGAGTCAGCTAGCGCAGAACAGAACAAGGGGCAAGCTGCTTCCCTCTTCTTGGCATTCAAGGCCTGCCTGCTTCTGCGACAAGCACAGGACATCCTTGACATGAAGACACAGTCCCTGCTCTGAAGGAGCCAGCACTTCCTACCCTGATAAGCCAGTGAAGTTCATTTGCAACGATGGCCCTGCCCCTCCGACCTGCATGAACCACTCACAAAGGTTGGACTCACTCCTCCAGCATAAGCTCATCTCAGACTCTGGCTGACACCTCTATTGAAGACGTATTTAATTTTAAAAAGAATTTCCGGCAGGCTGTAAACAGTCATCGTGTTGGCTTTTTGTGGGTTCTCCTTTCCGATTCCTTAAAAAGGAAGTCCTATTGAAAGGATCTTGGGGTCTTTACCTCTGGAGGCCTCACCATGATGCCCTGGGCCTTGAGTTGTTTCCTAAATGAAGGCGAACTTGATGATCAGCTCTCAACTCTTGCCTGCTAGTCCTTGTTACACACCAAGTCTTGGGCACAGTGCTGCATACAGATGACCATGCAGCAGGCCTGGAAAGGTGAGTATGATCCTTCTGCTTATCTTACAGGACTGATACCAAGTTCCACCTGGCCCCAAACAGGAGTCCAAGGCTGTGTTAGCAACTCCTCAGCATACCATAACATTGCTACAGATCACCAGCTCCCACACCCCTACACCACCTCTTGTTGATTTTTCTCCCTCAGGAAACACAGCAAAGGTAATGAGCAAGCTGCGGCAGGAAGAGGATCATCCTAGAACCCAGCATTCTTGGCTTCTAATTTTAGTCTCATCCTTATTAAGCTGAGTGACCTTGGGTAGGGTACACTGCCTCTATGAGCCTCATTTCTCATGCACAAAAGAGGTTGGTTTCTGTCAGTGGGCATTCTGTGTTTTGGTTTTTGACAGGTTCCTGGAAATATCCGAGTGTCTTGAAAATACAGCCTCCAGGGTGCCCATCCTGGATCTGCCAAATTTGAATCTTTTAGGGAGGGACTTAGAATCTGGATTCACAGCAAACTCCCAGGCTTCTGGAGAGCCATGCGAGAGCATTCCACTTGAGGGAAACCAATCCAAACCCACTGTTTCCAGCATCCTGTGCCAGGAACGTGCTGAAAGTCTATTCTGGATCATGAGTCCAAATCTCAGGGTTGTTTTGCTCTTAACTAGTTGTAGATAAGCAGGTAAGACATTTACTGAGCTGGGATCCCGGTTATAAATAACAGAGTAACATGGCAGGGGCCAACATTGAACAATGCTAGTCTCTCTTACTGCACCCCTGGTTTTAGTCCTGGTTGCTGTTCTTCTGAACTGACCACCTGCCAATATGCCTGAGAAAGTAGAGGAAGATACCCCCAATTACTCGGACCTTTGGCACCCATATAGGAAACCCAAATGAAGCTCTTGGCTCCTGGCTCCTGACTCCAGTCTGGTCAGCCCTGACTGCTGCTGCCCAGGGGAGTGAACTAAAGGAAAAAAGTTTTCTTTCTCTTCCCTCTTCTTTGTCACTCTCTGATAGACTTAAAATACATAAAATAAAGTTTTTATATAAAAAGACATAAGAGCATTTCCCCTACTAACTCTGGCATGACATTTAACCTACAGATTCACAAAAAGTTAGGATCACTGCTTGTGATGGTCCCAAGGTGATAGTATTAGGAGGTAAGGTCTTAGAAGGGTGAAGGCCTTCATCCTGGAATTAGCTTCTTTACAAAAGGGACTCCGAGAGTTAGCTCTGTCATGCAAGGTTACTGCAGAAAGACAGCAATCTAAGAAGCAGGTCTCCACCAGGTACCAATCATGCCAATGACTTGACCTTGGATTTCCCAGCCTTCAGAACTGTAAGCAAATAAACTTCTGTTGCATATGAGCCACCAGTTTATGGTATTCTAGTGGAGCAACCCCAATGGGCTGAGACACTGCTCAGATCTCTCTGTGAACGAACAGCCTCTTCCCTCACCACTGTAGAGTTCCTTCCTCACCGCAACTGGTCTCAGTGCCAGGTTTATGGGAATTATTCTCCTCCATCACCTAAGAGAGGCTGAGCTGAGGGCTGCTGGTCTTTTGTGGCACAGAGGAACAAGCATAAGGACTGGTATCTACCACAGAACTTCTAAGACTGGCCACAAGCTGCTAAACTTGATACACAAAACCATCTCCTAGACAACAGGAGACAATGGTGCTATGCATCGTGTACACACTGCTTGCACATTATGGAGAGCTCTTGGGTAACTAGCAGATTTTCTTACATTTAACTCCCAAAGGAAGGAAAGCAAAACAGGAGGAAACAAACCAAAGGGACTTCAGCTACTAAATGATGGTGAAGAAGGTTCACACTTAAGGTTTCTGATGTCAAACTTACTGCATTGTTTCTAAATGAATTTCAGGCCCCCAAATCCACTCTGTTAGCTGATGAGAGCACAGGCTCCTTACCAAACAATATTTCATAATCAAGGCCTATTCTCAGGTTTTATAATGTGCTCCTCCTACCAGACTCATGTCCATCTCAGAACCTTGGCATGTGACCATGTTTGGAAAAAAGAACCAGCCGTTGCAAATTAGTTCAGAATGGACCAAGGATGGGATAGGGGGGCCCTTGTCAAACACCCTGGTGTCCTTCCAAGTTTGAGAAACAGAAAACACAGAGGGAATCCATGTATGGACAGAGCTGGACACTTGCATGAAGGATACTAAGAGCTGCTAGTAACACTTGAAGCTGGAAGGCCTAGACCAGGATAGTGGCAAGTGTCTCCGAATTCAGCCAACTGTGTGACTATTCAGGGAATTTCCCTTGGGTTGTGAGCACAATGGGACCACAGTGTACGAGGACAGAGAAGTAGGTAACATAGATAAGAAGATGTCTCCCCACAAAGTCCCCTCTAGTCAGGGGGCTTGGTCCTTCACACCCTATGCTTAGCTTACCAGCTACTACCTGTGGCACTTGGAGACCAATGAGGTACATACATGATGCACACGGAGAATACAGAGAAGTGGCAGTGTGTGGAGGGGTAGAAATAAAGCCTCTTCAAATTAGAACTACCCACTGAGTGAATGAAATGGATACCTGTGCCATAGCCGATCGCAGGCTTCTAGCAGAAGCCTGGCAGGGACTGGGTTCTGGAGAGGTGCAGAATAGAACACTGGAGGGCTAGGGAGAGCCAAGTATCAGAAAGGAGAGAGCTTGTCCAAGCACCATGCCTTACATGTGGATAGGGCAGAGCCTCACACAGAGGATGAAGATGCAGCCAGGGTAGACTTTGAATATCCAATAAAGGGAATCCGGACAGCATTCTGTAGGCAGGCAGTGTTGAGCCATGAATGCTCCAGTCAGTCTTAAGAATGTACTTTCCAAGAAAAAAATAACCCTAGTTTTCTATTTGCAAGGAACACAAGAGAGCCTACTCTTCGAAAGTGTTGGTTGGCTTCAAAGCTCTCAGTGATGGTGCTGAGGGCCGAGTTTAAGGAGAGGCCGAGACAGCATGGACATTTCAAAGATGATGTTAGTATGCACCCTCAAAAGTGATGACCCCAACACGATCATATATTGGACAGCCTTCCTCAATGGTGCAGGTCATCAGTAAGCATCCTTGCTTTGTGGGAATAACTATCTTTCCAGTGACTCCTAGGTCCTGGTTAAGACTTCCCTGGTGACGTAAAGATAGGGATGGACAAAGGGTTGTCAGCTTTGTATTCTGTCACGTAGAAATATTAAAAACAATGATGGGGCCCGGCGGCATGGCCTAGAGGCTAAAGTCCTCACCTTGAATGCACCGGGATCCCATATGGGTGCCAGTTCTAATCCCGGCAGCTCCACTTCCTGTCCAGCTCCCTGCTTGTGGCCTGGGAGGGCAGTCGAGGACAGCCCGAGGCTTTGGGACCCTGCACCCATGTGGGATACCCAGAAAAGGTTCCTGGATCCTGGCTTTAGATCGGCATAGCATCGGCCGTTGTGCTCACTTGGGGAGTGAATCATCGGATGGAAGATTTTCCTCTGTCTCTCCTCCTCTCTGTATATCTGACTTTCCAATAAATAAATAAATCTATAAAAAAATAAAAAACAAAAATAAAAACAATGATGACCATTCATTTTCTTTTCATTTTAGAAAAAGAGAAAATGGTCCCAAACAAAGAATAGCTTCTGACATCCTACAGATCACATCACTGACTTACCCTATTCTTACTTTTCTCATCAGGCCCTAAAGCTGACTGGTGTTGCTCAGGAGAATGGCTTATGGAAACATAGCTCCTCCCATCTCTGGCCTATGCGGACTCTCTGCTTCCCTCCTTCTAGACCATTCTTTTATCTGACACTCAAGCCCATCTCTGAGCAGCATCCTAGGCCCTTACATTTTTCATGGGGGCTAAGCTCACTCCTCAGACTCCCCATCAATGAATGTATTCAAGGACATAAGGATGGGTTGCCAGTTCCACTAACCATGGAAAATCAGGAAGCCCATCTAAGCCAGGGACACAATAATGTTCTTGCCAAATTATGACTTGATTTCCTAAGTCTCCTAGGGTTTTCTAGAATTCTCTGGAAACCTTCCCTTCTCATTCCTGTGATCTTTCTTATGTCCTAGGCACTGGCATTGGATAATCCAGGCTTCCTATGCCTTTCAGCTTTCACTGAGGTCTTTCAAGTGAAGTATAAAGCTTCCAGGGGAAAAAAAGATAAAAAGCTTAGCATTGCAAATGAGCAGCACATTGAGCACCATGGAGATGAGGGAAGAACATATAAAGCAAGAACTCTGAGAACTGGCTGCTGAAGGGCAAGACCAGGCTCCCTTGCTCTTAGGGTCCTAATCCTGTACATCCAGTGCCTTTTTGAATGGACAGTGGTAAGTCATCAACATGTACTTTTCTGTCCCTGCTCCTTCCCAGCAGATCTCTGAGTCCGCAGTGCTTCCCTCAACTGAGACCATCTTTTCCTTACAATCTTGGCTGTGTTATTCCCTAATAAAAACATAACAAATTTCCTGAACCAAGCAACCACACATCTTCCTGTGGGCTGCAGAGGAGCTGCTGTTGCCCCAGTGTCACTGTCTTGTAGCAGTGTTGATAAGTCACCTAGCCTTTTCTTGTCTTGTAGAAACCCTGCCTCCTCCAGAACCTCTACCAATCTCAATGGTAGTTTGTTCTCCAGGGAGAGAAGCTGTGTCTGGCACTTGCTCAGCGTGCCACCAGGAGAGACAATCTAAGGGTCCTGGAGTTAGGAACCTCTATGGGAAATGGGTTTCTGCGTTGCACATGCTCTGGAGCTCCACTGTCAAAACACACTGAAGACTCCTTCCCTCTCCTCATGTGCACCTTAGCTCTTCATCTCCCTGTCCCTGAAACCCATCAGTTGACATACTTTAGTCAAGACACCAGCTAGCTCAGTCCTTGGGCACTCTCTTCTGGAATCTCCTTTGGTTACATTCTCACTTTCCATCTCTTCTCCACGCCTTACTCCCATCACTCCGTGTCTCCTCTGTCCCCTCTAGTCTGTGTTTTCCTTTTGTTTTCTACTCCATGCATTGCCTTCTGGGACCTTCTTGGATTTTCTCTTCTCCCTCTGAGACACAGGCAGGTGGTTTTGCACATTGAGCTTTCCATGAAGCTCAACTAATTGTTGCACTTCTTGCAAATGGCACAAAAATGGCAAGGACCCACTGAAAATGGAAAAAACACAACACTGTGGGCATCGATTTGTGGTACCAATGATGCCATTATTAAAACACTAGTCTCTGCTGGAGAGGATGGAAGGAAATCTCTCACCAAAATGGAACCATATGCATGTGTGCTACTAAGGACACTGGCATTAGACAGTCTCCCCTGAGGAGGACCCAGCAGAGTTTCAACTCCCTAGCTACAATTTTCTGTACAAGGTGGCTAACATATTGCAGTAAACATGGTCCTTACTTTCCTCATTAGTAGGCCTCCTGATTTTGACTTGTGGATATAAATCCTAAAGTTGACAGGATGCAGTGAACTGTGGGCTCACACTGGAACACTGGTACCGCAGTCTCTGAGAAGAGTCCTTGATTCATTGGCTTAAGAAACTGCTGTACAACAAATACAACCACCACCTCTACTACTCCAACCACCCCACACCACTACATGCATTCTGTATTCCAATCACTGGCCTAAGCTCCATGTTGGAATTATTTCACTAAACTCCCATACCAACACCATGATCAGTTATCCCTGCCCTACAGATAACAGAATTGGGATCTCTTGAAAGATCAAATTAACCACCCAAACCATACAAGTTATAAGTGCTATGGCAAGTGTTTGAAGTCATGCAGTCTGAGCCCAGCGTCTCATCACCTAACCGTTTCCAGCTTCAATTTACTCATCTATAAAATAGAGATGATAAAAAGGAAGCCTAAGATATGTGGTTGTGATTGCACACATGAACATACTCTGTAAAACGTAAAGTACATGACGGAAATATGAGTTAGCAGCTGTCCCAAACTGTTCGCTTCAGGCTGGAAAGAGAGAACCTCTCCTTAAAATGTTAATAGACTCACATGTGAGGGCTGGAGCAAAGATCAGATGTTATCCAGTACAAGTTCCCACTCCAGGGAAGCCTCATTTAGAATCATGGAATTGAAGGAGACCTTATGAAAAATCCACTCCAATGTCAGACAAGAGAAACGATCCACCAGAAGAAAGTGGTAAACAAGTTGCACCTGAAATCTAGATTTCCTGACTTTCACCTATCACACCAGAAAGTACTGCCTCCTAAAATAATGTTGTTGCAGGACCTGCTGAGCCACAAATCAAGAATCCTTCTCAACACAGCACTCCAGGCAGCTATCAACCCACAAGCACTAATATATGAGTTAACACGCTCACTCTTCATGATGCAAAGCTGGCTATATCATTTGAAAGTTGAACAAAAGCACTTTTGAGAGTGAAAGAAGACACTAGAAACATTTGCATGGCTCTCAGGTGTAATGGACAACACATCAGTTGAGTCTTCCAAGGCATCCAGGCCAGTCAAGTCCTTGTCATGATCATCTTCCTATATGACAGGAGCTGGGAGTGAGGAACCAAGCAGAAAGGGAAGACTTTCCTTGCAGTATGAGAAGATCAAGGTTCTCCTTTGGTTTGCAGTTTTGTCTGCAGAAGGAACATCATTCTCACTGGACTATTTTCCATGCGCCAATTACTTCCCCTCCATTCTGCTGGTCCATGAAAGCCAGTTGCCTTCCCAGCCTAAAGCAAAACATGTCTCCTAGCATTCAAGTTCCTTCCTGTTCTTTCTCCTCTTCATACTAAAGAACTGTCTCTATGGCAGTTTAACCAATTACAAATGTGTTCAAACATACTATGAAGGAAGACTCAATTTGTTTATTCCTTCATAACTAAATGCACTGCATTTGACTGCTGGGTTGGAAGATTTATGGGCATTTTTCATTTCTCAATGGCAACCCCAAAACAATAAACTTCAATTATTGATGGATTTTTCTCAAGCAGAATAGAGGAAGATATATCATTCACTGCCAGGTTCATCATATCTCAGGAGAGCATAACAAGGGTCAATCACAGGATATTAAAGGCCAGTTAGGTGAGAAAAAGGGGAGTTGTGAGGCTTACTTGTCAGATAACTTATCCCCTAACAAGATGGAATTCCAATGATGAACTCTTCCTTTTGGGCTATGGAGATTTATTCTTACATCCAGAATGTTCCTCCCAATAATTCTATTTATCACACTGAAACCCATTTGTCCCTCAAAAATAGAATTAAGGCAGATACAGTCATTAAAAATGGAACTTTGAGTGTAAAAAGTTCTACCTGGCATTGCCTCTAATTTGCTCTATGATGTTGATTGTGTCTCTTTTGTTCTTTGCTTTCTCTGACATGAAACAATGTTTTCAAAAGTTGTCCAACTGTTGGGTTACCTGTGGAACACATCTCATAAAAACTGTGGTAAAAACCAGTGACAGAAGAAATTATAGTGTGTTTTTTAAGTATTTGTTTCTTACAATGTGTTATACAAAGTTGTACATACAAAGCTTTTAGGTTGGAAGTGTAAGAATTTCATCAGTAAATGGAATTGTCTTCTTACTGTCTTCAACTTTGTTAGTCACCAAGAGTTTACCATGTTATGACCATTTTAAAAAGTAATTCACAGGATTTGATAGAAGGAAGAGTGCATTTTATAAAATTAAGAGAGGTAAGAACTGAAGTCTTAGTACACCTGCTGGGACATGCACAACTACAGAACTGCAGGATCTTCAGATGCTAAATGTTAATCCTCACAACAACCATTAAAAAATGGGTTTATTGTACTCAAATAAGAAAGCCAAGCTCAAAGACATGAAGCAACTTGCACATGCAATTATAGAGGGATTGACCCAGGATAAGAATCCAGCTCTGACTTCTTCCCATGTCCTGACTCTGTCCAGCACTCCATGACTCGTTAAGCAGTTATCAAGCTGTATCTGCTCATCTCTAGCCCACGCTTCAGTGTTACAAAGGTTATTCAAGAAGCTCTGGTTAAAGAGACATTGTTAGGGGCTGGGACTGTGGCATAGCAAGCTAAGTCTCTGCTTGTGACACTGACATCCCTTCTAGCTCTCTGCTAATGGTCTGGGAAAGCAACAGAGGATGACCCAAGTCCTTCAGACATGGGAGACCCAGAGGAAGCTCCTAGCTCTTAGCTTTGCACTGGCCAAGCCCTGGTCCTTGTAGTCATTTGGAGAGTAAATCAGAGGATTAGAGATCTCTTTCCATGTCTTTGTCCATATATATATAGCATATATATAACTTATATATATTATATATACATATATATATATATATATATATATAACTCTGGCTTTCTGATAAAAATAAATCTTTAAAAGACACACACACACACACACAGAGTCCCTATAAGCAACTGAAGAATCACTTAATTCTTCATGTAGTATGTATACCCAAAGGGATTTGGTTAATGTAGATGCCCATATTAGCATCCTCCTCCCCCACTGTGACCAACATGTACCTGCTTCAAGACAGAGACAATCAGTTATGGCCTGAAAGGGGAGAAGGCAGCCAGCTGGAGGCCACAGCACAACAAACAGCTTCTCCTTTATCAGGATCCCAGCTCTATCTAACAAAGATAGCCTCAACCAATCCTACACAACTACACAACACCAAAGCAGGGGTACGGGGTGGTCATGACTCACTGATATCATCTCCCACAGGAATTAAGAGTGGCAGTGAGAAGGAGAGGACCCTGCCAAGGAGGAGAGCAGTGAAGTAGGATGAGGGGAAGGAAAGATCCAATTACTGGGAGCTCCACATCCTGTTGTGCACTGGAGTTCTTTATTCCATGCTATTTCTCCCTCCCCAGTGAGTGTTCCCTTGTCTCACCCACCATTCAGGTAGACACGCACTTTCATACTCACTCATGCTCACACACGGATTCACATTTGCTCTCACATCCTCACACACATACTCACACACACTCATATCCTTACATGCATACTTCATGCTCACACCCTTATAAACATATTCTCACACACATGCTCATGTTCACATACTTCACTCCTCTCATGCTTACACACCCACTCAAATTTTTATACACACTCATATACACACCATTATGCCAAACCACAGTTGTATGCCCAATTGTGCTATCTCAGCATGCCAAGGGATAAGGCCATAGGCAAAGTGGCCTCATAAGGAAAAAGTGTGGCAGTGTCCACAGCAAAACTGAATAAGTTCAGAGCAGGGGTTGAATAGGAGGATGTGGAATATACAGGGACCATGGAGAAGGAAGTACCCATTGCATAGCAGTCAAGAACACCCCATCCGATGTAGCTGAAGGTGGATCTCAGAGTCAAGATCCAGTTCATCTTCAAAAATCCCAGGATCAGCACTTCTAAAGGCACATTACAGTCTCTGTTGAGAGCTGGAATTGGTCCCACTTGTGGGATTCTAATGCCCCCTACCCCCTTCACAGCTGCCTGAGCACAGGTCAGGGGCCACAAGGAGGTCACACCTCCCAAAAGTCACAGCAGAACAACAGCTCAGACGTGGGCGCATCAAACAGCCTGAGTGGGATCTGATGTCACTAGGGAACCACCACGAGCAACATCCTCCCCCAGGGGAGAAAAGAATACAACACCGGGCTTCTACAACAACAAACATGTTTGGGTGACATATGGTACAGTTTCCATACCAGAGAAAGGGCATTCCCTGCCTTCAAGGAGAAAGGCAGGTAGTACCTGTGAAGCCTGAGCCCAGAGCGCGTGTGTACACACACAGAGAGACACACAGTGTATGTGAGTGTGACACCAAGGGTACCCTGGCACCCACTATACCTAGGAGGAAAGAACCTCTCCCACAAACCTGTCCCCATTAGCTGAACAGGTAACCAGAGATGAGCAGCATTCTTTTGGTTTATCTGGGAGGAAAGTGATGAACCTTTTACTATTTCTTTTAGAGAAAGCAAGCTGATAATCTCAGTGCCTCTACTCAACTGAGGCCAACGTCAACCACCGATCCATGAACACCTTCTGTCTGGATCATATCCAGCAAGAAGTTAAATGAACTTGAGAAACAATTAGATAAGCAAAGGCAAAAGGTTTCTGTGCTTCAGGGCTTCTCAGGCCACAAAGTGCTGGCATTGAGACCACAGGACACTTTTAGTGGTTTGTTATCTCAAGACAACTGAAAACCTCTCAAAGGACACTGACTGTCTTCAGACCAGCAGGTGGGAAACCCTGGCCCATGCAAAAGAACCCCAGCAAAACTTGCTTTCTTCTGGTATCTCCTAAGGCCCTCCCATCCCTCCAGTCATCTCTGAGCATGTATTCCACCAAGCACACGTCATAGGACTCTGTCATCCACAGAAAATTGTTGCTCTTCCCAGAATACATAAGGGATTCTCTGATCTTCTCAGGAGAATTCCCATGCCCAGGTACTGAACCGGAAGGCCATGGGAGGCCATGTTGTATTGGTGCTAGTCCCTTCAAAAGAAATATCGATCATCATGAGCGCAGTGAAGTGAGAAGAAAGAGACAGCAGCAACTGCGTGTTGAGTGTCTGCCAAAGGCAGACACAGTAAATGCAGTCATTTTCCTAGAACGGGTAACAAGCATTATCCCCATCTCACCCATAAGGAAACCAAGGTTCAGACAAGCTAAGTAAGTTATTATAGGTTCCCTCCCCCCCCAAGGAGCAAATGATGGAGCCAGGATGTGAACTTGAACTTGGGGCACTCATGGAGAATCCCTTTCTCTCTGCACTACAGCATCCTGCATCTGCTTTGATGCAAGGCACTGCTTTGAGTGTAGGGACATGCGGGCAGTGACTTAAAAATTCATCGAGAGTCATGATGAGCTTTTAAGGAGTTTGTGATTCAACAGGAGAAAAAAAAACTCTTGTGCATTCGGATGACAGAACATGGAAATGCCTAGAAAGAAGAAAGGGCTTTTGTGTCTAGAATAGGCCAGGGGAAGGCTGCACAGAGAGCTGGCATGGAGCTGGACCTGAACCACCATAAGGTTCCAATGGCTTGAACACCAAGAAAGAGCCTTTTAAAAGGGCAGACACTGGGGTGGGAGAGGACAAAGAGGCTTTGGGTCCCACATGGCCCACGTGAAGCTAGTGGAGGGGCAATGGAACATGACAGAGATGGCTAAAGGCAAGGTCCAGGTGAAGCAGTCTTAAGACTTGTACAGCTGCTCTGCAGTTTAGCAGAACAAGGAGCGGCTCCAAGAGAGTGGGCTTTGGGAGGGCACGGGTGCACCTTCTATCAGAGCTGTTCTGACATAGGTCTGGTCCAATAGGCTAACATTTCCATCTCAGCAAACTCCACTTGGCAGGAGCAATCAATTCACATGGCAACTCAAGAGGCAGAGAAGGAGCAGGGCAGAGGGTGTGGGAATATGAATAGACTTGGAGAAGCACTCATATGTGCCAGAGTGCTTTCATTCATTCATTCACACACTCCAATCATTTGTCAGGAAAGCAATCGATGAGCCCAAGAGCTTACTGGCTTCATAAATATGTATCTTTCCATCTTTTATCTTTATTTTTTTTTAAAAAAGGTTTATCTATTTTTATTGGACAGGCAGATTTACAGAGAGAAGAAGAAACAGAAAGATCTATCTGTTGGTTCATTCCCTAAGTGGCTTCAGTGGTCAGAGGTGAGTTGATCTGAAGCCAGGTGTTTCTTCCGGGTCTCCCTTGCAGGTGCAGGGGACCGAGGCTTTGGGCTGTTCTCTGTTCCCTGCTGTTTTCCCAGGCTACCAACAGGGAGCTGGATGGGGAGTTGGGCTGTTCTCTGTTCCCTGCTGTTTTCCCAGGCTACCAACAGGGAGCTGGATGGGGAGTTGAACATGAACTGGCAGTGTTATAGGGTCCCAGTGCATGCAAAATGAGAATTTAGCAACTGAGAAATCATGCCGGGCCCCATTTTTGTTTTTAATTTTCTTAACATCATACATTCTATCTACAACCTAGCTTATTATATTTGGACAGAATTACATGTCTTTGAAAGTTTTTCTGAATGATAGACCATCTTATGTTGTCCATTACACTATCCTATAGTATTGACATGTTGTTGCTCAACAAGTAATCAAACACCAATATTCAAATGTTATTTCCCTGCAACATAGGCCCCTCCTTCTCATTTCAGTTGTTTCAAAGCATACTAAATACATTTTAAAGGCATCTTCCAAATATGCCTTTACTTACATATTGATGAAGATATAATTACAAGGGGACTTAAACATTCACACACACACACACAAAACAGAATTGCAACATGTGGGAGTGAGTGCCTTGGTTAAACTCACACATATATCGCATTGGTGTATGTGGGTCTGAGTCATAGTTCTGGCTCCTGACTCCAGTTTTCCCCTGGTATAGACCCCGAGAGGCACTGGTAATGGTTCAAGTCATTGGATTCCTGCCATTCATTTGGGAAACCTGTATTGTGCTTCTGGCACTTGGCTCTGTCCCTGGCTCAGCCTCAACTGTTGTGAACACGTAAGGAGTGAAATAGCAAATCGAGATTCTCTATTTATTTGTTTATTGATTTATTTATTTCCAATTACCATTTTGGTGTAAAATATTTTGAATTCCATGCACAGTTTTTTTCACAACACTCGTACTAAAGATAAATCCCACATACGCATGGATTTCAAATCTTGAGAATACAAAAAACTTGAGTTTTGATTCTACCTATCATGAACTTTTATAAGTCCCTTTGCATTTATCCCCTGGTTAAAATAAAATAAAATAGCATCTGTGGCCTACAGATGACTGAATTAAATGGAATGAATGGCAGACATAAGACCAGAATCCAGATTTTCTTAAAATGCAGTTGTGTGCTCCCAGGAGCAAAATGCAGTCAGCTTCACAGCTCCCCCATTGCTATGTGGTCATCACCATGACTCATACTGTGCGGGAAGGGAAAGTAGACAGCACTGAGGGACCTGGGGCACAAGGACAAGAAGATGGCTCTGGGCCCCCAGAAAGCCTGTCCCTGGCTCCAATTGAAAGCTCTGGGGGAAACATGTCAGAGAAAGGTTGTCTGACTATAGATGCCTTCACCTTTGTCTGTGCCCTGTGCCACCCCTTAAGAAGGAAATATACCTGCAATTCCCTAGGGGTCTCAACTCAGAAGGAACATGAGCATTCTGTCTCCAGATACACTTATTGAAGACAGATTTCTGAGCACAATGGAGGGGACGTCAGTATGCACAGGGCACTTGCATGGCTAACATACACACGTACACGCACCTACAATTACTCAGCTGCACTCACCCCACAGTCAGGTGCTCACTGGAATTCATCACACTATGCTTAGGGTATCTCTGAGGCTTCCAGGTTGAAAGGTGGTTGGCTTCTGAAGCAGCTGCAAGGCCCCAGCTAGGGATGCTGAGTTGTCACTGGGGAATGCACCAGAGCATCAGCTCGGTGCCCGGTGCTCTCAAAAGCCCTGAAATACAGGCAGCTGAGCCCTCAGTGCCCACAGAAGCAGCAGACGCCACAGCTCTTATCCAGTGAAAAAAGAATCCCAACATTCTGGTGTGTCTCCAATCCCAGACCCATTTCCTGGGCCATTCAATGGGGCCCTAGAGGTCCCCCTGCCCTGACTCTGCCTGGGGGTTGAGCTCTTCTCATGATAACCCAGATAAATTTCTGCTCCCACTCCCAGTTCTCAGAAGGTAGGGTCCTACTCTTTTTTTCTTTCCTCTCTGACTAGAGGTGGATGCTCCTGACATCTCAGATAATTTGAGAGGTTGGGACAAAGAAGTTGTCGTAGGGAACAGTCAGTGACACCCGATACATACATACACACTTCAGGAGGGATGAGGTGCTCAAAATGAGGGACTTTTTCCCAAACCAAAAGGGTCACCTGACTCCTCTGAAAAAGTGGCAGAGTAGGGAGTGACCTGGAAAGGCCGGGACCTCTTCTCCTGTAAAGTGTACAGGGAGAGGAAAATACGAGAAAAATCCATGTGGCAGAAAGCATTTTCTGGAAACCAGACACACACACACATACACACCATATACTTTTCTTCCAGGCTCATTCACTTCACTTTAAACATCTGGGTTTGGTTTCCTTTGCACAGTGTGATTTCTGAAAAGTGTGTTACTTTGAACATGAGAACTGTCTGTCACCTACCAAGTTCCTTGCAGGGACCCTACTTCTTGAAAAGTTCCTGCAGTGAGGGAGACAATGGCTGGGACAGGAGGCCTGTCATGGTGTGGGCAAGGAGAAGTCGGGGGGCTGCAGTGAGGGAGACAATGGCTGGGACAGGAGGCCTGTCATGGTGTGGGCAAGGAGAAGTCGGGGGGCTTACTTCCAGCCAGGTTTTGCTGCAGCAGTCCCCTGCAATGACTTCAGGGATGCCGACTCCCCAGTCTCCATACGCAGGATGCTTGGCTGAACCACACTGTTCCAGAGAGTGACCGTATCCCTCTGGAAGATTCTAACAGGAGCCGGATGTATAATCCCCCTATCCGAGGCTGCCATCTGGCTGAGGCCTGGCAGCTGACAGGTGAAGATGATTCATCCACACACCAATAGAAAATTCCCCCACTTGCACTCCTGTCTCCTGTAGCCATCCTGCTCATCCATATCTCTATTAGTTCTGCCTCATGCTCTCCCTTCCTCTCCTGCCTCATTTTCTTTGTAGCCTTACTTCTTCCCTCGATCCCCAAGGACCTGTACATATCCTGTTTCCACTTCTCCTGATGGACAGCAGGCCTTGCCTTGACTCCTTGCTTGCCCAAAGGCCTGGTGAGGAGAGGGGGATGCTGTACGGGGAAGGAGCACAGGTGACTGACTGAGGTGACCACTTCAGGCTCAGGCTGAAAGGGGGTCCCTGCAGGGAGACTGACAGGAAGAAGCAAAAGACAGAAAGAAGACACGAGGATGAGTGTTGTGGTGTAGTGGGTTGAGCCTCCACTTGGGAAACTATGAGTTGGGCCTCATAGTGCCAGCTTCCTGCTCATGTACATTAGAGTCAGCAGACAATAACCCAAGTACTAGGGTTCCTGCCACCCACTCCAGGGAGGTCTGGGTGCAGGCTTCTGCCTGTGGGCTTTGGTGTGGCCCAGACCTGGCTGTTGTGAGCAGGTAGGGAGCGAACAAGTGGGTTATTAGTAACTTTGAGAGCAAAATGCATAAAAATCACCGATAATTTGGGTAGCACCTCAAGCAGTGAAAAAATATGGTGAGAAACATAAAATGGAAGACATAGTGGCACACACTGCCACTGCTGGTTGGTATTCATGAGAAGGCCGTCACTGGGGACCCGACCCCAGAGACTTGGTGTTTGCAGCCTCCTTGTCTGGTTGTGCCTGAAGGAAAGGAAGGACCCTCTGGTGGGTGATAAACTTAGGACTGGAACCCAGACAGCTTCATTCAAAGTGCCTTGTCCTCAGTGCTACACCACTGCATTTCCCCAAGGAGGAGTTCCAAGATCAGCAGCTATTTTGAGGGAAAAAGGATGGATACAACATAAGCATCTACAATCACATATGCTAAGAAAAGTGTGAAAGGAAAGAGAGTTGAAGAGACCGACAAGAAGAGAACAGTCTTAGAACTAACATTGTGAAACTAATTTAGTGATTGTGAATGGGCACTCACTGGATATACTCTCCGGATCTGAATGGGTGAACTGTGAGCAAAAGATGTTGAGCAATGAAAGGAAATGGCACTTGACACAAAACTTGCTGCTTATGGATTTCACAGATGTTGTCCCAGAAATGAAACCATTAAATATATCTTGATGGGATCCGGCATGGTAGCCTAATGGCTAAAGTCCTCGCCTTGAGCACGCCGGCATCCCATATGGGTGCTGGTTCTAATCTGTTGGCCCTGCTTCTCATTCAGCTCCTTACCAGTGGCCTGGGAAAGTAGTAAAGGACAGTGCAAAGCCAGGGGACCCTGCAACTGCGTGGGAGACGCAGAAGAGGCTCCCAGCTCCTAGCTTTGGATTGGCACAACTCTGGCCAAGGCAACCACCCGGGGAGTGAATCAATGGATGAAGATCTTCCTCTCTATCTCTGCTCCTCTCTGTATCTCTGACTTTCTAATAAAAACAAATAAATCATATGTGTATATGATTTATACATTTGTAATAGGATGCTGGACTTTCTGGCAATGTCTACGCCTACAATGTCAGGATTCATTTAAACAGCACAATGATGGACTTGTTATAAAGAACGATGATATTGCAATCATATAGGGGAGTTCAAAGAGGGGAAGTGAATCATGGAGAGGGAGTGGAGATCCTGAGCCTATAAAATTGTATCAGAAAATAAATAAATTTAAAAAAAATAATAAATAAAAAAGAAAGAAATGCTTAGAAATACTAAAATAAGCCTTCAGACATAACAGCTCTTGTCTATTGAAAATTAAAGATTCTTTTCAGTGACAGGCTGTAGCCCAATTGCAAGGGGTGAGATTTCACTAGCGATACAAATTGACACCCAAACAGTGTATTCTTTGCCTAAAATGAAGCAACGTGGGGACAGCGTTGTGATACAGCAGGTGATAACTCCTTTTCTGATCCAGCTCCCTGCTCACGTTCCTGCAAAAAGCCCAAATGTTTGACTTCTGCTGCCCATGTGGGAGTCCTGGATGAAGCTTCTGGTTCCTGGCTATAGTCTAGCCCAGTCCCAGCCACTGGAGTCACTTGGGAAATAAACCAGCGTGTGTGTGTGCGTGTGTCTTGCTTCCTCTCTCTTTATAACTCTGAAATTCCAATAAACAAATATAGCTTTGAAAAATAATGCCACTTAAACCATCTGCTTTGGAACTAAAGAGGAGACACAGTCTCCTTTACTGTTTCTACTATGGGCAAGCAAAACCCCTACACATCATGTATTAACTGTATAATAGGACTCTGGAAGATGGAGAGAAGGGCAACTTAGCTGTGATACTTTGGGCTGCAGAATGATACCAGCAGAACCCACAGCATCAGAGAGAACCACAAAACGAGAAAGATAAATAAAAAATGCTTCACTGCAATCTTCTCTTTAACCAAGGAACCAGAAAGAGGAAGTCCCAGTGAGGCACGCACTCAAAAAAAAAATGTGGTACGACATTCCTAGCATCAGATTGCCATGCTAGCCATTTTCATGGGCGTAGTTGCACCACACTAGGAATCTTCACGTGGGTGCGCACTATCTTCCATAAACATCTCTTGAGGCTTTCAGCATCCCACATAGAAATTCCAAGCCCATCAAATAACTATTCATAGCTTACACTACCCCATCACACTTCTCATAGTCGCTATTCTACTCTGCCTCTATGAATCTGACTAGCTCAGGTATCTCTAAGGAATGGAATAATATAATTTCCTTTTGTGTCTAGCTCATTTCACTTCGTAAAACACCTTCTGCGTTCAGCTATGTCACAACTCACATTAGAGCTTGCCATCTTTTTAGGGCTGAATGATATTCCACTGACTTTATAGCCCATACTTTGCTTATTTATTCATCCATTTCCTTGGAAGGCTTTTAGATTGTTTATACTCTTTGGGCACCGTAAACAATGCCTGTGTGAACCTGGTTTTACAAGCACCTGCTTGATTCTGTGCTTCCAATTCTTCCAAGACTAGACTTGTGTGCAGAATTGCTGGTTTCTATGCCAATGTGATACTTCTTTTCTTTGAAGAACTGCCATACTGTTTTCCATAGTGGCCACCTTGTTTTGCACTCCCATCAACAATGCAGCAGGCTTCCAATAGCCTCACACCCTGTCCAGCACATGCTGTTTTCCCTCCTTTTGATAATAGGCATCCTAATGGGTGCGAGATGATATCTTATTGTGGTTTCATTTGCATTTAGCTAATGACTAGTGACACTGAGCATTTTTTTGTGTGTGTGCTTATTAGCCTTTTAAGTGCTTTCTTTGGAGAAACATCTATTCAAGTTCTTTGCCTATTTTTAAATTACACAGAAAACTTTAGACAATAGCCATTCCACTGCAACCAAATACCACAGGAAAAATGGTGCTTGAACCCTCCTCCAGCAGAGACCAAGAAGGGAGTCCAGATTGTCCTGTTCAGGCTGTAACAAGGCAGCTACACCTCCCTGCGGGGTGCTGTCAGCAAGTTCTTCCCTGCCAGACGATCCTGGGGTTCCCTATCACCTTCACCATGTCCATGGAGACCACACCAGTTCCCTGAGCTCCTCCCCAGCAGAAAGACATGACTTTCACCACTGCCAGAGGTGATGAGCCACCCCCACTGCAGGGGCAGGTCCCTCCTGCTCCCAGTCAAGGTGGTGTCAGTAGAGGTCTAATGTGGAGCTCCTACCAGGAGTCCTGAGGAAGACTCGCACTGCCCAGCACCAGTGGAGGTTGAGTGGGAGGCCCGGACCTGGATCCTCACCTCCTGCCTCCTGGCTGAGTTGGCATCAAAAGGGAAACAAAACATTTTACAACCCAAAGCTTTGTTGAACACAACACTCCGGATATCCAGGTTTCACTGAAATCACTCATCTTTCCAAGAATCAGGAAAATGTCAACTCAGGGGGAAAAAAATCATCACCATAATCTGAGGTCAGAAGTTAGAAGGCTCTGGCAAGAGTTCTCAAGCAGCTATAATACAAAACAGTACTGCACTAGGCAATTACAAGCATGGCTGAAATAATGAAGTAACAGGAAAAAGAAAAGTTTGGGGGAAAAGGTCAGAAAGTCTTGGCAAAGAGACAGAGGATATAAAGAAGACTAAATGGGGGCCAGTGCCATGGCATAGCACATTAAGTCTCCGTCTACAATGCCAACATCCCATATGGCCACTGGTTTGAGTCCCAGTTGTTCCACTTCTGATCCAGCTCCCTATGAATGTGTCTTAGAAAGCAATGAAGAGTGGCCCCAAGTGCTTGAGTCCCTGCTCCCATGCAGGAGATCTGAAAGATGCTCCTGCTCCAGACTCCTATTTGAGGAGTGAACTAACAGATGGAGGCCTTTCTCTCTCTCTCTCTCTCTCTGTCTGTCTCTCCTTTTCTCTCTGCAAATCTGTCTTTCAAATAAAAGTAAATCAATCTGCAGGAAAAAGAAGATTAAATGGAAATTAGAAAATGAAAAGTTACAACAGATGAAATTTTGAAAACTCAGTGGATGGGTTCCATAGCAAAATGGAGACCACAGAAGAAAGACTCGGTGGGCTGGAAGACAGAACAGCAGAAGAGACAGAACTTTCCCGGTGTGAACAGCAGAGTAGACACGGTCTTTAGAAAGTGAACGGGCAGGCTCAGAAATCTCTGGGATTAAAACAGAAGATCCAACTTCATCACAGTCTCAAAAGGACAGGGGACCCAGCCTGGGGTACAGGAGTGCTCAATGGCTAACACTCTCCAAAATTTTGCATAAGACACCTGCCTTCAGATTCAAGAAGCTGAGGGAACCCCAAATAAGATCAGTCCCAATAAATCTACACCGAAATATATCAAAGTCAGGCTCCTGGGAACTAAAGGCAAACAAAAAACTTTGAAAGCAGCGCAGGAGAACAGAACTTTGGCTAGAAGGAAAGCAATTCACAGGACAGTGAGCTCTTTATCAGCAACCTGGGTGACCAGAGAGTGCAGCATTCTGTTTTTCAAGGGATAAACAGAAATAGCTGTCAACCCAAATTCTACATCCAGGGAAATATTCCTCATGACTATGAAGAGATGATGATATTTTCAAAGAGGAAGGAGTGTTAAGAGGATCTTTCATTGGCACACCTGCCCTAAAAGATTGGCCAAGGAAGCTATCTAAGAAGAGAGAAAGTAATTAAAAAGAGATCTTGGATCATTGGGAAGAAAAGAAAAATATATATAGATACAAAATGTGGGTAGCCATAATAAGCTTTCCATCTCCTCCTGAGTTTTCTACATTATGTTTGACAGTTGAAAGAGAAAGTCATAACACTGACATGTCATAAACGGGAAGGAAACATCTAAGGCACTTACAGCTGAGTGACAGTATAGCGAGAGAAAGCATTTGCATCTCATTTGAACTGAGAACATAAACTACCAGGAGACTATGCATTATGTATATATAACATAATACAGCAACCAAGAAAAAAGAATCATATAAAGAGATACACTCAAAAGCACTAGAGTAAAAAAAAAATATGTTGAAGTAATCCACAGGAAGGAAGACAAGAAAATTCCTTTCTACATATAACATTTAAAAAAAATTTTTTTAGAAGATGTTTATATAGTCAATCAGGGTGGGAAGGAATTAGGGTTAGGGAGAAGTGGGTGACATCATTGTTTCCAAGTTTTCTATTTCTTCTTCCCTTTTCTTGGGGGAGGGGAGAGATAAGGGGATAGGCCATCCCAGTACCCAAGGATGTGGACAGGCCACCAGATATCAACCCAGAGTCATGTAACATCCTTAAAGCGACAAAATTACAGGGATGAAGAGTAAAGTAGTGTTTGCTTAAGGGCATGGCATGTGCGCCTAAGTGCACAAGGAAGCTTATGTGGTGTAACAGTCCTGGATCTTGACTGTTGTGGTGGTCACATGATTCTATAACCCTATAGAGGTACCCACAGCAGCATCCTGGTTCTGACACTGCATCGAAGCTACCTAAGATGGTGCTACCATGGTGGTGCAGGGACAGTTATTCTCTGTACCATCTTTGAGGTTTCCTATGAGTCTAAAATTATTAAAGTAAAATTCTAAAAAAAAAAAATTAAAAGTGCTGTGTGTCAATACAATATCTGTACCCCTCTCTTATATTTCCAGTTTTTCCACAGGAAGTAGCTCAGTTTTCTTTCTAGGAACTGCAAGCCCAGGTTGTGGAGTGGAGGAAAAGAGGCGGAGAGTTCCCTCAACCAAATAAGCCCCTCTGTAAATTAGCAGGATGTTTCTGATGTCATCTATGCACCCTGAAACTAGGCAAGGTAGGAACATGGCACCCGGCTCCCTCCCTAACATCCCCAAAGTACTTTTCTTCCTCTCCCTTCCATCAGTCATCCCTGCTTGGTTGTTCGAGAGAAAAAAAAAAAGCCACAAACACAAAACCAGCCACCATTTCTCCTAGAGCCCTCGGCTCTCAATTCCTGCCCATGTTTAGCAAACAAACTCCCCAATACTGACAAGATGTGTCATTTTTAACCATATGTACCAGTTCACCTAATCTGGAACCCACAGAATATCATTCATCAGGCTGGGGAGCCTGGCTGTTCCTTCCCAGGCCCACAAGAAGAGCGAACAGAGAGAGAGAGACATAGCCAACAAGCTGGACATCAAGAACAAGAGACAATCTTGCCTTCCCATTAATCCCCTGTTCAGGTTTGTTCATGGTCGAGTGTCACTGATTTAATTTTTCCCAGAAAATACAGGTTATAAAGGCCCAGGGAAAGCCCTTTGCCCATGAAAGTGGATCACTTATGTCTCTCAAGGAGAGGATGGCCTTCACCCCAAGAAATACAATACATGGGAGGGATATGGACTATGCAAGGGTGGAATGCACAGCACCTAGAAAGAGACTCCAGCAGAGCCTGGTGAAAATCCTTCAGAAACAACAGGAAAAGGGAACGCTGATACCTTCTGTTTCTCTTTTACATTTTTATTAATTGATTTGACAGCTAGAGAGACAAGGAGCAAGTACACCTTTCTGGAAATTCCTGAACAGCTGGGGCTGGGGTCGGGAGATAGGAACTCAACCCAGGGCCCCCAGGTGTGGATGTACAGCAGGAACCAATCACTTCAGTTATCCCTGGTGCCTCCTAGCGTTGGCACTGGCAGGAAACTGGGGACAAGTGTTCAAGACAGAAAGCAAACACAGGCCTTGTGACATGGCCATCTTAACTGTTAGCTGAAATGCCTGTTCCAGTATATTCTTGAGGAAGCTGTAGCTCCCGTCAGCATGCACCTCCTCAAATACTATGCTTGCCAGAGCTGCACCAAGCCTGCAGGTGTCCCCAGGGATACTAACAATGAAGTTTGCCTTGTGGATGTCTCAGGACCCCCTGGGTGTCCACAGTGGCTCTGAGAGTGCCACTCAAGTCAGCAGGTTAGAGCCTGGTTCGTCCAAGGACAGTTCCTGTTGAGCACCACCTTCACCTGTAGTACAGGGAGATGGCAGAAGTGCTCTGCAGAGACAGGGGAGGGCCCTCAGGTTGGGGGAGTCATCTTTTTGTCTGTTACTGACTATGCTTGTCCTTAATCATACAGTGTCAGCACATCTATAAATTATCTTGTCTTTCAGCTGCTGCCAGGAGTGATGAGAGCTGTCACTTAATCAAAAGAACTTAAATTAATGAAGGGGGAGGAAGCAGGAAAGACAGGAGAGAGAGGGCAGCTTTACTATGGCATGTCCAAGGTCTTGCAGGGTCTTTGAGTAGCACCATGGGCATAGGAATTGCATGCCAGCAACTCCACCACAAAGCTCCCCCAAATTTTCCTCCTCAGCCTGCTTCCCACCCTAGCATTCTATAGCTACCCATCACCTAAGAAAAGGGAGTGGCGTGTGGTTCAGCCACACACTCAGACCTGGAGGGCTTTGGCTTGCAGCTTATCTACTTTAATTTGATGGGGTTTTTATTGCAGTGCCCAGGAGCAGAGAGGGAGGGACAAGACACTGATCAGAAAGGCACTAAGTGTGTTAGAAGTAGGCGTACCTCTAGAGCATCTGGGTAGACTGTGGCTTGTCCCTTTATCACTCTGGTTCCACATCCTGGACCTACAGGTCTGTGCAACCACCTCCATACCTGAGTCTCTCCCCTTTCCCCACAAGGCCATTCTAATTGTCCCAGCACCCAGGAACCACATGATCACAGCCTCTTTCCACTCCCACTGCTATGAAAACATACAACCCAAACACCAGAAAGTCAGTCAAATGGGTAGGAAAGCATTGAACGAACTCATTGTGCGTAAGGTATTATAACTGACTACACCAAGAAGCACCTGGAGGGCAGGAAAGGCCGGGGCAGGTGGGGAAGGGAGTGCAGTGGACCCTCTCTGCTCTGGGCTGAGGCACCCTGACCCCAGGGGCCCACAGGCTGCTTCTGAGAATGGGATCAGAAGGTGTCTTGCTAATGAGGATGCAAAGACCATGGCAGCATTCCACCGCTTCTCTTCTGATGACATCAGTGCATGCACCAAGATTCATAAATGGACCTTCCACAGTACAGACAGTGCCACTGAGAATAGGGGAGGTTAAACCCCTTGCTGGGACCACACAGTACTCACCAGCGTGACTGTGATGCCTGGGATAGCACATTCATGCCTCCTGGAATGACACCTCCCTATCTCAGCTCCTCCTAACAGCTGCTTGACTCACATTGTCCACAGCAACACATGTTCCTAGCCCAGGCTTCTGGAAACCCACAGAGGTGCCCCTTTGATTGTGACCTGGGACTTCCTCCTCCCATTCTGACAAGCTGGAAACACACGCACCATCTCTCTGCTATAACTCAGACATGGGGGTTGCTATGTGCTGTGTCTCCTTGCTTTTCTCAAGACAATGAGAACTGATACTCTTGATTTTGTCCCCTTGCTCTCCCTCAAGGGGACTGAGGGACAAAGCTAGGGAGAATGTGCTCTTAGAAGGGCAAAAAATGGGGAGAAGCAAGATTTTATGCTTTAAACAGTAACTTCACCAGACACCAGAGGCTCTAACTGGCTACTAGCCCATTTGACTCCTCACGCTAAGAAACTGAAACTGGAAATGGGGAGGAAACTGGAATTCACACAGAGGCATCTGGTGGGTCTCAAATTGTTCCTTATCACCATGGATCATCCGCCCCATCAGGGCTGTCCATTCAACTGCCAGCTCTACAATCTTCTATACTATCTGGTTCTCCATCTGCAAAGAGAGGAGGCCTCTCCTACTTATATCAGGTCACGCTGACCAGAGTAGGCCATGGACGCTTTGCCACAAGTGTGTGATACGATCATGAGTATCATGAAGTTTCTGGCATTCGTCTCAAAAGGTGCAGTGAGTGCGAGTTCTCACGGGGGAGCTGGGTTTGGTAACTGAAAGGTGTGAAGCTGGAGATCTGCTAGCCTTTAGGGGTGCAATGCTAACCGGGAGACCATGTACACAGACTACCAAATCAATGGAGTATGGGGAAGGTGGAATAAGAAAAATAGAAGGGTGAACTGTAGCCTGTTATTTTAAAAACAGTGTTGACCCTCTCCTGTTCGTCCATTCTTAACCATGAGGATTCCACTAAGCAGTAGAAAAATAAAAAGCCATAAAAGTTACTTTGGAGTGTGAGCCAATGGATGCCAGCTCTGTCTATCTTCGGGTATGTCTCTCTGACTACTACTCTGCACCCAACACAGAGGTGGCCCCAGGGTAGCCCACTTCTCTTGAGAAGGTCATGGAAGTGGCTGGGAGAGACTTAGGGAAGGACATGAGCCTGAGCGGTTTCTTACACAGCAGCAGGGTGCAGAGAATAAGGCAGCCATGTGGGAAGTGGGCCTCCTGGGAGTGGGGCTGCGGAAGGTGGGATTTGGGGGCAGAAGGAAACAGAAGTCAAGATGGTAGCTGACATGTCTCCTCTAGGCACTGAGGTAGGGCTGGGTGGGGACTCAGCAGTGAGCAAGCTTGGCAAGGCCCTCTGTCTTGAGCATCCTGGGAGAAGCAGGTGAACCATGGAGAAGAGTGTTTCAAGCAAGAGCAGGGCACTGGTGGGTCCATCAGGGGAGACCTAAGGCTGCATGAGGTGCTCCAAGAGAGAGCTGTGCTAAGCCATTTATTTGACACTCGCAGCAGCCCCATGTGGGTTATCATGCTAAAGAAGGACCCAGAAGCTCAGTGAAGCCAAGTTCATACAAAAGGGCATGTGGGTGATGGAGCAGGCACTGGAGTCCAGGTCTTTTTCACTCCCAACCTCAGTGTTGGCTCAGGAGGCAGGTGGTCAGCAGCCACCTGCAGTCACTGGGAATGCTTTCTCGTGGCTGAGTTCCCCAGCCTTGTGCCCGGGAGAAAGGCAATCAATACAGGCTTTCTGGAGCCAAAGGAGGCTGGGTTTGTATCCCAGGCAATCAGTGATCTCTTGGGTGAGCAAGTTCTTTCCCCTCCAGAGACTCTGTTAAACAACCCCCATGGTGTTGTAACAAGAAATAAACCAGATAGTGCAAACCAGCGGGCACTTAACCCTGGCTGCATAATGCAGCTTCACTTCTCGGAAGTGAGATGTTTGGAAGTGGTCCAAGGCAGCTGCAGGCACACTGTCTCAGCAGTCTCCTGAATCTTCAGCGAAGGGAAATGAGAGCCCCCTCCTCCCCGTCCCAGTGCTTAAAGGTAGACACTTAGGCACATGTCCACATTCAGGAAAGCCAAGGTTTAGATTTTGAACAATGGGCTGATTCTGAGTTGTTTTAATAACTGCAAGACATGGCAGGCAGTTCTTCCTAATGACAAGGAGAGCCATCGTGAGGTGCGGGCAAGGTGACAACCTGTACACAAAGCTCCCATTTGTCTTGGGCTCTATGGCATTGGTTATGGCAATGGTTGTAACTGGGTGGGCTCGCTGCAACTCCAAATTCCACCAAATCCCCTTAGAACCCAGTTGGCCCATCTGATCCCTCTGTACTGGTCTCCGCTGATACGGGGTTTCAGATTGACTGAATGGAGAACTTCTGAGTCAAATGCCCAACAAACTGGGCTCTGCATGCCAGGAAAAGACAGTTTAGTCCTAAGTGGATCCCAGACAGCTCCTAGTTGAGTGAACTGAGCTAAGGTCACCACCCCTTCTGAGATGCTTCTGCCCTTAGGAGCCACTGGTTCCTCCCATACTGCACATAGCTACAAGAAAAAAATCTCTTCACCACCCCAGGGGCTTTCAAGAGTCACCCAACCTTGAGGATTTTGCTGTTGGCTCTGGCCTGGGGTCATGAAGTGACTACCCAAGGGTAGGGCACTTACATCCCCTACTTCCTTCTACCCACACCACTCTTCTCAAAAATCTGGGAAAAATCCTTAGCTCCTCCCACCTCCCACTTTCTCCTCAATAGGTCATAAAGGCCAAATGACTAGTTCCAGATCAAACAGCTGCTGCCCAGTTCAGCCTAGAGCTACTCAGGGCTCAGCCTGGAGTGGAGGTGGGAAGGGCTGTCTGCTTCCCCACAGCAGCCTTTGAGCCACAGCACAGGCCTGTCTTCAGGGTGAGCAGGCCTCCCTGGGCTTGGCACTGCTCAGCCTCCCCTGCCCACCAGTAAACTATCCATCGAGGCCACTGCCACCTGCATAATGAATCCGCAGCATGATCAGCTTCAGCACTGGGGTCACCTGTTTCCCTCTGGGTTCTCAGGTAACATATTCAGCGTCACTCACTGCAATCCTGCTTAGGGTTGCAAAGCTGGATGAATACTCCCAGCTCTCCCGGTTCCCGAAACACTGTCAGAAGACCAGCCTGTGCCTTACATTTCCCTTATGTTCACGTTCTGTTCTTTGACAGATTCCCGGAGCCAAATCACTCTTTTCTTTGGCTCCCTGTAAAACAAAACACAGCCTTCCTTTTTGCTAGGCCTGCCGGCTCAGATGCTCTGGACAAGTCTTCCCGTTTTACCAGCCCGTCTTTAATCCTTTAAGCTCATTTCCAGGCACAAACCCATCATGAGGCATAAATAGCCTGGCCCCCAGTGCCACTGCAAGGTTCTCCTGAGAGATTTGCTGGGGACGTCTTGGGTCAGCCCAGGGAGCTCATTCCAGCCAGCTAGTCTCACTGTCTTCACAAGGATTTCAGCAGGAACAAACAGGAGAGGAAGTTAGCAACCAGGAATTGATGCCAGTTAACTATTTATCAGCACAAAGACAGCAATGGCGATGGACACAGGTGGACAGCAGGAGGCCAGGACTCCTTGTCATCGAGGGTTTGTTACTGTGTGAGTGGGAGGCCTCTCCTTTCCCATGCTATTGGTGAACTTCTGGCTCAAGGCAGCGGAGACAGGCTTCCATAGTGCCTTACACACACCGCTGAACTCAACCCCAGCCAGTGTGGTGTCCAAGAGGTTGCACTGTGAGTCCTGATCTGGCCACTCACTTAGCCTGAAGGCTCCTAGGAGGTCACTGAAAAAAATGGCTATTTGGCCTCAGAAGAGCAGAGGTTCGGGGACACAGCAAGACCTGGAAGCCAGCCCAGAACATAATCTCCTGGTGGGAAGTGACAGCTGTAGTAAGCTGCAGTCAGCTGGCCACTCACTTCCTGTGACCCAGGCACTATGCTTGCAAAAAAGGGTATATTCCTTCTGGGGAAATCTCCACCCATGGGAGCCAGGACTCAGGGAAGAACATGGGACTATAAGGTCACAAAAGGCAGAGCCACCCATGCTGGGACATGTAGGAGAGGCAGGTTTCACCGAAGAGGTCACTTTCAAGTCACTCTTTGAAGAACAAGGTGAGGAAGGGAGCTCTGGGAGGAGCCAAAAGTATGGGTCAAAAGCTTAGGGGAAAGTTTGGTCAACGGGAACAAGGTGGCTGGTTATGGGGAACGGCCCAGCAAGGTGGGGCCAGCACCCCAGGGGCCTTCAAAACAGGCTCAGGAGTGGACTCAAACCATTGGCTGTGAGTGTCATTGAAGGACACAGACCATCAAATCCATATCTTACCAACATGATCCTGTGTGGTGGGCAGAGAATGACCAGAGCAGGGAAAAAGGAACAGTCACATGGTCACTGAATCACAGGTGGCCAGAGCCAACCAGTCTGTTTCCATACGCCTCTCCCTTTGCCTGCCCTTACAGCCACTTGAATCCCATCAATTCTTAACTCTGGTCTCCTTGCTCTTCTTTTGTTTCCTGCTGAGCCTGCTGAGCCCCTGTAGCATGTTGGACACAGGATCTGTGTGGTACAACTATAGATCTGATACCTACTCCTCGCAGAACCTGTCAGAACACTTTTACTTCCTCCTGCAGGTCCAAGAAGCATGAGCAGCTTCTCTCTAGATCTGGCACTCTGGACTGGCATGTTTCTAAGTGCCTCCCTGGATACCAATGCCACCAAACGGCACCACCTGTGTGAAAAGTAGGTAGGGCCCAGGTGCCAAGGACCTACCTATCCAACTTGCACTTCTGGACACATGGCTCACAGAGTCAGTCACCTGGCTCTTGATGCGGTCTCCTGGCTCACAGAAGGCCATCTCACCCCCTACATAGGCCAGACTGTTTGGGGGATAACAGCAACAGGCAGTGCTAGAGCAGGAGAGACCTCGCAAGAGGCTCAGGACTCAAGAAGCCAGCACAGGTTCCCCTGCAGATCATCTAACCCTGCTGTCAAATCGCAGGGTGTGCACATGCTCTGACTCCTGCCAGCTTACAGAGCTCCTGCTTTGTACTTGATATCTGACCCACCTTGATCTCCTGGCAATCTCAAGCTTTGTTGCCATGGACTCTGAACTTGCCTAGGACCACATGGTGTACCCAGCCGCAGCAATAAGCCTCGGATGCAGGTGTGTTGCCTCCAAAGTTTGTGTGGTTCCCTTGGACCTGGATGCCACTAGGTGTACCTGCTGGGAAAGGCCCCTGGTCCATTGTGGCACGTATCTGACTTGCTCCTAGGCTCTAGAATTCCCAGGGACTCTGCATAATTGCTGGGATGCAACTCAGTGCCTGCGATGAGCCAATCCACTCAGGGCTGAGGACACTGACATGACTTTAACTTCAAACTACAACTCAAGGACTTGCAGAAGTTTCCAAAAGGGGTCAGGGAAACATTGAGAGAACACAAACCCTTGATGAGCTAACTCTCCTTAGGCCCCATACCTAAGCCCCAAAACCTAGAATGTGACCAACCCTGATGAGCTACAGAGTGTGTGGCTGACCAGGCTGGACAGCTCAAGGCAGACACATGTGTAACCCACAAGTGTCTGGACAAGAAAAGAGCAGAGACCACTCAGTTGCTTTCCCAAGCCTCCAGCCTGGATTTTCAAATGACCGGCTTTCTGGGTTTGGGACCCATCAACACTTTAGATTGATCAAGTGTTCACATATTTCTAAATGCAGCCACTCAGCCAAGTTTGGACCTGTGCCTTTGGAAAACCACGAATGAAACCTTCAATATCTGGGAAGGTCTAGCTCCATGCCAGAGCGCTGGGCCAGAGGGAGGCTACTGTGAAGCCACAGGCTGGGGGCTGCTGGGTACCCAGAAAATTTAATAGGTGGTGACAGGGTTATTCCTGGTGACAACAACCCACCCTGTTCACAGGAGCCTCAACTCTCAGGCTCCTCAGCTGATCTATTGGAGGAGTAGAAGGCCAAGGCAGCAGGCCACTGCTCAGCTGACCAACTTCAGCACATTCCCCATGCCACAGACACTGTTCAGCCTGCCCCAGTTTCCCAGGCAGCTGGCTTGCCTTTCTGCCCAACTCAGACAACCTTTTCATCACCAGTCTAAGAGAGGGAATGGAACCGATTTGCTAGTCATGTATCCAAAAAAATCAAGCCACAAGAATTTCCACATTTCTCAATGTAGACCCTCTCCTCACCTTTGTTACTCCCTGTCTCGGAAGGCTCTGAGATCACAGGCAACACACGTCACCGAGATAAATACAGCATGACACAGGCAGACCTCAATAAATAACCCAGAACAGCACCTCGTTTCCTGGAAGTTCTGTTTATTCAACTACATGCTAAGACTGTATCGAAGACACTAGCCTTTATACATTTTCTGTGCTGGCCATGCACTGCTGGAATTCAGTTTCCAGGAAACATACCAAGGGGGGGCCCAGGTGCCAGCCAAACTGGACCAATGGGCACTGTAAGATCCTGATAGATAATCTCTGAAAGCAGGACCCCCTGATACTGGCTTGAGAGGATTCGCTCAGGTGACGTGTGACAGGGTCTAGCACATGGTACATTCTTGAAAGAATGGATTTGCTAAGATCAGCAACTGCTTCTGGTGGATTGGATCTATGCCAACAAAAAAGCGAAAGACCAACCTGAGTCAGCTGCCTGCTCGCTTTCTACCTCTTCTCAAGCTGCAGGGTTCAGAGATGTGCATGCGTGTCCGTTGTCATGAGGGAATATATGGGAAAACTCAACTCGGGAAGGAGACACAAAACAGCTCGAGCTGGAAAACTGGGGCAGTTGCACAGAATGCTCAACTGTCCCTGTAACTACAGTGCATGGACTCTACGGACACACTGATTCCCAGGGGTTTCATATAGAAAGTCCTTCCCCTATTCAGCTCCAATGAGACTAGGAATTTTCTTACAAAAATCTCACTGAAAAATAAGAAACAGATATACCAAATGATTTAGCTATCCCCTTCTGTGAATATATTCAAAGGAAGTAAATTCAGCATATGAGAGACCTGCACTCCCATACTGACTAATCAGTACATGGAATCCACCTATGTGTCCATCAGTATGTGAACAAAGAAAATGCGGTAAATACACACAATGGGATGTTAATCTACCATTAAAAAATAAAATCCTGACATCTGCAACAAAAATGGATAGAACTGGAGATTATTCAGTAAAATGAAATAAACAAGATAAAGACGCATAAATACCACATGTTCCCTCCTATGTGGAGGTTAGCGTGTGTGTGAAAGTGTGTGTACGTGTTCCCTATAAATTGAACGGAGTAATTGCTACAGTCTAGACAGGGTAGGGGTGGAGATTGTTTGAATGATGGGCCCCAGGTAGAGGAGTGATTAAAGTGTTAGGTTCTGATGCATTGCAGAACAGATCTGTAACTAGAATCAGCAAGAAAGAAAATGGAAGGGCTAACTGGTACGGCTGGTTAATAACGCTTACAGCTTTTGAAATATTACACTACACCCCATAGGCATTTGATGTTAATCCAAAGTGCTTAAAATTTAAAAAAAAAGCATTAAAAAAATTCACTAGAAAACCAAGGAAAAGGAAAATAAATTCAGCTTATAAACATTATAAACCTGCAGAATCGTTGACAGAGCAGAATTTGTTTGCAATCTGAATTATCATCTCAAGCTATAGGTTATGAAGGCCTAGTTACAGAATGCAAACCAAACCACTCAAATTTCTAACCTGAGACACCTAGTTCTAGCTCTCCGAAGGGACTCCAGCTTCTGACCCTGTTGGCCTCCAGTAAGGAAGGCCTTACCTGTCTGGGGCCTCCTCTCCATCCTCACAGCCCCTCCTCCTGTTGCTCGTCATGAACTCCCCAAAACATCCATGAAGACTTCCTTGGGTGAGCCCAGGGAGAGGTCTCAGGCGCCTAGGGCTCCAGCGTATTAGCAAGACTTCACACTTAAAGGAACAGGAAGTGGACACCATTCTCTCCACCAAAGAGCAAAGCTGGCATTCCAGATTTTTTTTTTTTTAATCCAGTAAAAGGTTTACTGTTTAAAGCTATTCTTGACAGGCCTTGGCTATTTCTACCGCTTCCCTCAACAATCAGACATCAAGGAATGGAGACTTTTTTTTGGTTGTATCAGCCACATGTACTGCTTCAGGCCCTTCATTCTAAAGCCAGTGTTTATCACAGCATCAGCTTATCCTGGGAGACGGGGAGCAGCTGCTGTGCTCACACTGGGGAGAGATCACATCGGGGTGGCCAGAGGCTCTTGCTGATCATAATTCTGCCCTCCAAGCTGGCCTGCCACTGGCATGTACTGGAATCTTTCTAGTCTCCCTTTAAAGTCTGCTTCAGAGACACAGACCCAACCCTAAAATAGTGTTGGGAACAGAATTCTAAACCTCATAATCTTCTAGGTTTGAAGACCAGGACCAGCAAGAATTTAAACCAGGGAGAACAGGATATTGAATACTTACAGAGCATCCACTTTAGAACTTAATATACTTAATCTAACCTTTAATACAATACTGCAAAATATGTAAAAGAGTACCATATAATATAAAAGAGAACAGTAGCCTAGCACTTAAAGTCCTTATGTTGCACACACCAGGATCCCAAACGGGTGCTTGTTTGTGTCCTGGCAGCCACAGTTGGGTGGAATGAAATAAAAAAATAAGATCCATCTATTCTCTGGTTGCAAGAAACACACCTCACCACTAATGATATGCATAGAATGAACATAAAAGGATGTGGGCCCAACACAGTAGCCTAGTGCCTAAAGTCCTCACCTTGTACCCATCAGGATCCCACATGGGTGCTGGGTTTAATTCTGGTGGCCCTGCTTTCCATGCAGCTCCCTGCTCGTGGCCTGGGAAAGCAGCCGAGGACGGCCCAAAGCCTTGGGAACCTGCACCTGTGTGGGAGACCTGGCAAAGGCTCTGGGCTCCTGGCTTCAGATCAGCACAGCTCTGGACTTTGCGTCCACTTGGGGAGTGAACCCACAGATGTAAGATTGTTTTATATCTCCTTCTCTCTATCTGCCTTTCTTTTTTTAAAGATTTATTTATTTTTATTGGAAAGGTGGATATACAGAGAAGAGGAGAGACAGAGTGGAAGATCTTCTGTCCGATGATTTACTCCCCAAGTGACCACAACAGCCGGTGCTGCGCCGATCTGAAGCCAGGAGCCAGGAGCCCCCTCCAGGTATCCCACACGGATGCAGGGTCCCAAGGTTTTGGGCCGTCCTCGACTGCCTTCCCAGGCCATAAGCAGGGAGCTGGCTGGGAAGCAGGGCTGCCGGGATTAGAACTGGCGCCCATATGGGATCCTGGCATGTTCAAGGTGAGGACTTTAGCCGCTAGGCCACAGCGCCAGGCCCTATTTGCCTTTCCAATTAAAAAAAAAAAAAGCTCATGGAAGGCCCAGAGCAATGGATCAATGGCTAAATCCTTACCTTGCAAGCACCAAGGTCCAATATGGGCGCTGGTTCATGTCCCACCTGCGCCATTTCCTATTTAGCTCCCTGCTTACAACCTCAAAAAGCAGCAGAAGATGGCCCAAACTGGGATCCTGCACCCATGGAGGAGAGAGACCTTTAAGAAGCTCCTGGTTCTTGGCTTCAGATTGGCTCAGCTCCGGTTGTCGCGACCATTTGGGGAGTGAACCATGGATTAAAGAGCTTTCTCTCTGTCTCTCCTTCTCTCTGTAAAGCTGATCTTCCTTTGCAATAAAAATAAATAAATCTTGGGACTGGCGCGATGGCGCAGTAGTTAAGGTCCTCGCCTTGCATGCCCTGGGATCCCAAGTGGGCGCTGGTTCTAATCCCAGCAGCCCAGCTTCCCATCCAGCTCCCTGCCTGTGGCCAGGGAAAGCAGTCGAGGACGGCCCAAAGCCTTGGGACCCTGCACCCGCGTGGGAGACCTGGAGGTTCCAGGTTCCTGGCTTCTGCTTTGGGACCCTGCACCCACGTGGGAGACCCGGAAGAGGCTCCTGGCTCCAGATTGGCATAGCATCGGCCGTTGCGCTCACTTGGGGAGTGAATCATTGAACAGAAGATCTTCCTCTCTGTCTCTCCTCTCTATATCTGCCTTTCCAATAAAAATTAAAAAATAAAATAAAAAAATTAAAAAAAAATCTTAAAAACAAAATTCATGGAAATAGGCTGGCACTTTAAGGCGAATCCACCTTAAAGTTCTGACATTCCATATGGGTGAGAGTTTGTGTCCTCGCTGCTCCAGTTATGATCCAGCTCCCTGCTTACAGCCTGGGAAAGCAGCTGAGGATAGCTCAAGTTCCTGGAACCCGAACCTGTGTGGGAAATGCAAAAGAGGCTCCTGGATTCTGTCTTCAGATCTACCTGCTGAGGCCATTTGGATAGTCAACCAGTGAAAGGAAGATGTTTCTGTCTCTTGTTCTCCCTATAGATCTGACATTCAAATAAAAATAAATACATCTTTAAAAAATGCTCATGAGAAAATGGCATTTTCCCATAAATTGATTTGGGTGCAAAGATTAAAAACAAAACCTCTGCATAATTTTTCATCATAGAACATTTGTAAGAATTTGTTAAGAGATCTTACAGCATGGATTTAAAAAATTCTCCTTGCACCAAAATGAGTTGACTTTTTCATTTCATTTTCCAATCGCTTTCGCAAGGACTCTGATGCACTTGGCTCTCTTAATCCTTGAGTTTCACATTGACAGATTCAGTCAACATGGATTGGAAATATTTTTAAAAATTGTATCTGTAATGAATAAGCACAGAACTTTTTTTTTTCTTTATTCTCTAAATAATTTAGTGTGACAATTATTTATGTAACAGTTACAATGGATTCTGTATTATATATCAGCCTTAGAGTATAAGGGAAGATGTGCACAGGGTAGACAGCAATCCCATGCCATGTTGTGTCAGGTACAGGTGTGTCCATGGGCACGTAGCTGTGACCTCCTGGAACCAATCCCCACATTGATATCAGGGGATGGCTGCATTCTCATCCTCTTTCACAGAACAAAAACAGAAGTTTGAAAACATGTTCAGTGCTTTGGCCCCAAACCGATCAACTAGCAAAGGATCAGGGTGAGACAGCTTTTCCCACTCTTCACTTCTCCAAGATCACACAGTAGTTGACTGCAGTTCCACAGCATGGAAAGAATCTCAATTGTAATCCAAATCCCGTCTTCCAGTCCCACTGCTACATGGCATGCCACTACCTGCAGGAAGCACTGGAAGGTCCTGTCTAGAGCTAGAAGTCGCTCTCACATGCTGCTCAACTAGCAGTTTTTATGGAGCACTCCTCAGCCCAGATTGCATTTTCTGCTGTTATACAACTTTCACTGTGAGAAAATGGTCTGGGGGCCTCATCTCTCTTGGCAGCCCAGATCGTTTGGTGGCAGAAGACACAAGGGTCTTTGTCTTAGCACACCAGGGGAGGTAGGGCACTTCCATGGGCTGCTGACTCATGAGCAGCTACCAAGCAGAGGCTGGGCCTCGGGGAAGGTGTAAGTCAATGGGGCTGAAGCTGAACTAATACCACAAGGGTAACAGGCGTCAACCATCTATTAGTGGCACAGCATTCTTGTGCTATGCTATACATGAAAGGAAAGGCCAAATGGGCATGCCACATTTCTGCCGGAGGTGTCCACAAATATATTACATGGGCAGGACCAAGCAAGTGAACATCCAGCCCCAGGTAAAGGCCACCAAAGCAAGCATTCAGGTACAATCCTGTCCCTCCCACCTAGGCATCTGTTCAAGACCTGATATTCAAGGAACCACACAAAGGTCTTAAAGACCATTCTCCAACTAAAGAAGAGCAGTTTAGGGAAAAAGGAGAAGTATGTTCTGGGCCTGGGTCCAGAGACTGTGGTTTCTCAGAAATGCGATGCTTTTTCTTTCCACCAGCTGACATAGTCTTTGTGCAGAGCCTAGACAGGTGGGGAGCTAGCAGGGCCCCTAAGGCTTCCTAGAAGAAAGAGGCTATGTTGCCAAATTTTCTTAATGAGCACATAACTTTTAAAAAAATTAGAAAAATTAAGTTCCTGTGGGTGCACAAAGGCTAATTATTAGCTGGAAATAATCATGATGATAGCTATGAAGATACTGCAAACAGACAGCTCACCGGAAAGAATCCACGGATTCACATTTTTCTCTCTTTCCCTGTCTCTCTAGTTTAACATCATGGAGCAATGTATTAAAGACCAATCTCTAGAGAAAATGTTGACTTCAAAAATCATCTGAATGCTACAGTTTACTTGAGAAAAGTATCAGCTGAATTTGGATGGTAGAACTGGGCTTTGAGACAAGGTATCGCTGACACCTCATTAAAACCTAAAGACCACATTGGGAGAACGATGAACAACGAAGGCCAGTTCAAGGTAACCCAGTAGCACTTCCTGTAATGACAACATGCCATCTCTCTGTGCCAATCAATATGATAGTCAATAGCCATGTGCTAGGAGAGATGCTAAGACGTGGTTCCTCTGTTACTCCCGGATCCAATGAGTGGAGGCCCCATCTTCTGGGTCCTCCAAAGGCCCATCAGATCTTGGCACCTGTGTTCCTTATTCTTCATGTTGGCCACCAAGTCCTACTGATAAATTCTCTTAGAGAACCATATCCACTTCGTGTCCCCTCTGACCCTGCCTTGGCTCAGGGTCACCACATTCCTACTGCTGGCAGGGAGCAGTGGGAATCTCTAGGTTGGCCTTCCCATTTCTGGTTGTTTTCTGTTCTGGCATTTTCTACATCCTCACTCTTGCTACAGTCTAGTCTAAGACTTACAAGTATGCAAAAAGAGATTACAAATACAGAGATTAATATCCTGCCCCCCAAAATAGAGCCCCATCACTGGGTTCTAACCCATTTCCCAGCTTTACTTCTGCCTCTCCTTTATAACCACTGGGCTCTAATTCCTTGCTCTCTTCAAGCTACCATTACAGTCCTCCTTCCAGAGGAATCCTGGTAATTTTCCAAGGCTTAGTTCTGTGTCACCTCCTCTGATTCCTGACCCTCCTTCAAGATAATCACTCCTGCTTTGTTTCCAAAGTGTTTTGTTCATAAAGCTGATACTTTCCAAACATGAAGTCAAAACTTATCACACTAAATGAAGGTGAACTTTATTTGTGTCTGTACTTCCTAATAGATTTTTAAGACAAACATTAAATACTATTCAACTGTGATTCCAGTAATACAGCGATGCCTATGCTTATAGTACATGCTCAGGGCAATCTCCTGAAGTGGAACACTAGCTAAAAACAAACAAAAAAAGAAAGACTCTGAGGTTCCCTCTGTCTATCACCCTCATCCTGTTTGGGTAAGTGTACATTCTAACCCATCCAAAATAGCCCCAACTGACATCAGTCAACTTGGTATATTATTTTATTCTTATAAGCATCCCTATTTAAATGTTAAATTATGCAGCCACTCTATATCATAAGGTCTGGGGTCATAAAGAAGATCCATTTATCAAGAATTCAGCAAGCAAACTGCCTAAAAGTAAAAGTTCTGGGCCCCCATGATTTCCAGAGGTATCCTTGAAAGAAAATGTAACAGAGACCCCGCTAGTTTAATTTCCTCAGCCTGGGAATAGGAGGCACTGTTTTCAGTAAACTCTGATAAATGAGGAGTAAGAGAGGAAGGAAGTACACAAGTCTATTTTAACCAGTTGGAGCTTGCCCAGAACGCACAAGGGAAGGAGTGGGGTGAGTCAGTTCCAGAAGGGCTAAGGAGAATGGGAATGGGTGGGCTGCAGCAGAGCAAGAGCAAGAGCAGAGCACACACACACACACACCCCAAATTAATAACGCCTCAGCTTTGCTGGTGACAGCAGGCTTATTGAAACAATCTGTCACGGAGAAGAAAAACGAGGGTCCCAAGCATGGACAATTAGGCAGCAATGGTGAATGCGCAGAGCAGCTCCCAACGAACGAAGCTTAGCACAGAAATGTCACTGACAGTACCCAGTGTCTATCAGGTTAGATACAGGGTTTGTCCAGTGACACATGGCATCGATTGCACTCAAAGGTCACTCTGCTTCATTCACAGAGGACAGGAGAATAGAATTCCTTTTGACTCACGATTCAGCCAGCTTGCCTCTCCTAGTTGAAAACAAACACATGACAAAACCAGAAAACCTCCCTTGGTCCACCAACTGTGCTCTCTGCCTCCTCTCCTTCGCAGCCCAATGGCCTGAAGGAATGTAGCAATTTCTCTCTCTCCTTGACCTTGTCTCTTGCCTCCCCAACTCTGGGTGTCTGACCCCCGCCTCCTCACTCCTCCAGCGATCTAGCTAAGACCCCCAGTGACCCATGTATCCCTGGACCCAATGCCACACCTCAGTCCATGCCTTCCTGGATCTCCGAGCATGAACACAGGACTCACCCCTCCCTACGCTGTACCCTTAGCCTCTGTGACTCCACACTCCCTTTGTTTTGTTCTCCAGCTCTCTGGCCAATCTAACTCATCCCTGTCATGTGGCTGGCATCGTGGTGTAGTGGCTACAAGCTGCTGCTTGGCATGCTGGCATCCCATATACATGCTAATCCATGTCCCAGATGCTCCACTTCCCATCCAGCTCTCTACTAGTAGTTGGGGAAATGCAGCAGAAGATGGTCCAAGTGTTTGGGCCCCTTCCACCAATGTGGGAGACCTGAATGAAGCTCCAGGTTCCTGGCTACAGCCTGGCCTACTCCTGGCTATTGTAACGGGGAGTAAACCAGTAATGAAGGATCTCTATCTCTCCTTCTCTCTTTGTAATTCCAACTTTCAAAAGAAATTAATACATCTTTAAAAAAAAGACTGGAAATCCCAAACTCTTACTAGTTTATTTTTCTTAGACAATGAATAGACTTGGCTCCTACAGGTTCAGTGACCATCTGCGATATAATGCACTTCTCAATCTATATTTCTCTACCATCTCTCCTCTGAGTTCTAGATCCAAATTCTAACTGCCTTTGAGACACCTACACTTGCATACTCTTACAGACACTGCCAATTCCACAGGCTTAAAGAGAAGCCACAAAATGGGCCAACTGCCCTTAGATATGCCCTGGACATTGCCAACTCCATGAATGCAACGAGAATCATGAATGGATCAATTTTCCCTTCCTCTCCCAGGTTCCTTGTTCTTCCCTCACCATCACTGCCAAATCCACTCATCTACAACGCTTCCATTCATCCCCACCCCCGTTCTGTCACTGACAAATAAAAGTCGTATATAATTGAAGCTTTGATGTTTCCACATTCATAAATACTGGGATTACCACAATCAAGCTAATTAACATATGTATAACCTCAAAGAGTCATGATTTATGTGTGTATAAGTTGGATAAACATTTAAAATCTCTCTTTGCAAGTACACAAATAACCACAACACATTGTACATTTGTTCTCTAGAATATGTTCATTTTCTAACCTTTGATCCAATCCTCTTCTCCTCCGCCTCTCTCAGTGCCTGCAACTGGCTTTCTGCTCTCTGTTTTTAAGAGCTGGACTTCAGGTCCCACGGACAAGCAAGACATAATCTGGTTTCTCAAATCCATTCCCTATCCATGTCAACAGCCCCTTTCCTACCAATGGTGTCATCTCTTGTGCTTTGGCTTTCTATCTTCTAAATGAGAGAAGGCCAAGAGTGGTATAGCACGAAGTAGTATTTCCACATTACAGATGCCATCAGTGGGAATATTGAACAAATGAAACTAGGAAGTAAATGCATTCGAATATGACCCTTCTTTCTAATATAATTCATTTAATTGTAAATATGTATCACTTAAGAATGGCTGTTTAACAACCCATTTGCCACAATCCTGAACATTTAACCATTTTGGCTCTCCATCAGGGCGGTGGTGCCCACTGCAGCATACCATTGGCCCAGCCCCAGCCCCACTATCAGAAAACCCTAGGGTTGAGACCCAGGAACTGGTAATTCTGAAAAACCCCCTATGTGAAGGCACTGGGTGTCCAAGGGTAAGAATTCCTAATCTGGAAACTATACTAAGGAACTTGCTAGTTTTCCTAGGCCAATGGAGGCTTTAAGACAGAGGCTGTATGATCAGGTTTGTAGTTTAAAAAGGGTGCTAGCTGCAGAGTGACAGCTAAACTAAGCCTGGAGGGAGGCAGGAAGACTAGTCAAGGTATTGCTATAATTTCTTAGGCAACTAAACTAAAACCAAAGAACTCATTAAGGCTACAGAAGGAAGCTGGAGAGAAAGTGCAGGGCATGGATAGTGGTGGGAGATGGTAGCAGATCCTAGGGCCCAGAGCACAGGGGCACCACACAGACCAGGCAAGGGTGAGTCTAGAAACCCAAACTTTCATTGGTGGCAACTGAGAAAGTTGAGGAAGTTCTTTCCTGAGACAGCCTCATTCCCCCACTCATCATCTGAAACAGGTGAAGAAGTTTGTCTGTTGGGAGGTGGAGGAAGGGACCAGGGCAGGGGACCAGGACCAGCATCCCTACATCTCTGCCTTCCAGAGCCCTTTAGAGCCTTTTCCAGCCCTGGAGACTATGATTCCATCACAATGGCATCTGCTCATGCTTTCACTTCCTTAACTTCCTTTAGGACTTAAATTATAACCTGTTATGGGCACAAAGACATGTTGGCTCTGGGAACCCAGACTGCATCTTTGCACATCCTCAGCCGAGGGATGGAAATGATGTGCAGGCTAGGGGAGGAACACAAGTGTTTCTCTTCACTTGCTCAGGGCCGGCTGCTCCCCATCCCCGGCCCCTTTCCAACCACCAAGCTGGCTTCACGAAAGCCGAATGGGTCATAGTGATACCTTTGGAGTAATGGCTCTTCCAGGAAATACTAGAGGATCAAACCACTGAAAGGATTTCAAAACCTAGGAGTACACTCTGTTCCAGGGCAGAGGGACGTGTCTGACTGGCTTCCAAGGACTTGCTCTGTCCCTAGGGTACCCTTCACAGGTGCTGGGAAGGGCTGCAGTGAAGGCCCACCTGCCAAGAGCCTGCATCTCCAGGCTCACACTGCTTGCTCTGCCTCAGCACATCTCGCTGTTGCCACTCAGAGCAGCAGCAGGCCAGGACAGAAGTACAAAGAAATACAGAGAACAGGCACACACGGAGAGGAGGGAGACGGAGAAGGAGTTAGGCACTGGAGTAGGCTGCTTGTGTGGGAAGGAAGAAAGAGCCTTTCAAAGATTCTATGCCCAGCTCTGGAACCCATGGCCAGGGAAGGCTAAGGAGAAGGCAGCAAGTGTTTAATACAACGTAACGGTGATTACACTGAGAAAGGACAACTTGCACAGAAAGGACAAGTTTGTGCAACTTAGAGAAAAGACAACAGAAGCTGAAAAGCAGCTGATTCTGTGGCACAGTAAGTTAAGCTGCTACTTGCCATGCCAGCATCCCACAGTAGAGTATTAGTTCAAGTCCTTACTACTCTATTTTTAATCCAGTGTCTCACTAATGCATCTGAAAAGGCATCAGGAGATGGTTCGAGGAGATGGTTCGAGTGGCCCAGCTGAGCAGGAGACCCACATGGAGTTCTGTCTAGGCTTTGGTCTGGCCCAGACAGCGGCACTTCAGCCATTGGTAGAATGATACAGCAGATGGAAGATCTCATGTATATGTGTTCTTGTTCTCTCCCTCACTTCTTTTTCTTTCTCTCTCCCTCTGTCATTCTGATTTTCAAGTAAATAAATATCAGGGGGGAAAAAAAGAAAGAAACTGATATTTAGAAATAAGACATTCTTCAAGAAGAGAAAGACTGGGGTTGGCATTTTGACACAGTGGGTAAAGCCACTACCTGTCAACCAGGCATCCCATATGGACTCTGGTTTGACTCCCAGCTACTCCACTTTGGATCCAAATCCTGTCAATGAGCCTAGAAAGCAGCAGAAGAGAGCCTAACTGTTTGGACTAGTAGTTTACCCATGCAGGAGAACCAGACGAAGTTCCTGGCTCCTGGCTCTTAGCTTCTGGCTTCCGCCTAGCCCAACTCTGGCCATTGAGGCCATTTGGAGAAGTGAAACAGTGGATGAGAAATCCCTCCCTCTCTAATTCTAAGTAACTCTACCTTTCAAAATAGATCAATCATTAAAATAAGAAAGGAACACAGTGAGCAGAAATTGCCGTCAAGAAATCATCAATGAACTTGGGATGGATGGAAGGGAATGTATCTAGTGCTTCTGGCTTCTGTGATGCACCATGGGAAAAGGTAGGACAAGGAGCGGGTCTAGAGGGCTTTAAATGCCAGAGACTCTTGCAGGCTTGCGGAGGCTCAGACTGGTCCTCCAGGCAGGGATGGTGTTCTTTGCACCTGGGAACCACAGACCTGGCAGACCTATGATCTCCCTGCTCATTAGCACTTGTAGCAGAAAGGGAAGCCAGGGGCTGGAATGCTAATCGATTAGACTTTCTGCTCATTAACAGCTCTTCTGAAGTGATTAAAGGAAGAAGCTAAAACCAATGGTTCATGCAGGACTCCCTGCCTCTTCCACCTTCCTTGCTTCTGCTTGCCCTGGGTCTTTCAGCAGGTTCTTTTGTGAAGGCTACTGGGGCAAAGGGCACTTGGCTGTATTTTTGGCTTCTTCTGTGTTGACGTGGTTTGAGCGGTTAACTCTCCCAGGGAAGGCATGGGAAAAGGCTCTCTGTTCCCTACCCTGACTCTGACTGCTACTAACCTTATCATCTCAGATGAGACGGTAAAAATTCCCAACTTATTCTGCCATCTCATTGCTCTCCCTCCCCTCTGTCTGGGAATCCAGGCCGTCTATTTATAACTGCATGGGTTTATGGGCTTATTCTAGAGTCACAGCTGGCCCCTCACTCAACCAAACAAGCCATCACTAGAGAGAAATCAAAGAGAACAGGCACATTGCTGCCACCTGAGGAGCCACTGTCACATGGCTGGTATCCCAGTACCCAGGAGCAGACAGGACAAGGGGGACAGGTGACAGGAAACCCCATGCTGCTGCAAGACTCCCAGCCTCAGCCCCTAGAACTGCCTCTTCACCCCAGTAACCCCACACCCAGCACCTTTGGTTTCCTGGGTCTTCCAAACACCCCTAGGAGCTGTTTGCATGTAACAATGACGATAGCTGTCTCATCAGGCATGGTAAACACCACAATACCCCATTGTATAGTTGAGAAAATGATGGAGCAACCTGCTTAGGTCATTCAGTTAATAACAGTGCTGGGACTTTAACCCAGGATTACAAGTCAGTTCTGGCTGATTCTAGCATGTGCGGGTTCTTAACCATTAAAGCTGCCCATCTCACCTGCTGGGAGGCCTCACTGGAGCCCTGCTTAGCCCAGAGCTAAACAGCTTCTTATTCCTGAGCCTGGTGATTAACACCCCACAGCCTCTCTCCCTCCCCAGGGGATCTGAGGAGCAGCTGAAAGCAGACTGAACAAATAAACAGATTTGAGATTTTTGATGAACTCTATTCTAAGTCAGCCACTTCCATATCAATGTCAGTTCCTTTTAAATACTGCTGGCTCAGTTTCTTATTTAATGAGGAGGTGAGAGAGCACCCAGGGCAGAATACATTCTGGGACCTGCCAAGTGAGGAACCTGCCCTTGTAGGGTATTTGGTTTCAGTTCTTGGCACATCCAAGGCTGGCGCCTGCACCTCCCCTCCCGAAACCCTGTACCCTTCCAGTCTCTGAGCCTCAACCAAGAAGTGCAGAGTTCTGTCCCCACCGGGAAGGGAACCACTGACCTGGAGCAGGGTCAGGCTGTAAGTTTGTGCCCTGGGTGTGCCTGTGAATCCATTCACAGAATGAAGGAAATAAAGGATAGCAAATAAAACCCTTTATATTGAAATCCAGTTATTAACATGTCTAAATGACAAATCTGTAATATAAAGTGTGCATGGTGGTTAATGTATTAAACAACAAAATCTAGTGCACTAAAAACAATCTAACAGAGAATTTCTAACGCCTGCTGAGGGAAAACCACACATATGAGATACGTAAAACCCTCCACATATGGAATGAAAACCCCTGTATCTGACACTGCAGAGTCACAGACCTGCTTGTGCTGTGGTGGCGTGCTGCCTACCTTCACAGCGGAATAATGGGATCAACTCCAGTTGGAAGTCTGAGAAGACACAGGTCCTATTATTGCCCATCCAAGTTCTGGGATCCTCTGAAGTTTTATCTAGAGACCTCCTAGACTGCAGATGAAGGACTCCAACGCAGCAGAGGGGAGGAGAGCAATAAAGGAAGCTGGGAAAACCCCATTGTGGGGTGGTCTCCGGGCTTGAATCCTCCAAAATCCTCCCAGAAGACTCTAACAATAAATACAACTGTATCCACTTCCTCTCAGGATACTTCCCAACTATTGGGAAATTTTTCTCAAGCATTGTCAACAGTCAAACTCACTGTTCCTACCAAGATATCAGTAAAATTGCAAGTGGGAAAATGCAGCCACCTTCCCAGCATTCATTGGAAGTCACAGAACACGAATGCCAGAGACTGTGGTTGTAGCCTGCAGCATCGCTGCCACACACCTGGAAAGCTCTCCCCACGCCACACACTGTCAGATGAAGACATACGAGCCTGGCTTGGAAGGAGGCGCCACCTTCCACGGGTTGTCAGTGTCTCAGAACCCAGTCACCTCTGTCCCTCTCCTCACCATGCGGGCCTCCCAAAGGAGCCAGCCTTGTTGTTGAAGGCTCTGTCTCTCGACACATCTGAAATGCACAGAACACATGCAGGGACTGGCTAACCGGTTTGATTATGTCTTTAATTTGAACACGATACATTGGAAGAGCCAGTTTTTGGTCCAAAGCAAACCTCTGATGTGCCCACTTGGACAAAGCTCTCTGCATCACAGGCTTGTCGTGTGCACAAAGAAGCAGCGTATTTCTCCGGGGCCAAAGATTTTGACAGGAGAGGCTGCTGAGTGGGAACATTCCTGAGTGTGGAGGGCCCCTCTGTGTTGGGTTCGGAGCTCAAAGAATCAGGACACAGTGTACACAGGTGGCCTTAGGTGAACCAAAAGGCTTGTACATTTGTAGCTGTAATTATATCACAAAACCCTGAGCCCTGGGCTGCCTTTTCATTCACTCAAATTGCAAGCCCTGTGCCTGCAAAGATTGCTTCCTGCGTAAACATTTTGCAAACCCAAGTTGCAAAAAATGACAGTCAAGCGACCATAGCTGCTTTATACAAGGCAGGCTGAGACTAAGCAAGTTGTGGACAACGTCATGTTCACAGAAATGGCTCTGAGAGTACACACTCTGGTACTAGTAGTGACATCACAGAAAAGTGTGTAAGGAGCGTAGATGTGCACCTGTTTCAACTAACTCGACAACCATCAGAGTGGGTATGGAAGAATAATGGGGAACAATACCCCAGGATCACATTCTGGAGGGATGGAGGACTCTGCATGACAGGCACAACAGAGGAGCTCCATATTCCTCCCAGGTGACATGGCCACACTGTGTGTGTCATGTGACCTTGGATGAGTTGCCTCCGTCTCAGGCCCCACTGTTTCACCAATGCAACGGTTTCTCTCTGAGATCTTCCGCTCAAACTCCTGGGAGGTAGGCTGAGAAAAATCCATTTCTGCTAGGACTCTCAAGATTCTTTCTCCTTCCTTTACACTTTTCATGACATGTTTTCCTCCTTGCGTAGATTTCTCAAGGTTAAAAGCTTTTCCCACTTAGACTAAGACATAGAAGAGAAAGACCAAACCAAGATGCAAACAGTTCCTTCATTTTTTTCTGGGAAAAAAAGCTGGAGGAGCTAAATAAAGGGTTCTTGATGATTAGCCCAGCAAAGCTATTATCACTGTTACGTGGACAAATTGTATTGTCTGTCAGCGCTCATGGGAGATACACAATAATTTATTAGTCAGGACCCAGAAAATTGTACAGTAGGAGTGCCTTTGCTGCTCTGTGTCCCTGCCGTGCTGTCCCTCCCTTAGTTCTTATTCTGTTAAAGGGACACTGCCAAGAGAGGCTTCCCATTTAGGCATGGGTTCAAAAAAGCATTTGACTTAAACTCAAAATGAATAGAAATATCTCTTTGACATTTATAAGTAAATAAAAAAAGGGGGGGGGGAAACATTCTTTTTATTATTTCTTCTCTCTTCTGTGATTACTTTCCATTATCTAGGGAGTTTCTCAAATACAACTTCAATAAGGAAAATCAATGTGTGTAGCAAACCTAGAACTGACCTGGAAGACCAATGCAGCTGATGTGGTAAGAGCTGGTGCTGTAACATAGAACGTTAGGATACTATGGATTGCTGCAGTACCAACAAGTTCAAGTTCAGATAACTCTGCTTCTTATCCAGTCCCCTGATAAATTGCCTGGGAAAGCAATAGAAAATGGCCTAGGTGTTTTGGTCCCTGCCAAGCAAGTGAGAGACCAGGATGGAGTTCCAGGTTTCTGGCTTCAACCTGGCCCAGCTCCAGCCCTGGTGGCAATTTGAAGAGTAAACAGTGGATGGAAGATTTAGTAATGAGTAAAGTGGTAGCGATGGGGGTGGGGGAGCGCTCAGCCCCAGTCAGGCAAGTATTTTATCACTGACGTCATTTAGCATGATGACAACGAGAAGCCCTAGAGGTTTCTGTCCATTTTATTGTTATTTCTGATTTCCTGTAAATGATGCACTCCTCTTGTGCCCAGGCAGAGCTGATGGCTCCGTCTGCCCTGTCCTCAGTATGACTCCCCCGTATAAGTCCCCACATACAGTGTGCTTGTCACAGAGGCATTCAAATCTGGGGACTGGAAGGGTCAAGGTCAAGGACAGGAGTTGGTGTTGTGGGAGCCACAGTCCAGTCCTGGGGCATTCTGGTGGAAAAATGATTCCCAAAGGCTGCAGTTTGCAGAGGCCTGAGGAGGCTGCTGAATCTGTTCAGCCACTGCAGGCCATTCCATGCGACCCATGGAGAGAGGCCTGCGAGTCTCCCTCGGCATGCTTGGACGCGTCTTGGAAGTCATTTCTGTTTTCGTGACTTGTGTTTCTAAGGCATGTTCTATCTGCAAATGCCATCCACTCACACGAACTAGCACAGCACTCATTCCCAAGTGATTTCTAACTCTGTTGTAGTGATGAATTGCATTCTTTCTCATCGCTATCATCCTTTTACAGGAAGCAACTCAAGTCCCAAGAAGGACACGTGGTTTCCTTGAGCTCCTGGCAGAAGACAAGTCACAGCCCTGCACCCCTGTGCCCCGACTGCACCCCCACCCTTCTCTGGGCTCTGGAATCTAGACCACCACACTTGAAACCAATCACCCTGAACCCTTAGCACACTTCACCAGTCCAATATACTGAGCTCTGACGCTCACACACTCATTGGGCAGCTTCAGGAATACCTCTTCTCGCCCTCTTTCCCCATGCAGGACATATGGTGAATTCTCCAGCAGGACAGGTGGAGGTGTGAGAAGAGTTCTACCACTCAGAAACCTAAGGTTTTGCATGCTTTCTCCTCATTATTTGTGTAAACTTGGGCCAGCCACAAAGTGTTTGTGAATCTCCCTACGTTTGGATATAAAGCAGGCAGAACATGCCTTACCTTTTAAGTGTGCAAGATGGATTGCAAGAAATAAAGAAAAGAACCCGTGCTTGCTCTTTCAGTGTTTCCTAGCTATTTCCCCATAATCAAAGTGGGAGCTTCAACAACATCAACAGTACATGAATGACAGATATCCCATTTGCACTGGGGACCCAACACAGGTAGACACAGCAGTAATCTATGGATCACATGCGTGGTGCTTCCTACAAACCATGCCAGACAAGACAGAAAGTTCCTTGAGGGCTGAGAGTGGAGGTGGGGGAGTCCCCCCAAGCCTTGCTGATGGAGTGGATGTCACTGGTTTGCTGTTGTGTTTATCCTTGCACTGCATGAAAGTCCCTGGCCTGGCTCCCTGGGCCAGGGCATAATATCACATATCATTGGTTCTGCTGAGAGTCTTACCAGTCTTGTCAGATTAAACCCGACTCACAAACAGGGACCAAGGAGGGGGAGGCTGCTGAGCTCTCCTGGAAACCCTGCTTCTTGGGTGAAACCCACAGCTAATGCTGGAGTTTAAATGCTAACTGTGGGTTCCCGGGACAGCCCCTTTAATTTCTCCTTTTCTTGGCTGGATCCCAGTCCTCCCTTCTCCAGGCCCCTCCTCAAATATCACACCAGCTGGGGAGCTGCCCCACCCCTAATTATTACCCCAGGGCTGCCAAGATGCAGGCTCCAGAGCAGGGGAGGATGACAGTAGAGCACCGAATGTGACAGCAGCAGCAGCAGCAGCAGCAGCAGGTGGGCTGGCAGAAAAGGCCAGACGATGGCCTCTGTGATTACCCAGCATGCAGGGGTGGAGCAGGCTCAGGGCTGGCTCCAGGAGCACCTCAGCCTCCCACACCCTCTGCTGAAGCATGTGGAGAAGCTGAGGATTTCCGTGTGGGAAGGTGTGCCTAGGGCACACCCTGCTAGATGTAGGGCTGGTTAGTCCACAGAGGCAGAGGACATGGTGCCCCTCTGTTGGGTTACCCTCCCTACTCCTCTTCAAGCAAGAGGGCCCCTCAGGACCCACCCACACAACCAGGCAGAATCCTACAGCCTGTTACGAAAAGGCAGCACAATCATCGGCAGCAAATGAAGTTTATCTTCAGCAGCACCTAGAACATTTCTTGTACATTTATCTTTCCATCTGTGCCACCTCCCTTAGTTATTCATCCATACAACTACCCCCTGATTTTCCTCTTGAGAATCTCCTAAGTGCCAGCTCCATAGTATGTGTTGGACACACACACGTGCATTAAGACTTCATCCTCATCCTACTTCCTACAACCTCCTTGACAGCAGGTGCCCACGTGGGCATTGTGCATTTGCATTTTATAAGGACTCTGCAAAGAGGCTCAGCAAAGAGGAAGGCTGATTCTATGGATGCAGTCTCAAAGGTCAGCTCCTTGCCCTAGGTCTGTACCCCAGCTTTGGGGCCAGTGTACTCTCTGTGGCAGGAGGTTTTTCTAAGGACACAAGGATACCACCGCCAAGCAATGGCTGACACTGAAGGGACCACTCTGGACTTGAGTTGAGCAATTGTGCCAGATCAAGCAATATTCATGCAACACCTGCGACCTCACTGCCTGAACTTAGTGTTGGCGATGGGGAGCCATACTGTGCAGGCCCTACTTAGTACACATTGGACCCCCTCCCATCTCCTTGCTTGATTGTTTAGTCTTTTTTCCATCCTCACAGTTAAGAAGGTGCTGGCTGGATTCATCCCTGGAGAAGACAGCTTTCTACCCAGTGAAAAGCTCCAACTAGAACACTTCGCAGTACAATTGGCCTGAGTCTCCAGGGAGCCTTGAGCAGGAGCAGGGAGTCTTGGGAGTGGTAAAGACCTTTTGCTGATAAAGCATCACAGTTAGAAAGACTATCCTAGGGCTGGGTGTGGTCTAGCAAGTAAAGACATTGGCTGCAAAGCCAGGATACCATATGGGGGCTAATTTAAGTCTCAGATGCTCCACTTTGAATCTACCTGCATGCTAATGCACCTGCAAATGCACTGGAGAATGGCCCAAGTGCTTGGACCCCTACAACCCAGGTGGGAGAGACTCTGATGAAACTCCTGTATTCTGGGTTTGGCCTCGCACACCCCCGACCATTGTAGCCATTTGGGGAGGAAAGCAGTAGATGAAGATCTCTTTCTATAACTCCCCCTCCCCCCGCCACTGTCTCTCTGTAGCTCCTTATCAAGCCCTGCTTACACTCAGTCTATGTAAGTACAGCCCAACCCTGCTACAGCAGCCCACGGAGGCCAGCATCCCTTCTCCTTCTCCTCCTCCTTCTTCTTTTAAATTTTATTTTTGATGATGTTTCCATAGTTGAGAAAGATGCCCATGTGGACCACTGATAAGGGTAGAAAGGGTCAAGGAATGGTGAAAAGTGGATGAGGCAATTTGTTTCAAATCTTCTTTTCCTTTTTCCTTTATCTGGGGAGTGAATGGGAAGAAGCCACACTTAGCATCCTAACTGCATCAATACCCAGGGATGGGGGATGGCCACTTGATGTCATCCCAGGGAGCCCAATAGGGAGCATGCTCCGAGGGTTCTGCTCAAGTGGTTTCCATAGTTCTGAAATGCTGTTGATTTCATTTGCTCCAAGGATGAAGAAATCCTTCCAAGGTCCATTGGCTGATATAATTAAGCTTAAAGTTCTCACTTGCCCCAATACTTGCTATCAACACTTGGCTGGGAGAGTTGTCCAATTTGTTGTACCCTCCATCCTCTGCTATGGTACTAGATGTCTTGTACATGCCCCAATGAACTGCCATATCTCCCATGCACATCTGGGCATGCTGACCACTGCATATTCTGAGAAAGAAACTGAGAAGGCCCAGTTCTGACACATGTACTCTACAGTTAGACCACAGATCCTGTAATTTCCCCCATGGCTGGAGTTCTGAGTCCAGTGATTCAACCAGGGGGAAGTACCCAAAGACATCTCATCTGAGGTGAGCCCAGACCTGACTCTTGTGTGTGTCAGTCAGCATAGGGTCAATTCTGTCCTTCACCCCCATTAGCCTACACATCAGATTGCAGTTGCTGGGTCAGTTCTATCTCTAGCGCATCTCTTATGCAAACCAACAAATGCTGCAGTCCAGCCTTGCCCACCACATACTCGGCCCTCACATACACCAATAGGAACTGCAGCCAAGTCACAGCGACTCCCAACAACCTCCACCAGGCCTGCCCCAGCTCTGGTTCCTGCTCATGATGGCACATGCAGCAGTCTGATCCAATATGTCTCACATCCCATTTGGCTTTTGTACACACCAATGGGTGCTGCAGCCTGACTTAGCCCATCCGACCCCACTATCAGCCCACACTTCTGTTAATGGTCTGGCCCTAACCCTGGTTCTCATGCTCATCAGTGGGAGCTACAACACATCAGAAAGCTGTCCACAGTTTGCATTGTAGGCCCACTCCCAGGCACAGATCTTGCACTTCCCAGGTGGTTCTGCAGTCTAGCTTGAAAGGACTTGCCCCCTTTCCCAGCTCCTGTTAGCTGATGCTGCAGCAAGGCCCAACCATGCTTATGCACGTCCCAGTGGATACTGTGACAGCATCCCTTCTTTTGCGGATTCTCAGTATAGCCAAAGCTATCGCTGGTGAATAGAAAAGCAGGTGAGGGGTAAGCCCTGGACCCAGGCTGACTTTTCCTAACCTGCGATGAATCATTTATCCTGGCTGATGTGCTCTTCTCCAAGAGTGTCTGTAAGGGTTAAGAACCTGCTCATCATAGAAGCAGTAGCATGTCCTTGCTGAACTGAGCCAATATTGCCAAATTCAGGCTCCCTGGCCACAGGTCCCATTGCAGATGTGCAGTCAACAGCTTCCAGTGGATGGATGCATGACTCTCAGATTGAGTAAATGAATCTCAGTCTCTTTGCTTTTTCAACCATGCCGGTTGGATGAGATGAAGCTCACATGGATGGGTGATGGTTTATTTGTCACCAATGCTAATATGTCATTCTTGTAACTGTGGCTATCATTCAAGCTGAGATTCTCAGACTGCTAAACGAATGGCTCTGGGATCCCTGTTCTACCATAAACAGAGAAAGAAGGTCAAATCATGAAGATAGAAATCTGCCTATCAGTGTGAGGGGAGCCCTGTTCATTCTGCCAAGATCTAGCAGCAGGAAATCCACCCTGGCTAAAGACCTGCCCACAACTGGGTACCACATTGGAAGTACAGAGTGATGTGGGCTGTGACAGGCTTTGTGCAAGGCAGAGGGCACATAAAGGCCACGTGCTGGTTGCTGTCAGACACAACAGCCTAGTATACACAATTGTCAGTTTATAAACATTGATGCCCGGTTCCCAATCATGGGAAAACAACTGAATTTAGAAAGGTCTGGGGATGCACGAAGACCCTGAATGGGAGGCACAAATAACACAGATCTGGAAGGCAGGAAAAAATAATTGCCATCACAATAAAAACAAAGCAAAACAAACAACAACAGCAAACCCCACAAACCTCAGTAGAACCAGAACTAAGGCCAGCTTGCCCAAAAATTGCAATCAATGTTCCAAGACAAGACAACTCTAACATCTTGCATCTAGCAGGGAAGGTGCTGGTTCCAGTACCAAAGGCCCAATCCCTGACTAGCTGTGGATGGCTGGCCAGCCAGCCAGGTCACATGGCCATGTTGGCAACCCACAATCCAGTCCACACTAGCTCTGGTGACACCTAAGGCGCTATCAGCTCCAAGAGTCTATGGAAAAAAACAAAGGAATTTAGAGTATACCCTTTATAAAGGCTCATCTAACAAAGTTTACACAAGAGATATGTGGGACTGAGTTGACTGAGCATGGGAGCAAGGATGAGACATGACTTGCAAATTGTCTTCATAAACACGATCAGGTCCCCTCTAGAGCTCATGTTGAAACTCATTCCCTCACTTCATATCTTGATGGTGCTTGGAGGTTCCCAGAATTAGTCAAGGCCGCTGAGGTTTATAAGAAGAGGTAGAGGAACACAAGCTGCCTCTGTCACCACATGGAGCTACACAACAAGAAGCCATAAATGATGCTGGCATCATGCCCTTGGGACCAACCACCAATGGAAAGAACTAAGGAAGATGAGATCCAATCAGGTTAGCAGGAAGATGGGTAAATTTTAAGAACATGAAACTGATTCTGTTGCTTCCTTTGTAACATAGTTTCTGTGGTTGCCACATCCATCACTCCAAGTCCAGTTTTTCCCCATGGCTCACCAGCCCTACAGCTATGGCCTCAGATCCACTCCAGCTTGCTTCTCCTAGACCTGTGGCCTGTGCAAACTTGTGGCTTTCTGCCTGGGAAATTCTTTTCCAGCCTGTGTTAGGAAAGTCTGCCTTTAAAATCCCTTCCATATCACCTTAGAAGGCCTCTGAAGACCATGCATGGTGCTTAGTTAGTAATGTCAATAGAAACACAGTTCAATGTTTTCCCCTAGGAAGAACTGGCAGGCATGCTCAAAGGAGACCAGCACCCTTCTCACCAGCCGTCAGTAAAGAGCAGTGAAAACCTTGCCCGTTAGGAACCGTCTGTGTCAGTGTCACTTCTGCTGCGAGTACAGAGAGAGCTGCAGGTTAGCTCTGCCCTGCAACACAGCTGCATGGCACTTTCTCCTCAGGATCTTCTTTACATTGGCCCGAAGGCCTGTCCTTAGCTGCTTCCACATTCATTTGTGGCCACTGCTAAGGAGCCTCCATGACAAAGCTACATGCAGCAAACTAGGACTCTCTCATCCTGCTCAGAGGTTTGCGACCCATGGACATTGCAGCTGACAGCACAATACCCAGCTCTGTACAGGCTTGCTGGGTAGGCCCAGAGTGGCAGGCAGCACGCCCAGGGATGGCTTGGCTTTGGCAAGGGGGGAGATAAGAATGGCATCCTCATCTGGAGAAGATACTAAACTAATACTTTGCTTTATTTCTGTAGATTTCCAAAGAAAGCAAGTGTGAATTTGTTATTATTCCTATGATTATTTTGGTGATGTGGAAGAGTGAAGGGCAGGTGGACAGCACTGGGCAGGTTGTGGGAAAACAGAGCATTTTTCAGTTCTGCATGTGCCCAGCCTGCCTGGATTAACCAGAGATCACGTGAGCCCTACACAAGCTCTGCCTGTGGTATAAGGTGCAAGGAGTCCACCTGATGTTGCCATGGGAACCAGATTCCTCCCCAGTGCCATGGCAACAGACTCCAAAGTGTGTTAAGCACATGACACAGTCTGCTCACACTCTACATCTTCCTAAGCTGGGAAGAGAGCAGTAGGATTTGGGGAGAAGGTGGAACACAGATATTTTCCTAAGCTAGTTAGTTGAAAACTCACAGAAGTGCGGCTCACTTTGAGCAGAGAAAACCAGAGGCTAAACATCTTCATCAGAACTCCCCTGAGACACTGAGGCCACCATCAAACTTGTGGGACCCACTTGCGGTTTCCTGTATGATAAGCTGACTGCTGTTGCCATTGCAAAGTGTTACAAGAAGGAACAATTCCATGTCAAACAATAATTAACACAATACAAGCCCAACACCCACATTCTGCTTCCTCCTTTACCTTTGAAAGGACAGTGAACTCCCCCAACATCCAAGAGTTAAAGGAGAAGAAAATATAGCATGTTCTACTTTCAGACACTTAGAAAAATGGGTGTCACCTGTCTGGGCCTGGTGATAGGGCTGTTATATCGCCAGGGAAGAAACATGGATGTGGGGGGAAAAATGGACCTCCAAACAGCCAATTAATCTAATTCTACAATACTATCCAATGCTATCATACAAGCACCTGAGAGAAGAGACGGCCATCCTTTACCACGTGCCCCCCACCACATTCAGAAGCCTCTTATTATTGCTGGGTGTTCTATAATCATGAAGCTACAGACTCAACAAAGTCTCTATTTGTCCCTATTGACCTAAGCAGTGATTCTCAAAGTGTGATTATTGGAACAGCAACAGTCAGAGCACCACCTGGCAGCTTGTTTGAAATTCTTGACCATCCAATTTCATTCCAGCTGGCTCAGAAACTCTGGGGGTGGGCCAGCCATCTCTGCTTTAACAAGTCATCAGATTGGTTCTGTTGCAAAGTGAATGTTGAAAACCATTGGCCTAAGCAATCCTTTCAACTGTCAGTGCTGGGTTTTCTGTTCAACTTGGCCTCCACTCAGTCACTTAGAGGTCTCTTTTAACGTCTACTTTTTAAAAATGGCAACTTAACTTTAATGGGCACGGTAACTGTACATGTTTGCATGGTACTATATGACATTCCAATACATGTATACATCATGTGATGATCATGTCAAGATAATGGGTCTATCTGGCATCTCAAATATGAATCATTTCATTGTACTGAGAATATCCAAAATTCTCTCTACTAGCTACTGCTATTTAATTAATTGCTCCCAGAGGTATCCTTGCACCACATAATATTAAAAGCTATTCTGCTATCCAACAGAACCCCTTTACTCATCCTCTCTCTAGCCATTTCTTTCACTTCCTAGTCTCTGTTAACCCCTGATCCATGTTCCAGCTGAATCAATTCTTTCAGCTTCCACATACAGTGAGAATAGATATTATTTGTCTTATTTTATTTAACATGATGTACCCCCTTTTCACCCAATTGGCTGCAAATGATAGAATCTGATGCCTTTCACTCCAATTTCTGCCCCATACAGCTGCTCTTTGCCACCTGCTAAGGATGGTCTTTGTCCTGCGGGCTCACTCTGCTGCACAAAAAAACCTGGCCACCCCAAACATGGTTCAAAAAATCTCTTCCTTTAACTCTTACCAAGGAACTAGTTCTGTTTCCTAAAATCACTCGGAATTTATCTCATTTCTCTTCTTCGGGATAGTTCTGCCAGTTCCCCCACATATCCTCCTCTCAGGTTAAACATCCCTAGATCCTTTAGTGTTTCCAGGGAGCTTCCTCCTTGCCTGTGGCCAACTGTAACTGCAGAAACTCCTCGAGACACTGGCCATGTGGAGCCTGAGGCACTACGTACACTTGACACGCGTAGAACACTCTCCCCCCGCCCCATGCTATAAACACAGCGCTGTCAAGGCAACCTTGTTTTGCTTTGGTTACACTCAGATCTCTCCAGCACCCCTGGTCTTCTTCACAAATACAGGGGTTGTCAGTTCTCTAGTATTTATTTTTTGAGCCTGGGCACAAATCTTTCGATTTCTAATAATATATTTGTCTCATGAGTTTTAATCCAGAATTTTTATTCATATACTATTTATTTTTGTATTGCACAAAAATGTAATATTCTGCATATTCATTTTCCTTTTAAACTATTATCATGCTGTACATATTTTTATAGTCTGCAATTATTATATAATCAGAATTAGTTGGCTAGCTTCAAAAATATATTGTTATTAACTTGTCACATGAGTGATAAAGTGAATAGCTTAAACATTCTCCCTTTCACATTAGGCGTCTCAATTTTTGCTGTTATGCATGCTGTTACAATGAACAGCATCACACAGAAATATGAATCTTTATAAATCACTGATAAAAGCTATAGAAACATTTCAAAGACCTTGCGAGATATTATGAAAACATTTGCAATTTTCCATACTATTTACTAACGTAGTAATGTTTTTTCATCTTTGATAATTTAATAAGTGGAAAAACAGAATATTGTTTTAGACTACATTTCTCTTTAACTTGCAAGTCTGCTTTTTAAAAGGCACGTGTTTATCAACAAGCAGTTCACATTTTGCAAGCATAGACATTCATGTGCTTTGTGTGTCTCTGGTTGATTCTCAAGATCTCTTTATATAGAAGCAATATTGACCCTATGTCCCTTGCTTTTTAAAAAATAAACGTTTCCAATCCAATTTGCATTCCATTTTTTTTAAATTTTCCTGTTTGAAGTTTTATATTTTCATTTGCTGAATCTCTTAATATTTCCTTTTGTGTTTTTCTCCCATTACTTTTATCTTTAAAAAGTTCTCTTGGGCCTAGTATGATGGTTCAGGGGCTAAATCCTTGTGTTGCATGCTCTGGGATCCCATAAGACCACTGGTTCATGTCCTGGCTACTCTACTTTCCATCCACTTCCCTGCTTGTGGCCTAGGAAGGCAATAGAGGATAGCCCAAGGCCTTGGACCCTGCACTCACAATGGAAGACCCAAAAGAGGTACCTGCTCATGGCTTTGGATTGGCTCAGCTCTGGCCATGGGAGCCACTTGGGGAGTTGATCAACAGATAGAAGATCTTTCTCTCTGTATCTCCTTCTCTCTGTAAATCTGCCATTTCAATAAAAATAAGTAAATCTAAAAAAAAAAAATAGCTTACTTCTGAGAGAACATCCTCTTGTGTTTAATTATTTGATATTTAACTTTTTGATACATCTGTAATTTATTTTGGCTGAGAGTGACACCTTCCATTTGCTGGTTGACTCCCCAAATGGCTGCAACAGCAGAAGCTGAGCCAATCCAAAGCCAGAAGCATCCTCCAGGTCTCCCATGTGGGTACAGGGTCCCAAAGCTTTGGGCCATCCTCTATTGCTTTTCTAGGTTATGAACAGGAAGCTGGATGGGAAGTGGTGAATCCGGGACAGGAAAGAGTCTTCACATGGAATGCTGGCACTTGGAGGTAGAGGATTAGCCTGTTGAGTCACTATGCTGGTCCCAGGACTTAATAACTCAGAATTTTCACCTAATCCACCTGCCACTGGACTCTACTGCTTCCCTTGACTAGGTTCTCAACAGCCCTGTTTAGAGCCAGACAAGACACATCCTAACTTCATCTGTTTATGAGAGACACTTTAAAGTTCTTCTACCATTCATGAATCAGGTAACGCGAAGCAGATTTGTTTCCTAGTACACAAATATGTTCCCACAGAGAGATGTAAACTTTTGACTTGATTCATGAGTGAGGGACTCTGGCCTTCCACTTTGAAACTGATGTTATTGTACACGTGTGTTTTTTAAAGGCACATTTCTTTCCAAAAATATTATGCTATACCCCAGCAAACTAGATTCTGTGTCCTGGTAGTGCAGATTCCCTCACCTGCATCAGACTGGTCAGCCACTGGTCAGCCACTGGTCAGCTACTGGTCAGCCACTGGTCAGCTACTGGTCAACTAGTGCTGCCCAATGAAAGGAAGAGGACCCTCCCTCCAGTGCTCGGCACTGGCTTTCCCTTGGCCAATTCCACCTGCTTCTTTTTCAAAAGAAACCCTAGGATTATTTTTGGCAAATACCTGCTTTCTTTCCATTCTCATAAAAATTTACACATAAACAAATAAAGCCATAATCTGTGCTGCTGATTGGGATGGCATTTAACTATGAATTAGGTTGGAAAGACTAGTATCTTCATAATATTCAGTTTTTCCCATGAAAATAAAATTTTTCCATCTAATGAAAACGTTCTTTAATGTCTATGAGCTAAACATTCCATGTTTTGTAGTTATTACAAATAGGAATCACTTCCCAGTCTATTCTTAAATGCTCATTTTTCATACATAAAAAGGTCCTGACTTTAAAAACAAGAATCTCGGTCATATCCAGCCATCTTTCTGATTTTTTTAGCCCTGTTTTTCACTAATTTCTAAGACTGTAACCATATTATTTGCAAATACTAACAATTTTTTCCTTTTTCCTTCCTGCTCTGTCACATCCTCTAGATCGTTTTCAGTGTCAATTAGCAGTAATTCCAGTGCCTACTCCTTTCTTGTTCTAGTTTAAAAACCTCTAAAGAGGAAATGTTTCCAGGGCTGCTTCACTAAGCACTTGCAGTTGGCTTGAGAAAGATAATATTTATAATATTACATATTATTCTGTTTCTTACCTTCCAGACATTTGATTTAAAACTGGAGAGAGAGCGGACTGTATTGCAAGCTGCATTTTTTAGTTAGTTTACTTATGTGTGTGTTATAGTAATATTTTTCCCAGTATCAATTGTTTAGTTGATTGGCTATATCTCACCTCATGTGAATCCACCAGATTTTTTTTTTCACTTTTATACGCATGTAAGATTGTTCAAAAATATGACTATTTTTGCTATTTTTGGTGACCTTTTCTTCAAGATAATGTTATTTTACTGAATACATATTTTCCTTTGATATTTTTACTGTATTCTGGGACAAATGACCTGAAGTTTAAATTTATGTTTTGCAGAATGTTGTAACTGAGATTTTCAAATTTCTTAGCAGGCAACTATGAATACCATCCATTCACTTAGTCTGAATATCTGTGTTTGCCATTAATTTCCTTCTAGCCTTCTCCTGTATTATTTATGTAATCCTACAAGATCACATCATTTCCCTGAGATTCAGAGATGAAGTGATTCCTATTTGAGCCCACCTTCAGTGAGTGGCAGGAGTAGTGTTCCTGAGAGTCTCTTCGTAATTATTAAGCCTCAGTTCCATTTATTTGTTTTCAAGTTCACTGTTGGCCTGTTTCATACTGTCTCAATGTCCTTGATTTTGATTCCCATCAGTCACCTGAGCATCATCTCAGGAGGAAGACATGAGTGTCTATTTTTTGTGATCCTGAACTTCTTCCTAGTCTGTACTATATTTCTCTAATTGACCTCATATCTAGCAGTCTTGTTCTTTGGAACTGTCAATTGGGTAGACATGTGGAATGTAGGGAATATAGGTCAGGAATGGGCCTCTCGAACCACCTGCTTCCATGCAAGCTTCTCTTTCTTTTCTAATTTTTTTCTCCTATTTATTTGATTTCATTTTATGACAGTTTCATAGGCTCTGGGATTGCCCCAGTTCTTCCCCATACCCTCCCCCCATGATGGATTCCTCCACATTGTTGCAGTAGTACAGTTCAAATCCAGTCATGGTTCCTTCATTGCAACACGCATGCTTCTTGCTGCTCCTTAATTTACAAAGGCACTGCCAACTTTTTGTGTATTTTTGAAAGTTCCTAAGAAACATATGAAGTGTGTTTGGTTTCCCAGTCAAGGAAGAAGTCGGTATGGATTCTGTCGCTACTTCTTCCCCTTTATGGCATTAGCCATCTCTCCAAAGTTTACGTCTTCAACATACTTGGTGAGTTCCCTGTTGGTAGCTCCACAGACGTCACGGCAGATGTGTTGACTAGGCCCTGAGTTCCACTGAACTGGAAGCTTCTCTCTAGAATAACATCGAACTACCAACCCACAATCTTTCAGCTGTACTGGCCAATGAATCACAAGCTGTTTCTCCATATCTTTTACTGAGAAATCATAACGGATGTTCCTAACACCTTATAGATATCAGCACTCCTTACTCTTCTTTCATCTGAGCTCAGCTACCTCCCAAAAAACTCAGTTCATTTGGCATGTTCCCAACACCGCTAATTTCTCTGTAAGGCACACAAAAGTCATCTTTACAGAAATACAGCTTAACAGGCTCTCAGGACGTAATATCAAACTTGCTCCTCTAAGGCTTCTGAACTGCAGAGAATCCATTGTCTGATCTCTGACCTCCAGGCAGGTTCCATAATCTCACTGAGGTCACATCCTCTTGTGAGGATAACATCAGTTAAGACAGACTAGAACTCTCGAGTGGATGTGTTCGATCACTAAGCAAGGGTTGCAGTGCCTCTAGCACACAGGCCTCTCTTAGGGAGGAGAGACTGAACCTTCCTTAGCCTCAGACAGCCTTCTCTACAAACCTGTGCTCACTCTGCTCTTCTTCACCCATTTCCCTTTTCCAAAGTAATCACAGACTCCCAAGGCCATTTCGCTGCAGCTCCCTTCCTTAGCGTCCACTTGCGTGAGGAGAAACCCTTCCTCCAGGATTGCCGCCTCCTAAAGAATGGTCCAGAATGGGTGCTACCTGCTTGATCCCTTGCTCCCCAGGAGAGAGGAGGAAGGTGCTTATGGGCTTGCACGGCAAAGTGCCATGTCTTCTGCTGGGAGTATGGGCCAGGACTGGGTACCTCTGAGCCCAAGCATCCCCTACCCTGCTCTCCTTCCCCATAGGACCCAGAGGAGGACTATAGGCCTGATCGGGGTACTCAAAGAAGCTCAATTCCAAAATGGCAAATGCTGCTTTCTCCATAACAGTACAGAATACCCACCATGTACTGCTCCTTTGCTTTTTTTTTTTTATTAGAAAGGCAGATTTACAGAGAGAAGAAGATACAGAAAGATACTCCATCTGCTGGTTCACTCCCCAAGTGGCTGTAATAGCCAGGGATGAAGTGATCTAAAGCCAGAAACCAGGAACATCTTCCTGGGCCCCCTCGTGATGCAGGGTCCCAAGGTTTTGTGCTATTTTAGATTGCTTTCCCAGGCTACAAGCAGAGAGCTGGATGGGAAGTGGAGCAGCCAGGACACGAACTGGGGCCCATATGGGTTCCCAGCAGATGTGAAGCAAGGGTTTACCCACTAAGCTTATCATGCCAGGCCTTCCTCTACTTCCCAACAAAATCATCAGGAGCTGAAAACATCACATGCTGAAAATGCATTGTACACACTCGCCTTATGGATATCACAGCTTTACCACTAGGTGGACTGTGAGCCATCCTCCTCGGCTTCATTGGACACAGTCTATGACAGCAAGTTCCTCCTACAACTTCAGGCTTGCCCACCATATTCAGAATCTTTCCTTTCCCATGCCCAAAGGAATGCAGCTAGCTAGTCACCAGCTCCCACCTCCTAACCCTCACCAACATGCAGCTCTTACTAGGTCACCTGCCAGCCTTCTCTTCTCCCAGCTGAATAACCCCCACTCCTCTCCCCTCTCATCCTCCTCAGCCCTACTCTCTCACCCATCAATCATTAACATCCTTTCTTCTAAAGGTTCTCCAAGTTCCTTCAGTTTTCTTCAGCCGTCTTTGTTCCCAGTTCTTCCCTTGAACAGTATGTGTCTTGGGAGAGAAAACAGAAAAAAAATCTGCTCCATAAAGGAGCTGAAGGCTATTTTGACAGGATTAAATTAAGAAACCCTCCTTGTAGCATCAGAGCAATCCAGGAAAGAGGGAAGGTTACATAAGTCTAAGGAAGGTGCTACACTAAATATGCCATCATCTCTGTTGCTACGTATCCCAGACGTCTTTTGTATGCTTGTTCTGCAGTATGCAGGCTGGACATCTGCCCACTGGCCCAGGAACCAAGAAGTGCTGCCTCCCTTTCAGGTGTCTTAAATGGGTGAGCTCAGAGCAGGATGGGACCACCCAACACTACCCACCAAGAAAGTGGCAGAAAACAGGATGGAATGTGGGTGGAGCAGATGGGCAGGTTATCTGGGAACCCTGGTGACAATGGCCTCAGCCCATCAGGAGCAGATTTTCAGGAGATGCAAAAAGCTTTCCCCAAGGCATGAGACGAAAAATCAGCCAGGTGGGGAGGAAGCAGAAAGGAAAGGAACAAGACAGAACAGAATACAAAGAGAATTTAGTGGTTGCTATCGACCTATTTTCTCAGCAGAGCAGAAAGAAAGAGAGAAGACAGCAAAGGGGAAAGAGCACAGTGGAAAGGGTAGAGAGGTGAGAAATAATTTGCCTTTGTAGTCAGAAAGAACAATGCTTGCACTGCCCAGTGGCAGAAGGCATTTCTGGGAAGTTAGGAAAGTGGGAGAAGCACTCACAAAACAGGTGAGAGAGAGCCTCAGCCTCCCAGCTACAAGCTGCCTGCCATGGTGCACATCACCTAGACTGTGATGCTTCCAGAACGCTAAGTGTGCTCAGAGCATCACTGAGCACTTCTTGGTTTTCACATCTCTCCTCATGTGTTAGCTCTGTCTGCCCAACAAGACTAGCAGTTGTTTGTTATACATTCCTAAGACTCCAGGAATTGAATGTGGAAACCGTGTACTATTTACAAGGCGCATTCCCAAGGAAATCTAAACCTAAGCTTCCATCTTTTTGGTGCAATAAACAGGAAGAGGTGTGACGAGATTTAAATGAAAGATGTACTGATGTGCCCCAAAATGTGAGCTGAATATGAACAGCTCCAGGTTTTTCTGCA